>NC_138034.1:40446085-41029402 GCF_964106645.2 Podarcis pityusensis
TGGCATTCATGCATGGATTTCCTTCCCCAGTCTTTTATTTTCACAACAAGAACAACTGCCCTATGCAGAAAATAAGGCTGTAAACAAATGACTGGCCCAAGACCACCCAAATAACTTTGGCTGAGCTGAGAAACTGAGGGCCTTAAAAATATGAGGGCCAGCATAAGGGTATATCCTTATTAGCTACCTGGGCCTTGATCAACAATGCTGAATCTTACATTGGGCCTTCCTATGTGTGGATGTGCTTGACAGAAAATGGAAAGGACAAGGCAGTAGTAAGTTCCTACATGCTGTGGAATTCAGGAAAATCATGTTTTTAAAAATGTGCACACATACAAAAAATATAAAACTAGAGAGAGCCAAGGGTATGTCAGACCCTCCAAGTGTCCCTATTTTTTAGGGACGTCCCTGATTTAGAAAAGCTGTCCTGGCTTTTTATTTGATCCCGGAATGTCCTGCTTTTCCTTAGGATGTCCCTATTTTCAACGGAGAAATGTTGGAGGGTATGGAGTTATCCAACCCACAAGCTGTCTGAAACAATCCTGCATAGGGAAGTTGTTTTTAATGTTTAATGTTCTATTATGTTTTTATATGTGTTGGAAGCTGCCCAGAGTGGCTGGGGCAACCTAGTAAGATGTGTGGGGTATAAATAGTGAAATGATGATTATGGAATCGGACGTCCCTATTTTCATCAGAGAAATGTTGGAGGGTATGGCATGTGCACTGCTCTCGTGCTACCTCTGAGTATTGGCAATAGAGACTACTGTGCAGATAAAAGTGCTCATAGTTAGGCTGAAACAAGAAGCTTGCATAGGCTTACAGGGAAGGGGAAGTAAAAGGTTCCTCTGAGCCCAAGTTCTCAGTTTAAAGGATGGGGGGGGGGTGTCTATGGGGGAAAAAAATGCACCTCCTCAATTGCACGTCCTTTGAGACCAGTTCTTCTACTCTGGGAGATCTACAGCCTCCAACGATTGCTCCACTCCCAGATCCTCCCAGCAGCTGCCAAGAGACCAGTCACAGGCATCTGCTCAAGCCACATATTTTTTTGAAAACTAAGCACCCCAATCCAGCTAAGGATATCCTCCGAAATAAGCAGACTTCTGTATGTGCATCACTTGCTGCTGGATCAGAAACCATAAATATGCATGAGATGCAACTGAGTACAGATGCTTTATCCACATTGTACTGACTTTTAACATACAGATGCAAGTAAACACAATTCACTGGGGATTGAGCGTGTGCATGCGGGTGTGCATCTGATTTCTACCTGTTGTTCCTGATCCAATTTTGGAATTGCATTGATTTACACCTGTGGTTCCTGATTTATACCTGTGGTTCTAGCAAGTGACACGTGCAGCAGGAAAGCTTGTTTCTGCATGCAGATCTTTGCATAGAGGTAAGGAAGCCTGGGCATGATGAGTGAGACAATAAAAGGATGAAAAGTTTCCTGTTCTCTATCCTCCCCTGCCCTGAATGTTTGAGTGTATTGGACACTTTTCTATATTAAGAAATGTGCATGTTTATAGTTGTTGTTTTTTAAGATCGCCAAAAGTGAAATTCTACTAAACAGAAAGTTTTTAACGTGTCCACTTTTGTAAAAGGAATCAAAAGGAATCATCTATCATATATGTAAGGAGCAGATGGCTGCCAAGAAAGCCCCAGTACAATCTCTTATTTCAGAAACAATTCCCATTGAACTATCAGCAAATCGTGCCCTCCCTTAAAGAGGGCACGTGTTGCGGTGAGATCTGGAAACCGATCCCCTGTGTTGTGAGTGGGTAAGATTGGTCAGCCACAACATCCGATTGGTAGGTCCCTTGATGCTGGGTTTAATCTGGCCAATGGGGTGCAGTCCAAAGGGATCGAGGGACCTATATATGCCCATGCACATGACCCAGAGCTTCCTCTTTTGGTGCGTGCATTTGGAACACCTGCCCACCTCTCCCTACTTTTAGGGCTTTTGTGTTTGACCTTGCTATGCTGTCGTCTGTTGTCTGTCGTTGGGACAGAGGCACGGCAGGAATTCCCCCCTCTTGTGATTGACCCTTGCCATTTGGGTTTCGCCTGCCGCGTAGCAAATCGACACAACTTGTAAGGTTGGGAATAGGCTCTGGTTCAGGTGATAGGGATGGGAGAACGCTCTTGCAATCCCTGTGTGAAGGGTATTCCGTTAAAGGAATCCAGGGACTCAAATGGTTTGGTAAACCCCTGAGAGAGGGTTGTGCCCGTGCCAGAATCCAAGGGGACATCTGGGTGGCAGACATAGTCCGTTCCCGACTTTTTGCTTATCCAGGTGTTCACCCTTTGCTGACCTATGCTGGAACCCTGGGTCAGCGCTACCTGCATGGCAGGGAGCAAGTCAAACCAGAGCCTATGCAACCATTCACTTTCTGTAATCAATAAAGTTGTGGCCTAAATTCTGCCAAAAAACAAAACTAAAATTTGAGCCAAGTGTGAATTTATTTAGGGAGAGGTTTCTGGGTCTGAACACGCAACAAAATGTATTTGCCCAGAAGCAAGTCCCACTGATTTCAAAAAAAGTTTCTTCTAAGCATGATGCAGGCATAGAAGTGCAATGTCAGTATAAAATAAAAGCTGCGCTTCTGCGCAACACTTTAGTTTGTCTCTCTGCCTCATTCCATTCTATCCTCATTTGTACATCCAATACTTTCTGCTAGGTTTTAGTACAGATTGGCCTCAGCGTGAGGTTGTTGAACTGAGATGTACTCTGAGGGCTTCACTACACAAATAACTAGTACAATGCATTTTTTTTCTAGAAGAAAAGTGGTATATAAACATTTAAATTACTCAAATGCTGTTGAAACCTATTTCTGAGGAATCCCTATGGGCCATGGGACTCAAAGTATATTTATCCACTGCTATTTAACTAGAAGTGGCTGAAGTAGAAGTGATAGTAAGCAGCCTAAGAGAATTCTGATGGCTACTTAGAGGGCTTAAGCATGTTGGGCTTGCTTGTGCTTAGGTACCAAAAGAGCTATGACGCCACAAATCACACCACTATCTCCCCTACCAGTTCTATGATAACCTTAGTAGAGATACCACATGGGGGGAAAGGTGGTGAAACTTGTTTCCTCAAAGGCATCCAGAAAACCTGGATAAATTCTGTTATCTTTATCCTTTCGGATAATCTTCCTCCATTGCAATCCCACCATGCAATGGTTGTAAAAAACTAAATAAATTTTGGGAGAGGGGAGACTGCCCACTGGGGAGCGGGAGAGCTGGCTAGGCCCCCAACATTTAGAGGCCCTAGGTTTCAGCCTACTTAGCCTATACATAAATCTGGCACTGTAATCAGGTGCCTGTAAATGTGGGGAAAAATGTGTGCAGGATTGTTTATATAGTGTGACATGATGATAAATTACATGAAGTACTAGCTAAATGTCTATTTGTTATGACAGGTAGTATATGGATAAAGAAGGTGAATACTATAACAACTTGGGGGCAACAGACAGGGTCTTACAGAAGGTGCAGAGACCACCTTATATTGTCCTGTAGGATTCCAGGCAGTGAAAGCTAAGCCCCCATGAGGTCTGTTGTTGTTATTTAGGGCCCTTAAACAAATGTGTACCATGTACAGTATTAACTTATATGGACCCATTCACTTATATGTGAGAGTGCAAAGGGGGGGGGGGGATAATTAGGGATAATATTAGAATGGTTAAGACTGCCTCTGGTGATACCAGCAATTGAGGACTGGACCATCTCCTATATTCATGCCCCTATCCTGTTTCTTTGTCACACTGGAGTTTCCATGGAATACTGAGCTTTTGCATCCTTGTGGGTGTATAAAACGTCTTTGTGTACATTATAAGTTTATGTTTCAGAAATATTTGCTTCTGTTACACTTGAAGAGCATACAAACTTCCAAGTACCTGTTCATGCTTAATTTAACTGAACTTGGGTCTACTTCACAAAAAATGAACTTCCCACACAGATGGCATTTCTGCATAGGAATAAAAAGCAGGTAATCTGCTTATGGAGGGTCATGTTTGATGATAGCACTCACACAGTAGAAACCAGTTTTGGCTTGGGCCTCCCAGTGAATGTATATGCTATGTACATTTGGTGCTAGACATGTGAAATAATCAATTTTTGACCTGTCTGAAGCAGTCCTTAATATGGACTGCTGGTGTGTATCTGTCAATCTCTTTAATGCATACTCTCATTGTTCTCCCTTTAAACTAAAACAAGTGTTTCATGGTCAGCAATAATAAATATAAAGTACTAAAATGAGTAATATTGCCAATAGCAAGCAAACAAAAAAGAGGAACACATAGCGTAATCATACATTGAAAATAGTTATTTTTCTTCTGAGTCATAATTCATGTTACATCTTCTACTAAGTTCAAAGATTTTGTTCTTTTCGCACAAAGCAAAAGCTCTGTGAAACAACTGTGCTTCAAATCATTTCACTCCAATTGTACTAACAGGTTTTAAGAGTTTAAATCGCGAGCCACCTCTGAGTGAACCTTTATCCAAATGACTACAAGTCGCACACAAAAAGAGCACTTCTCTTTCACGGAGTACCTTTTGTGCTTTTGAGCCCCAGTCTCTTTTCTCTCTTTTTCTCTCCCCCCCCCCCTTCATGTTTATCTTTGAAGAAAGATGTGTGCTTTTGTGCAGTAATGAAAGCAGGTATCAGTTAATGACAACCGCAACCCTGGCTTCATAATGTACCTTGGAAATGCTTATAGATAAAGCTTCCTATACCTGCATTTATGTAGAAATAAAGTACAAATTCATAAGTCAGGATGACTGTGAGCCCTGTAGGGGCATCATGTAGCAGTTAAAACCAACTATTAGGGGTGACCTAGTCTTGCTTCCCCCCTTCCCCTTCCCATTCTCCAGATCAAGGAGTTATGATTTTCACGCTGATCCTCTCCCTCGCCCCTCAAACCCGGTTTTAAGCTGTCCTAAAGTGTTCCACATTTGGATAGCACACTGTCCATAATTCAAGTCAGCTACTCACCACTTGATTATTATTATTTTTTAAATCATTTCACCCTCTAGTTTAATCAAACGGGGGGGGGCGCGGGGGGGGAAGAGTTCCTTTTAAAACTCCCAAATAATATACATTATTATTTTTTAATGCCGTTACTAAGGTCATCTCAACCTACCCATAAAAACCACTCTCAATCGCGCCAACTTGACCTTTAATATTAATTTTAAGAACACCCTGTTTTATTTTAACAATCAACGCGGCTAATGTGGAGAACTCCAAACTTCCCCTGCCCACCCCCCTCCGTCTTTCAGAGGAAAATGGGGCTGCATCCTGCTGGGCTGTCCCCTTTGCCTGCCTTTGTCCCCCCTTGAACCTCGCTACGAGGAGCGCTCGCGATTCGGTGTGTGCGTAAAGTACAGCCTAGGAGCCTGGGGGCACCTTCCTCTTTGCTCTGCCTTGTGTGCGTGTGCGTGTGTGTGTGTCTCGTCTCCTCTCTCTGCCTCTCTGCCTCTCTCTCCTTCTCCAGCCTGTGTGTGAGCTGTGAGCACTGCTGCCGCCGCCGCTGCCCTTTGATCCCTGCATTAGTGTTAGTTAGGGGCTTGGAGACACACAGGGAGCAGCCATAGACACCGCCGCACCAGCCCTCATTATTGACACCGCATATGAGCACACACTCTCCCTCGCCCATTAGATCCATTTCTATTGAAGAATATTGCGACCGGGGACAAGCCAGGTGCACGACCGGGGGAGGGGAGGCGGGGGGGGGGGAGAGAAGAAGAGAGAGAAAAGGTGGGGGAGGAAGGGCAAGAAAAAGGGGAGAGAGGCGAGGCGGGGGGGCTCTTCTCCTTGGCTCCAGGAAAAGCAGCTTCTCAACCCCCCCACCCCCATTGCCCAGGAGAAGAAAACCAGCCCTTGCTGGGCAACCACCCTTTGCCCCTGCTTTGTGCCTGCCTCTGTCCCACTTTTGGGCTTTTAAAAATATATATATTTGATCCCCCATTAAACCAAGGAGGAGAATGTGAAAAGGGGGGAAAATGCCCAGGAGGAAGCAGGAGCAACCCAAGCGCCTCTCTTCACGTAAGTGCTCCTTTTTTTTCTCTCCCTCTCTCCCTCCCCCCCATTTCCCCCTTCTCTCCTTCTCTCCCTCGCCCCCTCTCTCTTTCTCTCTCCCCCCACCCCACCCCCCGGTCTCTGCCTGCCTCCTTCCCCTCCGCAGCCTCCTCCGTTGTTTTGTGCATTAGTTTAGGGTTACAGAGGTGAAACTGACAAAGACACAGCCTGGGTTATTCCTCTTTTAGGTCTGAGCTAAGGCAGCCATGTTGGTGATGAACAGCCTTGTGCCCTTTTAATTTTTTTCTCTTTCCCCCTCCATGTGTGCGCGCGTGTGTATGTGTGTGTGCGAGGGAGAGAGCGAGCCGGAGAGAGCGAGTGTGTGTGTGTGTGTCTCCCCTCTCCCTCCCTCCCCTCTCTTTCTTCGCTCTATTCGTCCTCTCTTCCCTCCCCTTTCTTGTGATTGTGCATTTGTGTGTGAATGGATTTCTCTCTTTATGGCTGGGGTGTGTATGTGTGTGTGTATGTGTTGGGGGGGAAGGAAGAGGCTTCTTCTTATTATTATTACTGTTATTCTTATTGGGGTGGGGAGTTGCACAATTGGAAACGAAAGCGGTTCGCTGGCGCCTTGCGCGGAATCAATCGCGAGGTCCGTCTCCGGCTAAAGGTTGCGGCTGGGCTCGCCGGCCCCGGAGCCGGGGAGGAGGAGGCGAAGAGCGGCGGGGGAGGGAGGGAGCGGCGCGGGTGGCGGCGGCGGCGTTGGGGGGGGGGACACACAGCGAGAGAGACACACACGAGAGAATCCGGGGCTGCTGCTTCGCTGCCGCCGAGGAGAAGCGAGCATGATATTGGGGGGGTGGGGGACGGCACGGGAGGCAGATCGTGGCATGCGAGGTCCCTGCAGAGCGGCGGCGGCGGCGGCAAGCGAGCTCGGGGCTTCTCCTCGCGGCTGCAATAAAATGCAGGGTCAGATGGAGCCTGGGCGAGTCGGAGGCTTCAGCGCCGCCGCTGCCCCAGACCAGAGCAGCAGAGCGCAGGAAGGACTCGGAAAAGTGCCCTCCTCCTCCTCCTCCTCCCACAGCCTGCAGGCAATGCACACACCACACATTGACACAGCCGCTCACCCCGCGCTCTCCCTCCTTTCCCACCCCGCTTCTTCCTCTTCCACCTCCAACCCGCCGCTCCCCCCCCCCCGATTGTTCCTCCTCCTCAATTCTTTGCAAAGCAGCTAACTTTTTCTTCTGGTTCCCTGTGGTAGCAAGAAGCGATCGGGCGCTCTTGGAAGGAGGAGGAAATAAAAGTGTGTTTTGTGTGGGGGGACACACACATACGAATAATATGTCTTGTCTTTAAAAAAAAAAAGGAGCCTTCGCGTTGGCTTGGTGTCTCTAAAGAAAGGAGGAAGGAAGGCGGCGGAGGGGGCGGCGTGGGTGGATTTAGGGGTCATTTTCCTGCGCTCTGCCTCCGGCACTTCTGCTCGCCGCCTGCTCGCCCGGCCCCTCCCTGGCTCTGCCCCCGGGTTCAGTGTCGGCGGGGCTGAACTGCTTATGTGTCAAAGCCATGGTCGGTCACCTGAAGTTCACTAGGGAGGGAGGGAGAGGGAGAGAGGGCTAAGGTTGTCGCGGATGGCGTGTGTGCCCTGCGCGTGTTTTTGTGTGCGGGGGGGGGGCTCCCCGCCGCCTTTCCTCTCGCCTCAGACAAAAGAGCGCGATCGATTACTTCCCTCTCTCCACAGATACATAATTTTCCGATAGTTTATCAGGGGAAGGGTCTTGGAGAGAGGACTGACCTCCCCCTCCCACTTTTCTTCCCGCCCTCTCATCCTTTCTCTCTGCCTTCTTCCCTCCCCTCCCAAGCACACACTAGCAGCCTGCCACGCATGAACCGTAGCAGAGGTGGGGACACCAATGGCACCGGAGGGATCGCGCGCACCAACGTTGCTCCTTTCTCTTGCCGCGCAAAGCCGAGGGAGAAGGGCGCCCTATTGGGCCCCTCCCGGCACTGTTCTAAGCACCCCCCCCCCGCATCACCGTCTAATCGCCCTCACGTTAGTGGATTCGGTTTTGGAATATTGAGGTTTCCCTATCCTAAAAAGCTAGTTCAGAGAGGTTGCACAATTGAGTTTCCTGAATGTCTAAAGGGGCTACAATTGCGTCCACTGCTACTCCTTTTCTTTGGGTCACTTGCTTCAAAAAAAGGGGGGGAGCGGTGGGGTGGGGGCAAGGTCAGTAACCTTTCAGTTTTAAATTATGTATTTTCATATGTATAAATCTCGGAGGGCTTCTGATTGAAAGTTCGCCCAGCCCTAAAATACAATAAAGTGCAATATAAGAGCAAATGGGCATTTTCAAAGCACGCAGAGAGTTTTGTGGAGGCTTATTAAAAAAAAAAAACCAACGGAAGAGCCTGTTGTGTATGTGTGCATTGAAAGTCTGAACTGAGAGTTTTGGGAAGCGTGTTGTCTATGCGGTTGAAGACAGCTATGCAAGCAGCTGCAGATTGCCCCGCTAGTGACCTTGACCTAGACCTGGTGCTGCTGCCCTTTCTGTCTGTTTCTCTAGGGCAGAGATGAAATTCTGTCTCCATTTTAGCTCGCTAGGGAAGAATCTCCCTTGCTGCTTGTGTGACTATACTTGGGTTGGCTTGGTGTGTCTCTCTTCCCCTCTCCCCTCCAAATGATTGCAAGTTTTATTACCCATTCACTGTAGCTGTTTGTAGGGGAAGTTAGTGTTTATTATATTACAAGGTGCTGTGGCCTGTCAGGGAAGAGGGCTGTGAAAATTCCAGCTTTTAAAATGTGGTGCCCTATTTCTTAAGCGTTGGTGCTTAGTTTTAAAGTATTTTTAGGATTTTATGATGTGTATGACTTGGAGGGGAAGGGTATGTGTGTACCACTACACCACTGTAAATGGACGGTGCTTTAGGCCTTGTGTGTACTTTTGATCAAAGAAAAGCAAACCTGCTATTAAAGACTATGAGACGTTTGAATAAAAATACATGTATTTGACACCAAGCATTTGTGATGCTGTTTGTGTCCGGTGGAGACTACAAGGGTACAAGGCATTGTATCACCTCTAAGAGAACGTAATCCTTCTATAGTTCAGTATGAAAAGTGCAGGGCATTATAGTGTTAGGATGATAAGGTGTCAACATTAATTCTGTCCCTCCTCCCTTCCATGCAGCTATACAGGAAAGTCCTTACATGTTCTCTTATTAATTCTTAATAACATGTTAACGGAGTATACAGCAGCACACACCACATCTTGTAGCACTGTCATACTAGAATTGGTTCACTGTGTAAGCAAGATCTTTTTTCTGAAGAGAGCCTTGTATATTTTGGCATTCTTTCATAACAAGTAACAGCCTTGCTGTAAGAAAACGGGGTGCTAATGTAGTAGCTACACATGTCCTGAGCTTGTTATGAAGGCCACAATCCTAAACTTGCTTACCTAAAAGTAAGCCTCAGTAAACTTGGCAGGACTTGCTTCTGAGTAAATATGTCTGGGATTGGGCTGCACCTCCCAACTTTGCCCATGTGCTTCTATGTGATTACTTTTAAGTTCAACTCTGAGCACTTCACTGTGATAATTATATGACTTTACTCACAAGTAGTTTTATAACAGTCCCTCCTTTTCCACTGTTCCACTGTTTGGGCTTTGGCTAGCTTCTTAGTCACCTTATTCTTCTTGAGTGTTTTACCTCAGAAAAGTTGTGATACTTCAGAGCAATAAAAATAGTATTGTCTACCTTACTGATTGTTAATTTCAGCAGGCCCGTTTGCTTGTTGGGAACTTGGGGAAAAACAGGGATATAGAATCTGATTTTTAACTACATTCATTGAGAGAAAAGTTCTATACAGGATAAACTTGACAGTTATGATAGTTAAAATAATCTAATTATAGGAAAAGAGGAGACTGTAGTATGTAAAAAGGGACTTAATAACAAGAATATAATTACTGTAGAAATAGCTTCAAGAATGTGGTAAAGGCCGCAGGACCCAAAGACCCAGTTAGGTTTGTGTAAGCACTTTCCTATGTACATCAGGGCTATCCTGAGAACAGGTGAGGTGTAGTGCTTGGAGTGTTGAACTATGATCATGGAGACCTAGGTTCAAATCCCCACACTGCCATGAGGTCCACTATCATACTGGTGCAAACAGTTGTGGCTTCCCCCAAAGAATCCTGGGAATTGTAGTTTGTTAAAGGTGCTGAGAGAAGAGCCCTTTCCTCTCACAGCGCTACAATTCTCAGAGTGGTCTGACAGCCGATACCTCTACTGTGAGGGGAATAGGGGCCTCATAACAACTCTCAGCGCTCATAACAAACTACAGTACCCAGGATTCTTTGTGGGAAGCCACAACTGTTTAAAGTGGTGTGATAGTGCTTTAAATGCGGAGTGCGAATGGGGCCTGGTGGCCTCGTCACTTCCTCACTCTTGCCTACCTCACAGAGTTATTGTGAAAGAAAAATAGGGCTGGTGGTAGAGAACAATGCTCCTTATGGGAAAGAAAAGATATCAAGGCCAGAGAGCATCTTGGCTGTGAGTCCTGGAAGACCTGCTCCCTGCCTTGCTGTCCTTTCCTAGTGGGCCTGGGAGGGTGGGGCCCTGACTGACTCCAGCTATAAAAGCTGATGCTGTGGAACAGATTCTGGCTTGTTTTCAGCCAGAACTCACCACAGCTCAGTTCTGGAAACTCTCAGGTGGGCACCATTGTTGTGGTAAGAGAACAAGGAAGGCGTTTGTGGTGAGTTCCGGCACCTCTTTTTCTAGAAAAATAGCACTGGGTTGAGGTATAGTTTTGAGGTTTTTGTTGCTGTTGTTGATGCTGTTTATTTTTTTGTACCTTTATTTTTAGATCTTTCAATTTATGTGGAAATTGTTTCATTTGGTTGTGTATGTTTTGTTCATTGTTTGTGACTACTATTGTTATGTTTGTAATTATGTTTTACATGTTGTAAGCTGCCTGGAAAGGCATGGGCATGGCCAGGATTTATGTTAGGCAGGCAGGCTTTTGTTAGGGGAGGCCGAACCTCAGTTAGTGAAGTATTATTGTTTTTATTGATTGGGGGAAGCTGCGCCCCCTGCTACACCCATGGCAGCATACAAATAAAATGATGGATATATATATTAGTTATGGTGCTGACTGGCAGTAACTGAGGGGGTGGGGAGCCACTTTCAGAAGCCTCAAAAGTTCCTCAGCCCATAATAGTCACCTGCATCTCCAACTTTGATCAACACACAGCAGTGGTACAGTTAAGATTGTACATGTTGCCATGCCTGTCATTTATTAGGGGAGTTCACCGTTCAGTTCTACAAAATCTCTACAGTATTTTAATTCTGTCTTCTACATTTTTTAAAGAAATAAGACATTTGATAATGCTAATTTTTTGGGGGGGGGGCAGAATTTCACCAACATACTAGAACACTACGCCTATGTGTCATTTAAAAAAATAAGAACTCTGTTGGCATGTGTTTTTTTAAACCACTGTTGGTTTCTAAATATAAATTTACATCTTAAAAGTGTCCAGAAATGGAAAAATGTTTTTAGAAAATAGTTGACATTTATAGTGTGCTTTGTATATAGCACAATGACCATTACAATAACCTTGTAAGGTAGGTCAGTATCATTATCCCTGTATTGAAGATGAGGCAGGTGCTGAGGTTCAGAGACAAACATTAGCCAAAGATCAGATAGTTAATAACGGGTAAAATTTTTGAAACAGCCTTCCTGCTTTACAGCTATGCTGCACTTGTTTTAGAAAAATTCCTGAGTTGTTGCCTGGGATCATTGCTTTATCAGCTGATCCTCCTTAGAGAAGTTTTGTAGTATTTTGTCAGAAATCCTTATGAGAACGTTTGTATGCTTTTTTGTGTTTCTAGAAGATGCACCACAAGAGGTAGATAGGGAATTGAAATAATAATAGAAAGTCCTTTCTTATTCTTTTCTTGCCCTACTTTGTTGGAAAATCTGCTTGATATTATACCAGGATCTCAAGCTAGGAATGGGCCCCAATGGACTCCCAAAATATGGGGAGCCAGTAGTAGAAGAGAATATAAATAATTTTGCATACTTTATCAGTAATAGGTCTATCAACTGCCAGCGGCCCCCCCTAAGCAGGTTGTTCCCATGGAATGGTTGAAAGGGAACAAAAGGGTCACAGGTGCCTGATTTCTACAGCCCAATTTGCCCTAGTTGGAGATGAAGTGATACAGGTGTACGTAGGATCCATATAGGGACATATGACTTGGTGTGTGAGTGATAGAAATATGTGGGGAGTATATACATAGATGCTAGGCAGGAAGATAATAGTGAAGAGGATAAAGGAAGTAAATAAGCATGCTCAATTAAATTTTTAGGCTGAATACCTTGGAAGGTCTAATAAAATTAGGAGATGGCATTTTCAGAAAGTTTGAAAATCACATCCCCAAACATATAATGTATGCACGCTCCTGGATGAGCACTCTAAGCTCTAGATTGGAAGCCAGAAGTTCCATGTTTGTACTCTCATACCTGCCGCAAATGATAGTGGAAATGCAAATAGGGAAACCCACAAATCACTTGAGTAGGGTTCATTTTATGAAAGCAGGAAATCTTAAAAGGGATTTGATGATCACAGCCTGCATTGTTAGAGTGCCAACCGAGGCGCTTTTCAAGTATCTCTAGTTCAGACCACTCAAATCCTATTTTCTAAGTCAAAGGTAGCAATCTTACACCAACCTGTTAGTGAAGAACACCTAGTGTAGTCAGTGGAGTCTCAGAGAGACTTTCGTATACAATTTTGAAAAGACTTTTGTATACAGTTGGGCCATGCCACTATCGTAAGAACCCTGCAGGATCTGACCAAAGAGCCACGGAGCCCAACATTCTCTTCCCACAGGGAGTAACCAGATGCGTATGGGAAGCCTATTGGCAGGACATGAGCTCAGCAGTCCTCTCCCTCTTTGTCTCAGACTCTTCTTATGTTCTATATTGATTGTGTATCTAGAGCAGGCATGGGAAACCTGTGGCTCTCCAGATGTATACTTGCTGTTATCCCAGACCATAAGAAATGCTGGTTGGGGCTGATGGAAGTTGAAACACAACAACTTATGGAGGACCACAGGTTCCTTACCCCTGCTTTAGAATATAATGCTAATTCTTATGTATACACTTGCCTATTATTTTATTTAGCTGTATTACCATTTCCTTATGTTGAACCCCAGCATGTGATATAAAAACACTGGGCAGCATATTAAATGTGTGTTCCCAAGAGTAGATGGAAGATGTTTGGGGGAATGGAGATGGAGACTACAAAGTACATAGTTTTGATGGAATGGCAGCTAGGCAGGGAGTAAAAACCTACTCAGAAGAAGGAAGGAAAATTGTAAGGAGGTTTTTATTACGGTAATGACTTCAACAATAGGACACTCAGTTTGAGGATGCAATACTATGAATATTTAATTAGGAGTAAGTCTCATTGGTTTATGGGACTTAACGCTGAATAAACCTACATCATGCTGCAAAAACGATAGAATGGAAATTCTGAAATATTGTCATAATGAATCTAGTCAGTGTCCACACAGAGTGCATCATATACAGTGGTACCTCAGGTTACATACGCTTCAGGTTACAGACTCCGCTAACTCTGAAATATTCCCTCGGATTAAGAACTTTGCTTCAGGATGAGAACAGAAATCATGCTCTGGCGGCGCGGCGGCAGCGGGAGGCCCCATTAGCTAAAGTGGTGCTTCAGGTTAAGAACGGACCTCTGGAATGAATTAAGTTTCAGGTTAAGAACGGACCTCTGGAACGAATTAAGTACTTAACCCGAGGTACCACTGTATTTGTAATTTACCACAGCAGGACATGGGTGCTACCAGGTCAAATTCACAAAATCCATTTATCTGACATTTCAGGGGATTTGGGGATGATGAATTGGTCTTGTGATCCATGTTGAGATTACAGTTACCATGTCCTTAGGAACACTAGAAAAATTAGGCCAAAGCAGCAAATGCTACATTATTCTCTCACCATGACTCAGAACATTCATAAGGCTAGTTTGTGAAACCAAAATCTTGCCCCACCCTCCCATCAGTTTAGGGACTTCATAATATAAAAAGATGATCTTAACCATGTGGCCTCAATCTTAGCTGGAGGAGGAGCCTGGCCACATGGGGGTTATGTACTGTGCATTTAATTGTTCAGTTCAGCTGTGGACAAGGTCACCACAGGTGTAACAAGATGAAATAGAGTATAATGTGAATTTATTGCCTTAGGGACAAACCATTTGCAATTGAGTCCTAAGTCAAGAAGACAACTCTTTGGTGTTTTATGTGTGGAAACTCCAAGACTTAATCTCCAGTTGGGAAAGGAGCTCAGGTAGCAGTGCTGAAAAAGACCTTGATCTGAGACCATGGAGAGCTCAGAGTAGACAGTACTTAGTTTGACAGACCATTTTTTCTGCCTCAGAATAGGAATCTTATGTTCCTTTTTGATATTCATATCTTTGTGGTAGTATCCATAATGAAGGTGTCAGTTTGTGTTCTGATGGCTCAATAATTAAAAGAACAAGTTTTGAGATTAAAAAAAATCCTTCCAGTAGCACCTTTAAGACCAACTAAGTTAGTTCTTGGTATGAGCTTTCGTGTGCAAGCACACTTCTTCAGATACACACAAGTTTTGAGATTGAAGATCTTACTTTGTTTCTCAGCCATTAACTCACAGGCTAACCTTTGACAAGCCATGATATTTCTGTGTTAGTCCCCATCAGTAAATTTGGAACTGTTTGTTTACATAATAAATGTATAAACTGCTTTTCAGGTAAAAAACTCTTAACAATGCAGTGTACAGGTATAAAAATCACCACCACCAAATACTGCTTACATGTTAAAAACTTTTAAAACATCCAAAATCCAAAATACTTAAAATCTGTAAAAGCCAGCACAAAAACTGAAAGAGACCAGCATAGAATTCAACACACATCATAAAGCAGCCATATCGTTTTTGCAGCCTAGCTGTGTGTTAAGAATATAGAGAAAATTATAATAATTGGATCTAATACAAAGGTAAATTGAGTAGCTGCGAGTCATAAACAGGCCTAAAATTGTTTGGGTCCCAGATTTCATTACGTGCATATGCTTATGGCACCAGGATTCAGTACTGTACTTTCAATTCTTTCTGAGCTTCCTTACAGGATCCTTGTTAAGATAATACATACAAGTCTTTGGAGTGATAAATAAAAGTACTTTACAAATACTTGGTAGGAGCATTGAAAAAAGAATACTACAAGTGCTCTTTCAATACCACTGGGGATATTTGGTCATTCTGTGCAGGCTTTATATGCACTTGGTGAAGTGGCTGTGTTCAGACTTTGGTTAAAACGTTGTATACCTTACTTTTATGGTAGGGATGATAAAACTTGTGGCGTATATATTTTATGTAAACTGCTTCGAGATTTTTCATGACCCCCCCCCCCTCTCTGAGTGGTTCAGAGGTAGGGAAAGCATATGAGTGCTGTATGAATGGTATCCTTTACTACTGCAAAGGGTTTATCGCTCATGTATAATTATTTGTAACCATTATAATTACTGTAGGATATCAAGAACATGTACTGGTAAGTGAAATTAGGGAGCTCACAAAGCAAACCTGTAGCAAGGCTACCCCCCGTAATCGACAATAGTCAAAGGAGGGAAACAAATATATCAATCCAAAGGAATGTGTGTAATTATTTTTAAAAGCATATAATTAGTATAAAGAGTCAGTACCCATGCGTGTCTCACTAATATATATAAAATTGTTATATAGAAGATTGAGCACAAGAAATAAACTGGGGTTCCGAAAAATAAAAGGCTTCTAATGTACTTGAAAGATTTTCCTGTTTTGATTAATGGTGCGTACAAAGCCCCAGCAGTGAGGCAACAATGCTGTACAAACACTATATCATCAATTAGAGATGAAATTTCAGAAATAATTAGGTGATAGATTTATGGTGTTGCCCGTGATGGAATTGCTGCGGAACTGAGGCCTTCTAGATCTGTTGGGATCCCTGACACAAGTCCCAAACCTTCCTTGATGTCTTAGTCTGCATCACACACACACCCAGAAGCCTTGTGTACACGGTGTGATAATATCATTATACCATGTTGATGCAGGAGGCTGCTGGGCATAAACATTACAACCTACAATGACAAAGCCTCTGGGGAACCCCTGGATTCTTGTACATCATCCCAGAAACCAGGAGGGAATTGAGCTTGCATTTTTGACACTTTTATTTTTGGATTAATGCACTTCATACTATTGAAATATAATACAAGTGGGGCCTGCAGCCCACCCCTTTAGGGTACACCTTTATATTGGTGCAGGAAGAGGAGTTTTTGACGATTTTTTAAAAAAAATTATTGAGCTAGATCTTCAAGATAGCCTGCAAAAGAGACCCATAAAACATATCAAAACAGTTCAAGGTTTTTACTTGCACTCGAGTATGATCCCTACAGGCTGTTAATGGGCTTGAGCAAACAAATCCCCTCCTCTCCCTAACCCCTTCTTAGGTAGTTTTGATTTCTTTTAAAAACGGGTTTCTTCCTTGTAATTTACAAACTTCTATACTTCTGTTTGCCTAGAGACTCCCACCCGAAGCACGTAGAAACCACTACCTCCTTTTTGGGAAGCCCCATCTTTCTTTCAAACAAATTTGCTTATTGGGAATTTCCTAAAGACTCCTTATGTCAGCTGAGTCTTCATCCACAACCACAAAGTTACTTTCATTTGCCCCAAGTTTAGCTTGTGCCAGTTCTTAATAGTTTTGAGAACCTTGCTGAGAGGTATGAAGGTGTACAAGAGGAATGTCTGTATGTTATTTTCACTGTTTAACTGTTGTAGTAAGTCATGATACAGTTAATTTCTGATAAGAAGATGCATGCAGAGAAAATTGTTAGTCTAAGTGTGATTGAGTTAATAATTCCATTACTATCGCAGTCATTGAATGAGTTTGGTGAATTTCTCTCCTCCCCCTTTTTAGTGCAAACAGTGGATGTTGTGCGTTAAATTACCTAAAACTATTGACCCTTATTTTCTCAACCTTCAACTTCCTTTTGATTATTGTGGCTACATAAATAAAGTACTTTGAGGTAGCTCAAACCCATATCTTCCACTCTTCTCTTGTTAAAAATTATATGTCTGTCCAAAGCCATTTAGTCATTTCTGATTAACAAGGGCTTGGTAATGTAAAATGCCCATTGATTTCAAATACACACCCATTTTCCTTTGAATGGCGTTTGGGATATGGTAGAGATGCAAATTGAGGTAAAGTTCAAGTGCTGACTCTATAAACAACCCCAATAAGAGGAACAACTGTGTCCAGGGAAACAGAACAGAATGTATTCTTTCAATGAATGACAAAATCATCACCAATTTGTAAATGTAGTTCCCTCCCTGGCATGTCAAAGGCAGGAGTGGGAGAAGGGATTAAGAACAGATATAAAACAGAAGGGTTAGGAAGAGCTGGTCAGTTCGGAATAAACTATTAGTAATTTTCTGTAATTGAATCAAAACAGATCCCAGAACTAGATAATGAGAGCATGACCTACAAATGAGGACTTTTTGGAAGGCAAAAGGGCTTGTAGCATAAGGCTTTGTAAAGCCATGTGATGTCAAACTCTTCACTTACTTTGTAAATAATGATGCTGGGTCTGGTTTCCAGTGTGACCACTTTCTGTTGCGTGGTTTGTTGAGCAAGATACTGTAAATCAAGTGCTGTAGCTGTAATTTATTTTTTTTTAAGGAAAAAGATTGTACAGTATAGACAGTATATAAGAAAATAGTGCGCGCACACAGATTTCAAACATTACATGATGCGTGACAGTTGGGTATTTTCTCTCTCTGAAATATAGATTTGTATTTTCATCCTCTGATTGTGAATTAGATTTTAATGATGCCAATGGGGAAACATCCATAGCTCAATACTAGAGTACATGCAACCGGGGTGCCAACTTGAATAAAATTTTGTGGGGAGGCAGGTAAGCCCTGCCCCACATAATCAATGACAGGATGCAGTACACACACACCATTTTAATGTTTTATTGGGGGTGGGCAAAGGAACCTCGGCTCCTAGGAGTTGGTTCCTATGCATGCATACACGTGTAAAAGGTCCAAACTACATGGCAGCTCCAGGTAGGGCTGGGAAAATTTTCCAGTCTCAAATCTTGGCGAGCTTCTGCCGGTTGGACCAAAGTTCTGACTTGGGCCACATTCACAGCCATACATTTAAAGCAGTATGATACCATTTTAAAAGGTCATGACTTGACCCAAAGAATTCTGGGAGTTGTAGTTTAAGGGTGTTGAAGGAGACCCCAGTCCCCTCCCTGAGCTACAATTGCATGTTCCTTGTGAAGAGATATTGATTGTTAAACCACTCTGGGAATTATAGCTCTGGAAAAGGAATTAGCGTCTCCTAACAATTCTCATCACCCATAATGAGCTACATCTCTTAGAATTCTTTGGAGGAAGCCATGACTGTTTATAAAGTGGTATCATAGTGCTTTGAATTTATTGTGTGATTATGGCCTTGGTATAAGACCAAGGTACCAAGGCCTTTTTATACCAAGGTATAAGATCTTGGTTTAAGACCTTGGTATAAGACCTCTGTGTTCTCTATTTCAAAGTACTGCACACATTCAGAATCTAAATGGAATGGTTCTGTGCAGATGATACTGCTAGTCTGTAAAGATTTGAATTAAGTTTTGCTGCCTCATGACCATTTAAATATTGATATAAAACTTTTAGGCTTGGTTCTTTTAAAGAAAAGTTGTGTAGTATATGATGCTGTTTTCCCATTTTTCATGTTGTTTGCAACAGATGGAGATAAAGAGGACAACCATCTAATTTTGCTAGGATCCTGTTGTCCAGCACTCTGAAGCCAGATATGGGCTTAGATTTATTTATAGGTTTTATAGAAGCTGCCCAATAACATTAATCTTGGTGGCTTGCAAACATAAAATAGTAGATGCAGTATTAAATTAGAATATCATAAAACAACAATCACAGCATAAAAGCAGAAGTAGACAGTTGAAACCAGACCTAGTAATGCTTCAAGTAGACCCAAGAAATCAATGGGCCAAAAGTTATGTTTTATGGCTGTTCAATTTCAATAGGTTTACTCTAAGTCTGTCCAACTATGAATGAACCAGGTTTCACCATTTAAAATGAACATTTAAAAAATAATTATAATGAACACTCCCAGGAGCACTTTTTGGTCTGACGTCATATACATGGATTTATATTGGAGCCAGGGTGGAGCCACAAGCTGCCATATTCAATGCAAATTTGGGATCAGTGTCTTCCAACCAAGGCTCCTTGCTGTACATTGGTACATCAGTAGTGTGTAGGTATAATCAGGGCTGGAAGCAGGTGCTGAAGGCCCTTCAGTGTTAGTTTGTTTCTGTACCTGTCCTGGTGGGTGCTGGCACTCACAGTGACATGTAGTTACGAAATAACTTGATTTCATGGATAACAGGGAAATTTGCAGCTACCTCCAGGGGGTGGCATACAATAATTTGGTTAAATGTGCAGCAGCCCAGGCCGCTGTGTATCAATCTAACAGCAGACTTGCCTTTTTTCAAGGGCCTTTCATACAGAGTCACTTTATCTAGCAACAATTTCCTTCTAAGAATCTTCTCCACCTCGTGAGTCCCCACTGGTGCTTCATCAGCCCTCTCAGACACACTCCTAGGCTATTGTTCCTTTTCTGTTTCTGTCTGCCTCTTGCCGTCCCTTTTCCAGCAAGTCAGCCCTTCTTAGGTCAGAGCTACAGGTGTTCCCAATGCTCCACAGTCCCATTACATTACATTACCCACCCTTTTGGGAGGTGGGGAGTCTAATTCTTACATCCAGCTAATCCAAACGATAGTCCTCAACTCAGCAGGGTGTTCTGTGCTCTTGCTGCAATTGTCTAGTTATATTTGTCTCGGGGCCCTAAAGAGCCCTGAACCAGTTGCTTATTCTCCTGCATTGATGGTGCTACTTCAGATGTAGCTGTATGCTCCCATCTATGGAACTCACTCCCTTGATTCATTGACTTTGCAAGGTATTGTGTCGTCTTCTGAATCTGTGCCATCTATAAAGTTTGTGCATGACTACAAGACATTAATGTCTTAACTTCTTTGCATCTCTGAGAACTGGTTTTGTCAGTGAGAAAAAAATATTTGATTTTGTGGCAAGCTGTTGACCTGTTGTTCTGCAGGATCAGGGCCCTGGTATGGTTTGAGTCCATTTTAGTATAGGACAAAGCTATGCCCACCTAGAACTGGCAATGGTTGACACTCTGCTAAACTTTTGTGTATGAACCTCTGTATTTTTGCTGCAATGTAACAGTTAGATGTTTCCACTTTCTCTGGTTTTTGCCTCAGACACTCCCTCACTTGCTATGCATGATTATAGTGCTCCTTTTGCCTCTGTGTGACTTTATGCTGATGGAGCTTCACTGCTGGGCTTACAGTGCTAAAAATATCAACTAATTCAGTAAATATGCGTAGGGTTTGTATATTTTACCGGTACATCTGCTCCATTCAACAATTCTATGGGGAAAGTAGTCTCATTTCCAAACATTACTATATATGGTATGTGGCACGTGGATGACTGCACAATAGATCTGTAGGCCATCATGACATAGGGGAGCATTCTGTCCCAGTTCTGCACAAAAGATAACAAATAGCTGTCAGTGAGAGATTCAAGTGTTCCGGTAGCCCATCTGAATGGTAGGGCATGGTGCAGGTTTTTCTTATCTCAAGTACATTGCAGTTCTTGTGGAATACTCACGATTAAAAATTTCACCCTTGATTAGTGAGACAGGAGTAAGGAGAACATGAACTGCGTTCACCTAGATTCAGGTAGGTAGCTGTGTTGGTCTGATGCAGTCGAAATACATAAAAAAATAATAATAAATTGTCCAGTAGCACCTTAGAGACCAACTAAGTTTGTTCTGGGTATAAGCTTTCGTGTTCATGCACACTTCTTCAGATACACTGAAACAGAAGTCACCAGACCCTTCTATATAGTGGGAGGGTAGGGTGGGGTCTTCTCAGATTTTTGGCGTCTGCGCAGACATGGTTTTTGGCGTCTGTGCATGCGCAGACGCGATTTCTGGTGCCACGGAAGCGAGTCCCCACTCCGCGCTGCACCTGTTTAGCACAGTGAGTGGGGGCTCGCTGAGTGGATGGCTCGGTTCAGGGGCGGCTCGTGGGCCGTTTAAATGACCCTCATGGGCTACAGGTTGCCGACCCCTGCTCCAGAGGGTTACCATAGTGGCAAACCAACAGTTCTACAAATACTTTAGAGAGTGTTTGAGCTTCTTGGTCAGGCAGAAAGTGTGTCTCTGCCCACTTAGACAATGATCTGCTAGCCCAGAATATTTATTGAGACTTGCTCTAGAGGACTACTTGCTTGTTTGATCACTGTGGGAGCTATGGCTATAACAGAAGTACAGTGGTACCTTAGGTTACAGACTCTGCTAACCCAGAAATAGTACCTCGGGTTAAGAACTTTGCTTCAGGATGAGAACACAAATCATGTGGCGGCAGTGGGAGGCCCCATTAACTAAAGTGGTACCTCAGGTTAAGAACAGTTTCAGGTTAAGAACAGACCTCCAGAACGAATTAAGTTCTTAACCCGAGGTACCACTGTAGTTTCGTGATTACAAGGATTGCATGTATTTTATGATTTCACCCCATCCTTAACAGTTGTGGACCATCCAGGCTAGTAGAGTTTGTTTGTGGGAGTCCTGTCTTCCCATCTAGAGCAGCCATATCCTGGAAGAGGAAAACACCTACCTCAGCTCCCAGGCTCTGTTCCCCTTGTCTCAACTCCCACCATGTCATCCTTCTGTTCTCCTCCTTTGTCTGACTCAGCTTGCCACTGCATACCTGAGCCCAGCAGTGCTTAAGGAGTCAGTCATGACACTAGTTACAAGACTTGGACTTCTTTGAAGGTGGTAGTTCTAGCAAGATTCCTGCTTCATTTTCAGCAGTGGTTCCTTCTAGTGTCAGAGTTATGATTAAATTATCAACATGTTATCTCTCAGCCTCAGAGTTCTTGTTGGGATTATCAATGCCTGACAGAGCATCAGAATTTGTGTGTTGTTTTCCTGGGTGATGTGCAATCTGGTACTGGAGCTGGAACAGAGCCAGGTGCTCAAGCCAGCACAGCAACTGTCCCTGTGGCCCGTAGAAGTTATGAAGCCATCAAAGTGAATTGCGAACTGCCCTTAGCAGGCATTATTTTACCAAGAGGAAACGAAAATGCTTAGTAAATATCACTACAACTAGCGGGTCTTTCTTTGTAGTGAGGTAGTTCCTTTCCACTTTGATGGGCACCTTCCTAGCATATGCAACCACTCCCTTCATATCAGCATCGTACTGTGCTAGTTGGACCACAGCAATACCTGACACTGGCGTCTGTATCCAGGATAAATGTTAGCTGGAGGTCTGGGTAAGCCAGAATTGGTGCAGACATGAGCCTTTGCTTTAACTCTAGGAACAATTCTTGGCTGGCTGTGGTCCCCTGGAACTTTTGCCCCTTGTCTGACAATTTGTGTAATGGCTGGGCAACAGTGCCAAAGTTAGCAATAAATCTTCTATAGTATGCAAGTAGATCAGCAAAACTCTGTTTCTCAGCAACTGAGTGTGATGTTGGCTGAGACTGGGTTGCTTCTTGGTCTAGGTGCTTCATCACAGAACAAATTATATTTTGCTGGTTTCACCTTTAAGTTAGCTTGACAAAGATTCTCTAGTATTGCTGTCATTTTCTGCAGATGTTCTTCAAAAGATATTCCAATGACAATTATGTCATCAAGGTAAACCAGACGATATGTGCCCTGTAGGTCTGCCAAGACAACTTCCATCAATCTTTGAAACATAACTGGAGCACTGCAGAGTCCAAAGGGCAAAGCATTAAATTGTGCTTCATGGTGAATGCTGTCTTGGGTCGGTCATTAGGATGTACCTCTGTTTACCAGTTGCCATTGGCCAAATCCAGGGTAGAGAAGAAACAGGCACTTCCAAGCAGGTCTAGAGTGTGATCCAATCCAATAGAACACATCACAGCGGGTCAGAGTGCCACCCACAAATGCATGGAATATAAGAATAACTTTGCTGGAGTCAGATCAAAATTCTGTCTGGTTCAGCACTTCACTGATTAGTTTGATAATGGTTTATTTGTGTGTTTTTAATTTATTAAATTGGTCAGTTGCTTTATCTTGCCCAGGGCAACCCAAAGCGACTTACAACCAAATAAATGCCACATCTATACATTAAAACCAGGAGGAAAGAAATGCATTAAAAACATCCCATTCCAGACCTTCCACAGGGCAATCACTGGGAGAGGATAGGCCTCTTTCACAGTAATATCGCTTAGCTGTTGAAAATCCATACATATATTTGAATTCTCCCATCTTTGTTCCTTACCAAGACTTCTGCTGCAGCTCGGGGACTTAATGGATGTTTCTTGGTTCCATCATCATCTGCAGTTGCTGACTGAAATCTGCCTGATAATATACTTGTATCCTCTACTACCCCAGTCTCACAGGTCTTGTATCTCCTGCCTTGATCAGGTATTTGTCAACCCAGTACATCCCAGGTCATCATCCCTTTTGGAAAAACTATCACTGTAATCTTTCAACAGCTCCTCTCACTGCTTGCTATTGTTTTTATGACACTCTTATTTCAGCCTCAGCCCCTGCACAAAGTGTACTATGTGCTACCTGTTCTTTGTCTTCCTATGAGGGTTATCTTGGTGTTCCTGCCTTGGCGTGATAGCAGTGTCTGGCTGTACTGCCAACACCTCAAGGGCCTAATATTCATAAACCACCACGTCCATATGAAATGATCACAGATTCATGTCTTGATACACACTTGAGGCTCTTGTCACATTGGCCACTTGCACTGGGACTCAGACTAACTGATTCTTGGCTGTGGTTCACACAATCAGAATCTCATGTTGGCCTAGCAATATGGGGTCTGGCATGTATTCCCTTCCTTCTCTGAGGTTTTCTTTCATCCTAAGTATAAGCGGTTCACTTCATGGGGACAGTGTCACTGTCTTCTCCAGAGAAACTTCATCATCTCTGCTTTACCCTCATTGTTGTAGTGACAGACATTCTATCCTTTATAATGTAGAGGCCTTGTCTAAAGCATCATATGTTTAAAGGTATCTGTCTCCACTAGGGCTTCCCGGATGGGTCTTCTGTGACTGAACTTCCACAAGGTAGACAACTTGTGACCATGATGAGGGTAACTGATATTTCTATGATGCTGAGCTTGGTCTGGTTTAGAACTTGAAGGCTTCCATTTCTGCCACCATCCTTTAGTTGACTTTTCCAGAATTGTGAATGTACAAGGATAGCTTGTGCTCCAGAAGCAATCAAAATATTACATGGAAGTCCATCCATTTTTGTAACAACGTAGTATTTTGGCCTGCTCTCACTGGCCTGTAAGATACATTGTGGGGGTACTGATTTCTAGGTGGGAGTTTAGCCCATAGTTCCCACCCTGGAAAGTTTCCTGGCATCTTTCAATTATGTTGCTGTGGGCACTCATGTTTAAAATGACTTGTTCTGCCACAGTTCCAACATGGCTGCCACTGTAATTCTTTCCTGCTTGTAGTGGCACATGCTTTATCCTAGTGGCCTTGTCTCGCTTGTTCTTTTTGAGACTGTGTGGTTCCCTTGCTGCTTTCAGTTCACTGATGTCACACAGCATTGCTATCATGCCTTCAAAGAGTTCTTTGAGATTTGAGCCCTATGTCTTCCATGTACATGAACAACATCTGTTTTGGTCTCACACACTTGTCTTGTTGGAGCTGTGCTGTTTTCAGCTGCTTCTGTGGCTTGTTCTAACTTTGTATCTTCTTGTAACCCCTTTAGTTTCTTCTTAAGTAGAACTATTCTGAGTTCCTTCTCAGACCTATGAGCCATAATTTGATCTCAAGCCAGCAGGTTCCTCATGCTGCCATCTTAGCCAGGGTATATCCAAAACCTTGGACAGATTTCTTTTCCTCCACTTTCCTCTTACCAAAAACTATTCAATTCCACTCAGGTTCTGTTGTTCTGTCCAGTGATTGATATAAAGCATTCCTGACAGAAGTGTAGATTCCCAGACCCCTTATGTTAGTCCTTCAAATATCTCCTGGGCTTTGCCTTGTAGTAGAAGGCCAAGGAAATCAAATTTGGTGGCATCGTTCCAGTTATTTATGTGTGCAGCTCATTCAAAGTGATTGATCCAGTTGGCCCAGCTTGGGCTATTTCCAGTATATGCCTCTGTCATCAGAATAGGTTGGAGCTTGTCTCCATTGCCCTGTTCAGTTTCACCAGCAGAACTTTGGGGTATGTTCAGTTAGTGGTCCATTTCCACATATAATACAGTCCTTGCCCGGCTATATGTCTGAAATTGCATCACTATCACAACTGTAAGAAATCATTGGCAATAGGTACGGCCAGCATTGAAGGTGATTGCTGAAGCTATTTCATTGTTAGTAATCTCTGTACTAACCCTGGTGGGTGCCAGGGATCACAGTTGATTAAGTGGGTCATGTGAACAGAGAAACTTGCAGCCACATAGGGACCACGAGAATCATAGAACTGGAAGGGACCACAAGTGTCATCTCGTCCAACTCCTTGCAACGTAGGAATCTTTTTGCTCAAACCCATGACCCTGAGATTAAGATTCTCATGCTCAACCAATTGGCAGATAAAAGAACTAAGTTACAAGTGCAACAGTCCAGACTTTTACGTTTTATCAGTTCAGCAATAGGCCTGGAGCAGCGTCAGCACAATTTGATGCCTTCCTTCATTTCAAGGGCCTTTTTCACAGTCTATCAACTATCCAAGGGCTACTTTTCTTTCCAAATGGCCAGCATAAATCTCCGTCTTTGAGTCCATTGGTGCTTCACATGTCAGGCATGATGGGACTTGTTGTCCAACAATATCTGGAGGACCACATGTTTCCCATTCCTGCTTTAGAAGTTACATCCATAATGTTTTACTGTTATTTAGTAAATAACAGTAAATTTCTGTAGTATGTTAGGTTTGCTTCATCTAAGAGGGAGCAATTGATTATAGGCCTAAACAATCAAGAAGCACCTAAATAAATCTGTTTTGCTGCATGCCGTGGATTGAAAAAACCGGGATTATCAAAGCAGGTCCTACATATAATATTGGTTGATGGGCTGGATTCATGGGACACAAATCATGCAGATCTGATACAACACAAAATGTATACTTTTTCTAGGTAGGAAGCCTGGTTGGAATCTCATTCTTCAAAGACTAACATTTATTATGGCTAAATATGTTCTATCTCTAGAAGGCCACAGAAACTAATGGATTCTTTCTGTTTTGCAATATACTGCAGAGAAATTGTATTGTGAAATAGGAGTTCCTCTATGTCAGTTTTTAGATACGCTCTCAAAATCTCAATTTTCTCATGCCTTTCATGGTTTCAAAAAAGCGGGGGGAGGTTCAGGAAGGCCTCTTATTCAACCTCCATACGTTGATTATATGACCTTTGACTCTGTCATGGGTCATAAGCTGGGGCAGTGCCTTGAAAGGACATGTCTAAGAGTGAGCAATGCCTATTCCACATGGAGTGTTCTGTTTTAGTGCATTAGCCTAGAAGTACTAGTAGCTTCCTAATCCTCTCTTGTTTGACTCTGCTTGTTAACCCCAAGCAATCCTCTCAGGGGCTGAGAAAGCAGCTGTCTTTGGTGAAGAAAACACAGCCCAGCAAAACAAAAATCTCAAACCTTCCCTTTTGACTTTGTATCATCATACCTTTTGGGGAAGTATTGCTAATACAGTGAAATATAAGTTGTGATATGGCCATCAGAATTATTAAAAGGTAGATTTCTCTGACATTTATGGGAATAGGAGTATGCTTGCAAACTAAAGGCAGAAAGACAACTGGAAACCTTTTCCCTGAACCCCTGGGAACAGTGCCATATTTGAAGTACATCGAGTGAGCAGGAGAGAGAGATCTCACATATGCATTGTAAGTGGTCAATCAGGTGCGCAGTGCATACTAAATATAGCAGTGAACATTACAACTCACAAAACTAGGCACAAAGCAATTGAAAGCAACAATAAATCAGCTTTGTTAGATCTGCTGTGCCTGTGCTCTTATGTCACCTGTTAATGTTTGAGTACTGCCGACACATAAGTGAAATCATTTTTTTTCCCTGCCTGACCTCTGATGTAAGCACAGTAAGCATCATTAAGAATTGTGAAACAGCTTGGACAAAAGTTTTCCCCTATCGTAAGTTTTTTTCCTCCTTATGACAGCATGGTTGTCATTCACAGCTCTTGGAATGGAGTGAGGTATAAATTGAATGTACGAACAACTAAGCATAAAATTTAAACCTTTTTTGTTTCTAGATATGTTCAGTAGTTTTATATAACATACTTAATTTCTTACTTTTTTTTTTACAATCAAAAGACCTGTCTATTTTGTCATTGATCATGACTATCCATTGCTAGGAAGGCAATTGAAAATACAGTGGTGCCTCGCAAGACGAAATTAATTCGTTCCGCGAGTTTTTTTGTCTAGCGAATTTTTCGTCTTGCGAAGCACGAAATCCCATAGGAATGCATTGAAATTCAATTAATGCGTTCCTATGGTCAAAAAAAGTCCAAACAAAGCCAAATTTGGTACAACAAGAGTTTATTAAGTGCTCTTTAAAGTCACACATACTGTAAAGAGCATTTCAAAAATTGAAGGAACAATAAATTAAGTTTCTAAACATGACAGAAAAACATTTAAAAATCAACAAAGTGTACTGTACATTTTCTAAGACTCTGGGGGACCACTCGAAGAAGGTTCCTCTTCCACTCTTTGCTTCTTGCTGAAGAACCTGTCCATGGTCTGCTGCTTCATCCGCCTTTTCAGCACCTCCCTGAAAGGCGACATGACCGTCGTATCAAAAGTGTTCGCAAGGTCATGTGCCACGTGCTTGTTAGGGTGGTGCCGCTGTGCAAAAGCCTGCACATCCTTCCACTTCATGCAAATGTCCCTCAGTTCTTTGGAGGACAGCCGTTCCTCAGTTGCTTCCTCCTCTTCCAGCGAGGCCTGCTCCTGCGCAGCCTCTGCCTGCAGTTCGACCAGCTCCTGGGTGGTCAGCTCGTGGTCGTGCTCCTCCACCGGCTCGCAGACATCCTCCTCTGTGACCTCCAGGCCCATGGTCCTCCCCAAGGCAACAATGTCCTGCACCACTGTTGACTCTGGTGCATCAGAGTCACTTGGTGCCACACAGTCCGGCCACAGGCTGCGCCAAGCGCAATTCAAATTTCTCTGGCTGATTCCGTTCCAGGCCGTGGTGATCATCTTCAAGCAGGTGACGATGTCGAAGTGGTCTTTCCAGAATTCCCGCAGGGTGATGGTGGTGCAATCAGTCACCTCGAAGCATCGCCTGAAAAGCTCCTTGGTGTAGAGTTTTTTGAAATTGGCGATGACCTGCTGATCCATCGGCTGGAGCAGTGGCGTGGTGTTAGGCGGCAGGAACATGATGCTGATGAAGCTGAACTCCTCCAATAAGTCCTCCTCAAGGCCTTTAGGATGAGCAGGAGCATTGTCCATCAGAAGCAAAGCCTTCAGCGGCAGGTCATTGTCCAGCAGGTACTGTTTGACAGCAGGGCCAAAAGCAAGATTGACCCAGTCCACAAACAGCACATGTGTGACCAAAGCCTTACTATTGGATCGCCACATGACACTCAGCTGCTCCTTGTCGACCTTGTGTTTCTTGATGGCCCGTGGGTTCTCCGAGTGGTACACCAGCAGGGGCTTGATCTTCAGGTCGCCGCTTGCGTTGGCACAGAAGAGCAGGGTCAGATGGTCCTTCATGGGCTTGTGGCCAGGCAACTTGGCCTCCTCCTGTGTGATGAAAGTACTTTTGGGCATCCTCTTCCAAAACAGCCCGGTCTCGTCGCAGTTGAAGACCTGCTGTGGAACGTAGCCCTCCGTCTTCACAGCCTCCAGGAACTCCAATGCAAAGTCTTCAGCCGCAGGAACATCAGAACTGGCAGCCTCTCCATGCCTGACCACGCTGTGGATTCCAGATCTCGTCTTGAACCGGTCAAACCAGCCTCTGCTTGCCTTGAAGACTTCTGGCTCGCCTGAGGTTCCTGGCTGTTCCCAGACGAGGTCTGCGTGCAAGGCCTTGGCCTTCTCACAAATGACGGCCTCAGTCACTGTGTCCCCTGCACGCTGCTTCTCTTCTAACCAGATGAGCAGCAACTTCTCGACCTCCTCCAGAACAGCTGGGCGGTTCTTCACGATCCTGGTGACTCCCTTGGCTGCATCAGTCGCAAGGATCTTCTCCCTCATCTTCAGGATGGTGCCGATGGTCGATGGGTTCCTGCTGTACTCCCTGGCGAGGTCTGTCACACGCATTCCACCGTCGTGCTTCCGGATGATTTCCTTCTTCATTTCCAGCGTCACCTCCTTCTTCCTCTCGCCGGCCTCTGCAGCAGCAGTCTTCTTGGGTCCCGTGGCAGCACAGCTCCTACCTTTGTAAACTCAGAAAAGAAAAAAAAATCAGTGCTTCACACCCAAAAAATTCAAAAGCACCCAGCCACCCACCACACAGAAATTCAAACCCAGAACCAAGTCCTTGAATTCCAAACACCCAACCCAAAATCCAAAAACCCCAAAGAAAGTTTTAAAAGTTTAACTTACGAAATGGCTGCAAATCACCAAAGTCTTCAAAATCCTCAAATGGCTGCAAAAGAAGTTTTGGAAAAGCTTTAAAAATCACCAAAGTCTTCAAAAACCTCAACTGTTCCCCCAGCCACCCACCCACCACGCAGAAATTGCAAACCCCTCCCCAACTGTTGCAAACCCCTCCCCAACTGTTCCCCCAGACGCCCACCACACAGAAATTCAAACCCAGAAATTTTTTTTAAAAAAAACAACATGGCCCAATGGTCACAGAAAATCATAAAAATTAAAAAAAAAAACATAAGCTCCCAGATTCTTGCAAACCCCTCCTCAACTGTTCCCCCAGCCACCCACCACACAGAAATTCAAACCCAGAAATTATTTAAAAAAAAACAGCAGAGTGCCCCAATGGTCACAAAAAATCATAAAAATGCAGAAAAAAACCACACAAGCTCCCAGATTCTCGCAAACCTCTCCCCAACACCGAGTCCTTGAATTCCAAACACCCCAACCCAAAATCCAAAAACCCCCAAAAAAGTTTTAAAAGTTTAACTTACCAAATGGCTGCAAAAGAAGTTTTGGAAAAGCTTCAAAAATCAGCAAAGTCCTCAAAAACCTCAAAAAAGGCTACCACACCACGTGCTCTGTGTTGCTCCTCGAAGTCAAGTCGCAACTGCACCTCTTCAAGCAATGCACCCTGGGTATTAACGGTTTTACGAAAAAGGAAACAAACTTGCAAGACGTTTTTGTCTTGCGAAGCAAGCCCATAGGGAAATTCGTCTTGCGAAGCACCTCAAAAAACGGAAAACCCTTTCGTCTAGCGGGTTTTTCGTCTTGCGAGGCATTCGTCTTGCGAGGCACCACTGTAAAACTGCCAGTGTCATAATGCTATTATACTACTGCCTAGTCTCAACAAGAATATTGCTGATCTGGAAACAGGACAGAAAAGGGGGAGCAAGATTATCAGGGATCGCAGAAGGGAAAGATTACAATGTTTTGGAGCTTCTTAATTTGGGGGGAGGGAGGTGAGTAAGGGGGGGACCAAGGTTTATATAAATATGTATACATAGTGTGGGGAAAGTGAACAGAGAAGTTTCTCCCTCTCTTATAAAACTAGAATCAGGAAGCATCCAGTGAAGGCAGAAGGAAAGACTTCTTCACAAAGTGCATAGTTGTGGAATTTGCTTGATGTAGTAATAGCACCAACTTAGATTAAAAAAGGATGAGACAAGTTCATAGTGGATCAGGCTATCAGTGACTGCTAGTCATGATGGTATAAAGGTATAAAGTCTGTTTCCAAGTTCAGCAGCAGAATGCCTCTGAATAAAAATGGTTGAGAAATAACATAAGGAGAAAGCTGTTGTCTTCGCATCCTGCTTTTGGGCTTCCCAGAGACATCTAAGTTGGCCGCTTTGTGGAAGAAGGCAGTGCTAATGGTCAGCAATGGTCAACACAATTTCACTGTTCTACATTGTTGTTTTATGATAAATTGTTTTCTCATTTTGTACTTTTCTGTTGTGAACTGCCTTGGGATCTTCGGATGAAGGGCGGTATACAAATTTAATAAATAATAATAACTTTGAACCCAGTGAAGATGCAGTACCAACACAGGTTCCCGGAACACAAGTACATTCAGCAATGAATAGGTTGCTATATGCTGATTCCTATGACCAGTTACTCAACATGACCTCTTCACAGAACTAATGTGTTCTACAGCTGCTGCCATTACCTTGATGGTCCACAACCAAATCCTAACAGTTGTGAGCCACTGATTTGTAGTCCAGGATGGGTGAGTTAGTGATCTGCAGGCTCATGCATACCAGATGTGTGCCTGCAACAGACATTTTTTCCTAGCTGCTTCCTGTTCGGCAAATCTTTTGCCAAAACCCCAAATCCACTTTTAAATTTCCTTGAGTTTAAAAATTGCCTTGTGGTTTGCTGTTAGCTGCAGAAAAGGAAATGTCCAGAAAGCTTTTAGTGTGGGTGTACCTTACCTCACTGGAACATGGCCAGAGGGCCTAGAACTGTGACCTAAATATTACTAATATTCCGAGTTCTGAAATAGGAAGACATTTTGCAAAAAAAATATGCATAAGCCTAATCAATTATATTATTGTACTGCAGAGTGTATGTGAACAGCATTGCAGAATTTGAAAAGTATTCTTTCCCTTTGTTTCTGGGATTGAGGAAGTAACATTGAAACTCACAGAACAGTTTGGAGCAATTGGTGGGCAAAACAAGAGAGTCTAGGGCAGGGGAGCAGAAAAGAATGCAGAAGCGATATCCTGACTCCTAAAACTCCCTTTATTACTTCTGCCTTTATCTGATGTCTAAGCCTTTAATAGAAACTGCCAACACTCCATATGTTTGTGTTTTTGAAAGTGATAGCTAGGGTACTTTAAATTGCTTTTATTGATGCCTGCAAGGAAAGGAAACCATATTGGTTCCCCAGCTTCCAAAATGTGGACACTGTAGTATTCACAGGACCTGCAACAGAATGTTGCAGTTTAGAAGACTTTTGTTCAAGCCGTGTCTTTTTCCAGAATTCCCCCATTCCTTTCCTTACCACCTACTGTAGTGTTCTCTTTCTTTGCCTTAAAAGTCAGTCATGCATTATTTGGCCACTGAAGCCCTTTCTCATTTGGCAGTTTTGTTTTTTCTCCTCTTTGATTTCCACCTCCCCCCCAAAAAAGGTGTGTGTGTGCTCTTGCAGACCTTAGGATAACTCTGAGCCTACTGAGCCTGTTGTGCATGGAAAGGGCCATTTGGGTGACATAAGCATCTACACTCAGAGAATGAGCTCACTATTATTACATATGTAGGAATGTTAAAATCAATTCAGAGCCCCTTCCTGATTGCATTGACTTCTTTTGAGTGCTGGTTCTATCTTAGCGGCATGCTTTATAGTTTATCCTCATTTTAACAGAGCTTTCTATTCGATAGACCCATGAAAACAAGAGCTTCAGTATCCAAAGAAGCACGGTAAAGCATTTTTATTTGTGCTGGCAAAACAACAAAAAGTGTGGGCTCCAGGAAGAGCAGTATTTACCCAAAGACAGGCAACCCAGTTATCCTTGGATTTCAGACCACAGCCAGACATTACAGGCTGAATACAAGCTGCTGCAAGGTGTGGCCCCTTTGCATTGCAGGAATCTTTTTGCTCACCATGGGGCTTGATTCCACAACCCTGCGATTGAGAGTCTCATGCTCTGTCACCTGAGCTTTGGGGAGCCACAAATCATTACTCAGTACCTTTTGCCTCTTCTTTTCAAAACCAGTTCTAGTTCTATGCATTTCATAGTAAGTTGCATAGATTTTAGAGGCAAAACAGTCTTAAGATAAAATAAGAATGATGTTGGCACAACATAATGGTGCCTAACTAGAGACCATAAACAACTGTTTAGTTCATACAAGTGGTTTTTTATGTTGATTTTTTTTTCCCCAATGAAAAGTTTTGCCAGCTTCATGACAAAATGAAATTAATCTAAAATGCTCAATTTTTTTTTAAAAAGAGAGAGGTATACATCTTTTTTGTGGAAGATCAATATTCTTTTAGTTCAAGTGGTCAGGTAATCAAACCTTGCAACACTGTGCTCCAGTTTCACTGCCCACCCATAAAACAGATATAAACTTTAAAGGATACATTCTTGGAGATAAAGCTAGAATATATGGATTCTAGCCATTTTCCCAAGAGGGGGAAAATATATATTTTTCTTTGAAGTTGAGACTCATGAGATTCTAGATACGCCAAAGAGAACTCAAGCTGTTTCGTGGTATTTTCTGTCTCCTTGAGGACATACTGTAGTGGTATGTCCATTCCTAGAAGTTGCCTGTACATAATTAGTGCTGATGAAGGCAAGGCCACACACAACTCGGAGTATGATTCCATCCCTTAAGTTTTGTTGGCTGGGCATGGCAGCAATGCTCATACACCAACTTGTGCTAATGGATCCCCTACATGAGTACAGCTAGCTCCATCTTCCAACCTTCACCAAACATACTGAGTTAGGGAGTGAGAGTGTAGGATGTACAATGTCACATGCAGGGCTTTCCACTTCCCTTTATTCACACGTTTAATGTGACCAACACGTGACTAGGGCTTTGCTCTGCAGTCGGCCATGACATACCACTAGAAGTATGTAACCCCATGAAGGGACAGCATGTGTCTTATCAGAGGGCTTTCCTCATTCTGCCCCCCACATCTAAAGAACTAGAAGCATGAAAGTGGGTGCTTTGGTGGTGTGGGCATGTGGGCTACTGTGAACAAAGGAACCGTTTTGTGCAATCAATGACTACTCAGCAGTTGGGGAAAACAGAGACACACCACAATAAGAAAGTATTCAACAGGTGCCAAAGAGACAATAGAAGTAGTGCCTGACTGATATGCAACAGGAAGGACTTATAAAAAGTAGGTGCTGCTGCCACAGATTCTGGCACAGCGTGGAAGAGACCTCCTGATAAGATGGTATCTGGAGGATGATGCCCTTTCTTGCAGAGAGCAGTGATCAGTTGGTTATACAAGGGGTGAGATTTAGCAAATAACTGGGTGCTGGTGTAGCAATCCTGTTATCCAACAGGCTGTAGAGTTGCCACATGTCCTACTTTGCAGAGGACAGCCCTCTCTTTGAAGGAATCCTCTGTTTGAAGGGCTGCCTGGTCTGTCCAACCTAAAGATAATGAAACAGAAAAGGGGAGATCAGGAACCTTGAAGTTGCTCATCAACAGTTGGCAGCACTTTGCCACACATTCTTCCCTGCTATGGCGAAATGTACTGTTACTTCTATTTGGAGCATAGTCCTTTTAAATGTGAATTTCTGCATATAAATCGGCAGCTGCAAATTTTATGCACATCTGCTGCACCTTTTTTTGTCCTCTTCTTTGGCGATGCACATTGTCAAAAAATTAGAAATGCAGATGCCCACGCTCAAAGGTTGTAGAAGTATTCCCCACTGAGGGAAAGTCAGGAAAGGGTAGAAAGGGTACTTTCTACCCTTTCACTGTGTTGAAAGGGAGCATAGTATAGGTGTGCAGTGATGTGATGGGTGGATGGCAGTGCATTGTCCAAGGACACAGCCAAAGTGTAACGAGTGTTAGTTTTAGTTTCTGCAACTACAGTTTCTGCAACTGCAGTTCTTATGATTACATTGGCAATGGCAACCTGGTGTACCAGGGCTATAGAATAATATCAAGTACATACAGACTCCCTACAAAACAACAGCATTCTTCTGGTAATGGAAAATAAATTTCTTATGAGTAAGCGTTCTAATATAAAGGTACAGATTTATTTTTATAATGCTTTTCCTAATAAGCCAATTGTAATTGCATTCAGCCTGTCCTGGTAATTTAAGACTGTCTTGATAATGTAAAACGATATCTTCTTGTAATAGGTATTGATAATGTACAGATAAAAAACAGAAGACAAATAAAATTCTGGGAAGCAGATAATTGGCTGATCTATCAGCCTTAGAAGTGTGTGTGTTTGTATGTGTGTGTGACCAATAATATGTTGGCTATGTGAAAGTTAGCTTGGATTGCTAAAGGAGATAGTGGTATATATCAAGTAGAAAGGCATCCTTTCAGATGAAGAAATGAACCAAGTTGTTGACCTGTGTTTCTTTAGAGACTTCCTTGTTTATTTTTGCGAGGTATTCTTGGAACTGATTTGCTAATAATAGAATCATAGGGTTAGGCATTGCTTCCTCTTGTCACATGATAGAACCACCCATTCAGCAATTCCCCACACGTTGGTTTAGGGAGCCACACAGAGTTCAGTGGCACAGCCTGTGCATGCCCAAGGTCCTAGCTTCAGTGAATCTGTGCCATGTTCAGATAAAATGAGGAGGACCATCAGCTCTAGGGGCCAAAAGTAGACTTCAGGCCTCTCTGTCCAGGCTTTTTCCCCCATCTGGAGCTCACAAGAACTCAGCTCCGACACCTCTCAGGTGGGCACCATTGCCATTCTATGAGAACAAGGTGAGCTCCGGCACTTCTTTTTCTAGAAAAATAGCATATAGGTGAAATAGTATTTCACACCCTCCTTGAGTGTTTTTGTGTGGCTGGACTTGGCTACTGCTTTTTGTTCACTTGGATAAAGAATGTGTGTGGAAACTAGCGTACTGTAAAGATAAAATTAAAACTGCAGGCTCCACCGACTTTTACCTCTGGGCCCACGCACCAGCGGCATGTGGCCCTCAGATGATTGCCCAGAAAGGAATATGGCCCTTGGGCTGAACAGAGCTCCTGCTCCTTGAGATAAAAGATCTTAGGACTAGGGCTGAGGAAGGCCTCTGCCTGAAGCCTTGGTGACCTACAGTCGGTAGACAATGCTGGGCAATATGGACCAATGATCTAGTGCTTTATAAGGCAGCTTCACATGCTGTGCTGTGCAGTCTAGGCCATTGTGCATATGCAGAGAACAAGCACATACAAAAATGGCCACAGAACCAACTGCTCCAGGTGAGTCCAGTTTGCAAGCCAACCAGTCCTCTGACTTTCATCCCCCAGGTGCATTTTAAACAAGCAAAATAGGCTTCCCTCATCTTGTATTTAACTAGGTATGGGTTTGCCTCTCACACAGATTGTGCAGTAACTCTTCAACTTTGCTGAATATTGCTGGTGCATGATGGAACACGCTTGCGCACTCTTCTTACAAGTCAGTGCTCTCTGCACCTTCTTTCTCCCCTGGAAGAGAGACTGCAATCTGGTTGCCTTGGCGACCTTGGCAGGTTTAAATGAGTAGCTGCACTAAAAAAAAAATGTTGCTTGCGTCCAAGTGCATTGATGTTTTAATCTGAGTGGCCTTAAAAAAAAAATTAAAAAGGGCATTGTATTCTTCATGGCTCAACATTATTATGAGGTTGAAGTACTCTTGTGTACACTCTGAGGGCCCACAAAGGTTTTCAATACAGTTCTGAGGAGGAGGAGACTCTTCGTTGGGCTGGGGAGACGAGGTGGTGTTTTAAGAAGCTGATTAGAGGATGAGGTCAGGTCAGGTTCCAGCTTCAAAACTGATTACAGGCTGTTGAATGTACTGAACCAGGGAGCAGCTAGTTTTTCTTTATTATTTATTGGAATGAGTACAAAGTTAAAGTGAAGCTTTCATCTCGGGGTTCACCAGTCCTTGTTAAAGGTGGTGGTTTTGCCTTTTAAAAATTGTAACCTTCAAAAAACAATGTTTCCCAAACAAACATTTGCTCCTTACAGTAGCCTGTGGGCTTCTTCAAGGTGGGGTATGTGGATGGTTTTTATTTTATTTTATTACACTATACTGCACTTCCTTTCATCATGGAACCCAAAGCAACCCAAAGACATGGTTCCCATCTATGCAGTGACCCAACCCAGACCTTCAGTAAGGTGTTGGCCTCACATGGCAGTAGATCATATCTTGAGCCTCATATACCTCCAGGTTATATCTTGGACTGTCAGTTATGAGAAGAAGTAGGGTGTTGTCCATAACTCCTATGAAGCTGCCTCATACCAGGTTGGGCTACGTATCTGCCTAATACAGAACTGCAGACGTCTTTCACATCACGTGCTACCTGATCCTTTTAATTGGCAATGCCAGTGTTTGAGCCTTGGACCTTCTGCATGCAGAGCACATAGTCTACTACAGGATGATGATTCCTCTCTCCTCTTTGCCCAGTCCCCATCCATAACAGGCAGCTTCTTTCCTGTGGACCCAATGGACCCTTCTTGTCCATTGGTTCTAGAGCGCTTCCAGATCCAGTATTGTATCAAATGTTAATCCTAGGAAGAGTAGACACAGTAAAACTAACTGACATGACTAATGTAGGTCTGCTAATTTCAGTGGGTCTACTCGTGAGTATAATTTAGTTGGATACACCCCACAGATTAGAACTTGGGACACTTCATACTACTTGAAACAAAAAATTTCCCTGCCACACACTAGCAACAACTAACTGGATCTCTCATAGCATTTAAATTGCAATTCAGCAAACGTCTAAATGGGACATGTCTTGTTATTTTGCTGTTCTTCACAGTTCTGCTTATTATTAATTGATTCTGTTAATTGTCTGATACAGATTTATGTTTTGTATGTTTGGTGGAAGTATGAATGGGCTCAGTTAATAATTCTGTATCCAGGTATTCAGCCATTAATGTTACTAGAGTGATCTTTTAAACCGCTTTTATTTACTGTATCATCACAGTATTCATGTCATTAGATTCTACCTTCCCCCAAATATTCTTGGTGACTCATAGTAGTATAGTATTTCCATGACTCTTTTTATTGTATGAGGTGTTCTCTTCTTAAAGCAATCCTGCTATTAAAGATATCTGGCGAGAAGTGATAGCATCCATTTAATTTTAATGTTACTATTGTTCTTTACTGCGTTTTGATTGGTTAGCCTGGTGCACAAAAAAAGTCCTTGGTCATATCTGTGTCTCTCTGAATGCCTATTGTGAGCAAGAGCAATCCAGGGTCACTGCCCTTTAAACACTGCCAGTCAGTTCTTGGGAGGGAGAAGATATGTTAGAACTGCCAGTGATGAGAAAATGTGGTTAAAGAAGCAAACAATTTTCAATTGAAAAATGACAGTTCTATTGGAAGTGCTCTTCATTTTAACTCTCCCCCCCCCCCTTTATACTACAATCTTATGAAACAGCTAGTTTCTTTCTCTTCCAAGGAAGAACTGACTTGCTTTTTTGTTATAGACTGGGGGCAGGGAGAGATGAATCCATGTTCTTGGAGCCTGATATAATGATTTAGAAATAAACATCACATAGTCATAAATCTTAATATTTAGCAGTTAAGTGGCATTATGCTGGATTGAGCTATGTACAATTTCTGGGTGGGGTTCAAAATCTTACATGTCATGTGTGAATATAAGTAAAGAAAGAGGTCCCTGGGAAGTGGGATTAATTATGAAATCTGAGAATTGTAGCTTTGTGAGTGGAAGGGGGTTCCTAACAACTCTCAGCACCCTTAACAAACTACAGCTCCCAGAATGCTTTGGGGGGGGAGCTGCGACTGTTTAAAGTGGCATAATACTACTTCAGATGCATAGTGCTGATAGGGCTATAATGGCTAACTGTGATAGTCATATTGCAAATACATTTGCTTGTCCTTATTTCTCAAGTCAAGCATACAAATGGTTACATCAAAGCCCTAAAGGATGAGTGTTCTCTGCTTTTTCCTATATCACATACTGAAAAATTTCTCTTGTGTAATATCCAAAGCAGCATGTAAAAATAGTAAAACACATTGCAGTAAGCCCCACAACTTATGTGGGGGCTATGTTCCGAAGATTGTGCCTAAAGCCAAAGTCACATATAGCCGGAACATATCGGGTTCATTCGGAGGTGGGATTGCCAACATCTTTTTTTCCTGGATGCTTACCCCCTTTCTGCCCCCTTTTTATTTTTTTATTTTTTTGCCAAGCATGTAAAGCTGAATTTGCACAAGTTAATTGTGTAACTCATGGGGTTTCTGTATGAAACAATCTACAATTGAAGTACCGATATTCAGTGCAATACACTGTGGTTGGCGGTATATGCCAAATCAGTATCAATGGTATTGGAATCTCTGGGTGAGGAAATAGGTTTTAAAAATATGCTGAAAATGTAACATAGTTGATGCTAAAGTTGTATCAAACTAATGTTTATTGAGAATCTTTTTGTCAACTTCATAGGACCTCATTGAGTCCTATAGATACACTTAACTTGGACAGAACCTGAAATGAAAGTGATTCCCTTTGATTTTCCACAGATGGTACCCGGCAGGAAGAAGCTGAAGGTGAGCTTAGTGAGGAAGATCACTGGTTTGGAAACTCTTCGGAAACCCCATCAGAAGCATCCTATGGAGAAGTCCAGGAGAACTTCAAATTATCCTTTGAGGATAGGATCCAAGAACAGTCCACATCTCCAGACACTTCCCTGGGGAGTGCAACTCCTAGCAGCAACACCCTGGAGCTAGCAGCTGTTGAGAACGAGGCTCTGAGGGACGTGTTACAGAATAAAGAACACCTTTCCCCCGGTGTGTCTTCTGCATGTGAAGATGACACTCCTGGCCCCAATAAGCCACTGAGCAGTAACCTGAGACGTCTGCTGGAGGCTGGTTCTCTCAAGCTAGACACTAGTGTTGCAGTTAACGGCAGGGTTGAGTCCCCTGTAAATCTTGGCTCAAACATCTCCTTTTCTCCACCTACGCATCATGCTCAGCAGCTAAGTGTCCTTGCTAGAAAGCTGGCTGAAAAACAGGAACATAATGACCAATATGGCGCCAACAACAGGTTTATATGGAATCAAGGCAAGTGGCTGCCCAACTCAGCGCCATCTTGTGGTTTGTCTCCGGACTCAGCCATCCTAAAGTTGAAAGCCGCTGCCAATGCAGTCCTTCAGGACAAGTCGCTTTCTCGAACTGAAGATCCTATCAGGTTTGAAACCTTTTCTTCGCCATTTAGTTCCCAGTCTGCAAGCTCCACCTTAGCCGCGCTATCAAAGAAAGTCAGTGAGAGAAGCATGACTCCTGGTCAGGACCACCCACCGCCAGCTAGCTCTTTTCTTTCTCTCGCCTCAATGACTTCTTCAGCAGCCCTTCTCAAGGAGGTCGCTGCAAGAGCTGCAGGCAGTCTTTTGGCTGAGAAGAAAAAGTCACTGGTTGCAGAAGATCCCCTGCAGCTTTCGGATATGAAGCAAGAGAAAGTAACTCCACCGCAGTCTTTGGAATTATTGTTACTCCCAGCCCCTAAGGAAGAAGTTCTAAAACCTCTAATCCAGGTATGAGCTGTCATTCTGCTGAGAGTTAAAGCATCGTACGCATTTTCAGTTCTGCATTGTTTCAGTGTGTTAAGGAAACACAATGAAGCAGAAGGCAGTTAAAATAATGTATGTGACGGATCAGAGTCCTTAGCCTCCTGCGTGTTTGAAAGGAAACTGGTGTTTAATACAGTTCTCTCTGAAATCTGGGCTCATTATCCAAACCAAATTTAAAATACTTTTAAAAACATTTTTAGGGGAGGAGATAAAAGAGTTCTTGTTAGATAGCACATATCAGTGAATGTGTGATTTTTTTTTTACTTAAAAGAGGCTAGGATGCATTTTAATAGCAGCCAAATGCCATACGACATCTCCCTCACCTTGTCAGCTTCTCATCCTGTTCAGTTGTTTGTGTATAGTAAATAGAAAAGCAAGGTTCCTCCAGCCATGGAAGGGACCGTGCTTGCATACACTTTAGGCCAAGGATGGGGGAACCTGTGACCCTCCAGATGTTGCTGAACCAACTCCATTCAGCCCCAACCAGCATGGTCAGTGTTTAGGGATAATGGGAGTTGTACGTCTCACAACATCTGGATGGCTTCAGGTTCTCCACCTTTCCTTTAGGCTCTTTTCACAGCTTCAGATGAATGTATGTTTGTCAGGCATAAGGTGCCATCTCCCTTCTTGATGAAACAAGGATTCCAAATGGCTGAACAGGGTTACAGCCGACTTGCAAAGCAAGGGGTTTAAAGCCCGTATAGGTTGTTCTCTTCTTCCTTTGAGGACGGAGTGCCTGCAGGTGCTACAAATGCTACAAAAATCACATTTAACTGTTACAAATGAGGTTAACCATATCACTAGGCAGAAGAAAATGAACAGGTTTTTCCTAATTATGCTCCGTAGAATCTATCTATCCTTATTTTTATCACTTTACTGCTTTAGTCCGAAAGGGCAGAATTCAGTTGTTTGCCCAAAGATAATTCTGCTAGCAAACAACAGATAAACATTTTAAACCATAGATGATAAGTAATGAGATATATATGAATTCTAATTTATTCTTTAGTATACGCATCCCATATTTTTGTTTCCATGGAAATATTGTTGTAGTTCAAAGAAAGTTAACATTTAATCATTTAATATTGTTAGTATGCTTTTTTTTAAAAAGAAAGAAAGAAATAAAACTTGTAAGTAACCATGACTTTTTTGGAGTAGCAAGCAGTGGAACTAGATTGCCACAGGCTTTCAGATCCTGGGTAAACTTTGCAGAGAACATTCATGACCATGTAGAGAACATGGTCTAGTGGCTTGTAGTAAAGTTTGATTATCCACCAAGCCTAGACTAATCGGTAGAGTAATAATAATAATAATAATAATAATAATAATAATAATTCATAAAACCATCCAAATGGAGTACCATCCATGGCATGCAGTGAATATTCATTACATATGTTTTAGTATTTTTAAGCTGATCTGCATCTCCCCATACAGAAAAGTGGGGTAAAAATAATAAAACCAAATCAAACTTTGCGGGGAACAAGTAAAAAAGGAGAAACAAACAAAATATAACTTGCTGGGTGGCAATGGGAGACTTCTAGGCCCACTAACATAACTTCAAGAGTCAGGATAGCTTTCGAGCCTCTCCAAGAGAACCCATTTTCCTTTGTATGTCCATGTATTCTGGAATCTCAGGTCCAGTTGTTACATTCTTAAGGACACACACAGTCTGTTGTGTATTAACAGGCCATTTATGAAGCCCTAGGTAAAAATCAAATAAGTTTACAATACATATTTTTGGTGTTGCTTTGGAAACATCTAACACAGACTTGACTGTTTGTTTGACACTTCATAGTAGCCTAATGGCCTGCTGGATCAGGCCAGTGGCCCATCTGCTCCACCATCCTGTTCCTCCAGGGGCTAGCCAGGTGCCTCTGGGAAGCACGCAAGCAGGACCTCAGCACAGGGGCTTTCTCCCCTGCTGCCGTTTCCAGCAACTGATCTTCAGAAGCATTACTTTGCTTCCTTGTTTGACTTGAAAATAACTAGATGATAATCAGACGAATAATAATCCTTTACCTTTTTCTTCTTCGTTTTTAAAGAGGAGTTGGGCTGTTTTTTAGGCATACGGTACTCTGCAGTGTTTGTCACTGCTGCAAAAATGGTACCGCTTGCAGAAAGAGGTCACTGTTAATACATGTTTTGGGAAGAAGAAAATTTTGAGCAATTGAGCTGTGTAGAAACTGAGTATAATCGCAGTGGAAATAAATCTCATGCATTCCTTTGATTCTTTTCATAACCATAGTTTTATGGCATTCTGTATATTTATGGCATACACAGTATATTTCATTTTTTTGAAGCTTGCTTTGTTATTTTTGTAGACCTCCTGCTCATATAGCCATGAGTCCTGTCCAGTTGCCATTAAGATAAATGTGATTTCCCTCAAGAATTATATCGGCAGCATTTCTCATATACTATATGGCCGGGTAAAGAATGGCTCAAATAGATGGAGAATTTGCTTCTTTTCATCACCATTAGCATTAGTCTGATGGTTGCAGAATCCCAAAGAAGCAGCAAGAGAGGAAGCATCACTCACTCTTCCTCTTCCTCTGCTTCCATGTTTGTGGAATAGATATTGAGTCAAATACAGGAACGTGGGTCAGCACTATTGAACCATCAGCACAGCCAGATATGGTATTGTTCTCATAGGATGTCATTATAATTATTTCATTTATGCATTGCTACACATAAAGTATCCCAGAGGGATTTACAATTCTATAAAACAATATAAACAATTGCATATATAAAAACAATTTTATAAAATCACAAGTATCTATATAAAGCATTTTAAAAGAACAACATAAATAAAATCAATTCAAATCCAATACAGAGGCTAACTGGAATGAAGATCTCCACTTAGAAGGCTTGTTGAAAGGAGAATGCCTTCAATAGGTGCCAAAAGGAAAATAGTGAAGGCACCTGCCTGAAATGTAATGGGAGGAAGTTCCAAAGGGCACACAAAAAACCCAATTCCAACATCGTGCAAGGTGGACCTCATGGTAGGATGACAACAACAGCAACAATTTGATTATTTATATTCTGCCCATCCGACTGGGCCATCCGCTGAAAGCTGCCTTCAAATGTCTTCTAAGATGTCTTCATATAGTTGTTTATCTGTTTGACATTTGATGAAAGGGTGTTCCACAGGGCGGGCACCGCTACTGAGAAGACCTTCTGCCTAGTATCCATAGGATGCCCTCTGCTGAAGAATGCAGTGGTCGGTTGGGCATGTAGGGGGTGAGATGATCTTTTAGATATCCTTGTCTTAAGCTTTATCGTTAAGTAGACTGAGCTTGAATCCTGGCAAGGTGGAGGCACTGTGGGCAAATGCTTCCTGTGTCTGAGAAAGTGATTAACTGCCTGCACCAATAGGGTTCTACTGCCCCTGAAGGAGCAGGGATGCAGTCTGAGGTGCTTCTGGATCCAGCTTTGTCACTAGAGGTCTAGGTAGCCTCAGGGGCTAGTAGTACCTTTTACCAGTTGTGACTAGTGTGACAGCTGCAGCTATTCCTGGACTGGGAGAGCTTGACCACAGTAGTCCAAGCAGGTTGAATTACTACAACACATTCATAGCACCTACACTTTGCAGCTCCCTGCCTGTTGACATTAGGCAGGTGCCTCTGCTTGTACCCTTTCCAGCGCCTGCTTAAAATGTTTGTATCCAGATACATAGATGTTAATGTGTTTTCATCTGCCTTTGTCTGTTATGGATAATTTTAATGGGTTGTGAGGTTTTTGTAAACTGGTTTGAGGTTTTTGAAATCAAATGGTATGTAAATATGGATCGGGAAGCAAGGGAATGGAGAAAGTGGAGTTCACCGAAACTTTCGTGTTGAAAGGGTAGCAGTCATTTGGAAAATTCATGCAAGTACGTATATCTGGTAGATCAGTAACTATACCATGTAAAGCTGCCTCGTTGTAGTTGTTGTTTATTAGATTTCTTGCCCTTTACCAAAAAGTCCTGGGGAGATTTGCAACCATGTAAAAATGCAATATTGAAATGGAAAAAACACCCTGTAGACTGTTCCCCAGAATGCTGTTTTAAAATATGGAGAAGATTCCATCATTTAAAAGATGGAAGGAATGTAATGGATAAGGAATATGTCTTGCTATCCCAAGGCTTTGTGCTCTGTGAATCCTGTCTAGACTTTTTTTCTTTTTTCTTTAGGATAAGTCTGGTTTTGAATCTCGTAATGCCATGTTCCCAGAATCATAGATCTGATTGATCCAGCGGGATCACTTCTGAACATATGTGAACATAAATATTCCACGCTCTTTCTTGTGAGCGAAGCAATGCCTTTGGATACTCCCAACGTTTTTATAGAGCTGAACTGAAATATTAGGGGAAACTTGTCTTGTAGGCCACTTGCCCTCCAGCAAGTAATGGGATGGAACCTTCCATTGGCAAGCACGCTGTGTTTCTTCGGCATTTACATTATTTGCTTATGAGGGAAGCAGCATTTTAATCACATTTAGAAAGCTGGAAATGATTAAGAGAAAGTGGTGCCAGTTCCTATATGATCAGTTATGTTTCTGCCATCTGGAAATATCTGGTACAGGCTTCCTCAAACTCGGCCCTCCAGATGTTTTGAGACTACAGTTCCCATCATCCCTGACCACTGGTCCTGCTAGCTAGGGATCATGGGAGTTGTAGGCCAAAAACATCTGGAGGGCTGAGTTTGAGGAAGCTTTATCTGTTACATGTACTTTCTAAAGTGGATGGCTAGAATAAAATACACCTAAAAACATTAACTCTGCTGCTTACAGAGCAGGTTGTGGCTATTCAGCTGGACCCAATGCATGTTTACTCAGTAGTAAATCCCAATGAGTTCAGTGGGACCTTCTCTTAAGAAAGAGTTCATAGGATTGCAAACACACTTATTAAGGGATAAGCTCCAATGGGAACACAATGGGACGTACTTCAAAGTGAACACGTATAGGATTTGAAGAGGCACACAATCCAAGTCCAGTCTGAAGGTGAACTGGATTTACACTGGCGTAGGAAGGAATTAAGAAGTGGGCTGAAAAGGTGGGCTTTGCTTATATTTTATCTCTTACTTTTTTGGTAGCAATGGTTGCACTAGCTGGAGATGATAGGGGTTGTAGCCTAAAACATCTGCAGGGGATCAGGTTGGTAAACACTGATCAACATTGTCAGACAGACTGTTGGACTTGAACTCAGGTGGAAAAAATAAATAGAAAATTCACTGGTATCACTACTACTATTACTGCTGCTGTTGCTGCTACTGTTGCACATTGATTTTTAGCACCAGCAGTGTGGCTCTGGCATTCCCCAGTGTGAGTGTATATACACACTCCATCCCACATCAAATAGCTCACAGTCTATTGAACAAGGATTAGGTCATGGATTTGCATCTGAAAAGTTGGAATTGGTTGTGAATAGTCAGATAGCAGTTGTGGTAAAGTGAGGATCAGGTGATTCAGGAAAGGCATAAAATTTTGAGGAAAGATTTGTTTTATTAAACTAATAAGATGGATTTCTTATATACTTAAATTGCACATACACACAGTATATTCAGCACTGAACATAGAATTTAGCATCCTGAGAATCTCTGGAAGCTTTGATATTTTATACACAAAACCAAAGTTTCTAGTCTTTTGGGATTTGAAGATGTGTAGGCAACATCTGGTGAAATCTTAGAAACTGGCGATTAAGCAGGCTTTCTGATGTTTGAAGGCAGGGCTTCAATGCTTTCTGTTGTAGCTTTTCTGTTTTTCATCTCCCCCACCTAACCCGAGTTGCAGAATGAATTAAATAAGGAAGCAGATTTGCATGTATTTCCTTAATTTGCATCACTTATGCAGGTTACTGATTTCACCTGTTTCAGCACAGGACACTTGAGTGCTGTATTTATTTAATTATGTATTTGCTGAAACAGATTAAGAGTACACATGAACAATCCAGTAGGGCTCTAGCAAAGTCAGCTGAATTATATCTTTACAAGAAAGTCTGCAGCAGGAAATGACAAGTTCATGCAGGTTTTATCACTGCATTCCAAGTCATAGAAAGTATTGACATTTGAGTTCTCAAAGATGAAAAACAGCTGATGAATACATTAGGGAGTGAGCTGTAATATTCTGGACATAATTCCTAAATATCACAAGAAAAACGCCACTGACTTTTGCAGTTTTGAAAATAATCAGATATCCCTTCGGCAGTCACAGAAATATCTCCTGTTTCCAAGGTAACACTGTAAACTTTCTCATAACAGGACTAGGAATTTGTAGTGTAATGTCAGATGGTTGATTATGTCAACTCAGTGGGCAGAATCCTCTCTTTCTCTTTGCATTTTCAACAAGTTGCAAAATCTTTAACTTGCCTTGATAGCACCCACTATCAGTAATGACTGATGGCCACATTTATAAATGAAGCTCTTAATTTTTGAGGTGCTGGGACATAAGCCTGTTTATAAATTATATCTTTTGACTCAGTGGCCTGATTCAGAAGTTATGACGAACAGTGGTTTCTTTTTATAAGAAAGAACAAATGTGAACCTTGGACTGACTTGCTCCTCCTCCTTTAAAGTGTGAGGGGAGGAAATTTAAAGCTTCCAGTCATGGCTTGTAACAAACCACAGTTTCCCATTTCCTCCCCTTGCATGTAAAGGAAGAGGAAAGGGAATGAGCAGTGTGTGAGTCCAAGTCTCGTACTTGCTCATTCTTCTAACAACAAGCCATCGTTTGTTGGGCTCATCTTTTAACATTATGCATAAGTAATGGCTTTGTGGTTGATTGCTCTGTATATGTTCAAAGGTGCTTTTCTCTCTAGCTTAACCAGCAGGTGTGAAGAACAGCATTCAGATATAATATATGATACTTTTAAAAAAAAAAAAAAAGGATTCCAGGGATTAATATGGGGGAGTTGTAATGAAATGCTAAAGTGAATTCTTGATGCAAAAGTCAAGTCTTCTATGAAAAGTCTTGTGACCATTCAAACATAGCCGTAGTCCCTTAGGTGAGGACCAGCTTGAAGAATAAGTCAATTGTTTTATATCTGAGTAGAATATGTATGGTCCTTTATTTCCCCTGGAAGGAATCTTCTTCCGACCGAAAGATTCCTTCAACCAAATGCAGAAACACCTTTAGTTCCATCCCTCATATGTCCATGAGAAAGGAGCAGCAGTTTGGGAAGGGAATTAGCCGTAGAAGTTGTACTGAAATCAATGGTTTTTTAATTTTCTTATCTGGTTGCTCACAATGAAAGCAGATTCTAGGGCTCAAATTAAGCTCTAGACATAATGTGTAGGTAAAACTGAGTAATGAATTAAATAATGACCTCAGAGTTGCCTTTGAATCCTGAAGTGGCATCAGTGGTCTTCTTGAGCCAGAATGAAATTACGCAGCAGCAGGGGCTCTAAAATCTCTCAGCATCAGTATTGCAAATGCAGTATGTCATGCTCAGTATTGCTTTCATTCAGGAGGTGTGGATTACTGTGTAATTTAATCACTTCCCTTTTCTTTGAATACTTCAGTGAAAGAAAGTGAAAGAAAGAAAGAGCCGAGTACTTTCTCTGTATTACATAGGTCAAAAGCAAAAAAAAAAATTAGCTGCAGGATTATATTCACGAGGCTAGGTAAAGCACAGTAGCATCCCCTGCTGGTTGACCAAAGTATGAATGGGACACTTGTCCTCTATTGCCAGCATCACTTTCATTGGACCCATAGGATCCCCATTCCAGGGAAATGATTATTCAACGTTCTGAAAGTTCTGTACCCAGAGATGAATGAAAACATTAAGGAAAAGCATCCAAGAAGTATTTCCACAGGAGAGAGATAAAATTTGCAAAACTGTATTTAGATAGAGGCAGAGACGTTCACTACAATTTAATGATGTTTTCTTTCTTTTTTTATTGCTCCTTATCCTAAGCCTCAGAAGAAGAAGGTGGGAAACCTTTCCAGTGTCCGATCTGTGGCCTAGTGATAAAAAGGAAAAGCTACTGGAAGCGACACATGGTTATACATACAGGCTTAAAAAGCCATCAATGCCCTTTGTGTCCATTTCGCTGTGCACGCAAGGACAATCTAAAATCGCACATGAAGGTAAGGTCAGTGGATACTGGTAATTGAAGAAATCCAGTCTATGAGGTCATTGCAGTTCTTTAAAAACCCACTCGTTATAAAACCCAGCATGGTGGTTGGGGGTTTTTTGTTTTTTTTTCTAGTGCCATTTTAATGGATTCATTTTCTCCAGCACAGGGGTTGGGCAGTGAAAGCAGTAGCCTTCTTGCTATCTATAACAAATACTTGCCAATGTTTGGCCACCATCCAGGAAACCCATTTGCTTGCATGCAAGGGATTGTATACATGCAGCTAAGCTTTGCAATAATTTTTCAGAGAGGTCCCCTGTGAGATGTTTGTGCCTAAATGAACACAAAATATCAGTCTGTGCCAAGCTTTTCTTGATAAGAGCCTTGGTCCTAGTACATACAGCTACACATTACTTATAACATTATAAGGGCGAAAATGCAATTATCCATGAGATGGGAAACCCATGGCCCTCCAAATGCTGTTGGATTCCAACCTCTATGAGCCCAGCCAGAATGACCAATAGTCAGCCCATCAAAGAGTCAGATTTATTTGCTAAAAACCATTGATCATCACACTACAAACAATCAAGTTGAGAGATACATTTTTAACATAGATCAACTCCAGAACGTTGGACCCCGTTTTGTGTGACAATTTTTTGTCTGATCTATTGAGCCACTAGAATAAACATAGAAACTTTATGTAGAGTCATGGAATTGTAGAGTTGGAAGGGACCACAAGGGTCATCCAGTCCAACCCCCTGCAATGCAGGAATCTTTCACCCACCGTGGTGCTCGAACACATGACCCTGAGATTTAAAAGCCTCATGCTCTACTGACTGAGCTCGGATTATCCCTATCAATCAGTAAATAATCAATCCCGCCTACTGTTTAAAAAAGGAAAGTGTCTGAAGAATCTCTTTCAAAAACCTGTCCTTAGGGAAATTATAGTGGAACAATATAATACTTAGTGAACATCTTCAATATCTCCCTAGCCACTAATACATAAACAGCAATTTACAGATATTCTAACTTATCTCCCCTCTAAATATACTGTGGACATAGTTTGGAGTCTTAGTGCAGTTAATGCTTTCTCGATTGCACCAACAGATAATTCAGAAAAGTAATCTGGAAGATGATGATCAGATTAAAAACAACAATAAAATGATGAAAATTGCATAGCTTGAAGATGACATGTAGTTAATAAAAGGTCCTACTCTCTAAATTTGTTTTTAATACACTGTTTTGCAGCTATAGGAATAGAAACCTTAAGGATCTCAAGAATCAGTTCATATTTGGATATAAATATGATGTTCAGGGATGATGGGAGTTGTAGTCCAACAACATCTGATGGGCCACAGGTTTCCCATCGCTGAATATAGTGCCAAGTACAGAGCAGGTATGATGAAGGTGCATTATTGCAGAGATGCCTGTAATACAAGGCATAGGTTAACTAAACTGCTATCAGAAACCCAAATATGTGAGGCATGTTCTACATGTGAAGGCCTAAGATTTCAGTATCTCCATGCATTCTCCCTTTGGGTATGTGAGTGTAGCTGTGTGTGTGTGTGTATGTGTGTGTGTATATATATGTATATGTATATGTATGTATATGTGTGTGTGTATATATATGATGTCCAATCGTGGTTGTGATTTATTAAACCATGAACAAGCAATCAGTTTGCAGTTATGAACTTTGTAAACCACTTCAAATGCAGTTAACTACCTAGTGGCCAGAGCAGATGTTGCATTGGCATGGATTGGCAAAGATGCCAGCCCTGCTGTGTTCTGTGTTCCTCCTCCTCCTCCTCCTCCATCAACATGATTTAGATGCTGGCTGCCATCAACTGGAAAGGCAGCAGCAATAGAACTCATGAACTGGGGATACAGATACACTAAAGTCAATGGAATTTATTCACAAGTAAACGTGACCAAGGATGGAGTTCTTAGAGTTTTATACACTGTAGGGAATAAAGGCTAGGTCATAAGGACTGATTCCTTGGAACTCTCTCTCTCTCTTTCCAGTGAATCAGTCCTTATGACCTAGTCTTTATTCCCTACAGTGTGTAAACACACACACACACACACACACACACACACACACACACACTTATATACACACACAGATAGATAGATAGATAGATAGATAGATAGATAGAGAGATAGATAGATATAGATATAGATATAGATATAGATATAGATATAGATATAGATATAGATATAGATATAGATATAGATATATTACAGGACATAATTGCTTTTGGAACTAATCTGAGAAGCAATGTGCTTTGCAGCTTGCTCTTGAATAATTCTGTGACTTTTAACCTGTGACCTCTGAACAAAGATGTGTACTGTGAAATATTCATCATTAAATTGTCACATATAGACAGGAGAGTCAATCTCAGCTCATCATGCTGACCTCCTTTGTTAAGGTCTTTTGAGATGTGCAAATAAAATGTACTGAGCTCTATAAGCACTGAGGAGGCAGGAAGGCAGCCAGTAGGAGATATGCACAGTATTGGTCTGAAATAAGTTTCTGCTATTTGTCTGAGAGATGTTGTTGCTGTTGTTGTCACTGTTACTTAATCATCAACTGCTTAATCAGGTTCACCAACATCAAGACCGGGGAGAGACATTTCAGTGCCAGCTATGCCCATTTACCTCCTCTCGCCACTTCAGCCTCAAACTCCACATGCGCTGCCACCAGCACTTCCTGAGGACAGAAGCCAAAGTGAAGGAAGAGATCCCAGAAATGGATGTCAAGGGGTCGCCATTGCTAAGTGACAACTCCAGAATGGGGCAGCAGATGGATGGGGCAACAGACCACGCAGGGACTGCGGCCACCTCTAAAACTCCTGAGGTGGCTGGATCTACCATCCCACCTCTGCTAATAAAAGAAGAGCCCAAAGATGACAGCAGCACCTCCACCCCAACCTTCGCTCTCAGTGTTGTTGACAGAATCACCAACAACACAAAGCTAAAAGACTCCATTGACTTTATGACCAATACAGCGTCGGCACTTTTCAGCCAGGACATCTCTGTCAAGATGGCATCAGATTTTCTCATGAAGCTCTCAGGTAAGGATGACAAAACTCTCTGCTTCTGGTCTGCATCCCTTTTTCCATGTTTTTACTCACTATGCCACCCTGTTAAATCCTTACAAAGTATGTATTTAAACACAAGTTTTAAGACATATTTAACTCGTATTTTTCTCTCAGAATAAGTTCTAAATGTTACCAGGAATTAAAGTCACAGAGACTCCAAGGTCAATAGAATTGAGTCCCAAGTAAATATGCCCATGATTGGAATTCTTATGCATTATGTGCATTATGTTGTAGAATGCCCTGGGATTATATTTAACAGAGAGCAGGTTGGAAATATTCCAAATAAATTTATAATAAAAACTACTGAGAACTGTCTTGCAATATTCAGAGAAGTGAATACTTAAGTTTCAGTTGGCACATGAATCTAAGATTACTTCATATAGTGAGTGGCAAAGATTGAATTTTTCAAGCATCTCTACTCTTGGGTATTTGAGATGTGGGCTGAAGTTCCTCAACTCATATAAGACAGCTCAGTTTTATGCCCCTGTTTTATATTTTGAGGCGATGGATCTCAGGTGTCTCCCCACCTTCATTTACATTAATAGTGCAGCAACAACAACAAGGAATCCTGGAGCACTTTCAAGGCTAACTAATTTATGTATTTATTTCAGGTGCTTTTATTTCAGCTGAAAAGGTTTTCAGAGCCTTACAAGGATCAGTAATAAAACAGTCCCTGCTTTTAGGCTTACAATCCAATGATGCAACACAAAAGGAAAAAGAATTGGGAGTCAGGAGAGAAAAAGCAAATTCAAGCATTTATAGGGGCAGAGCAATCCAAATTATAGGAAGCCAGTGTAATTCACAGGATAAAATATTCCGGTGAAATTTATCCCTATTCCAGATTTAGCTCTGGAGTGGGACTACTGCCAGCTGAGTTGGCCTGAGCCCAGCAGAGGGAAAACAAGCCTTTAAAATAGACGGCACCCTTTTTCCAGTGCAATTTCCAAGATCATGTGACTGACCTGAAAGGAATTGGGCTTAGTGGTAAGTCTCCCCTGCTCCATCACCCCTTGCCATACCCCTTTTAAGGACTTCCTCAGCTAAGTGTATCTCCACCTGAACCAGGATTGTGGACTTCCAACCTGCCTCATCCCATTGGATCTTGGTTGGGATTACTCCTTTGGTTACAAAGTTCTTATAATAACCAGCTGTAATGGAAAGAGTTTAAGGAGAAGAGGAGCCAAAAGTTGCTACTATCTCAGCTGAGCTGATGAAGTGGTCTCTTTTCCCTTCTCCCTGCCCCACTGCAACCTGACAGGAATGGCTGTTACAAGTTGATAGTTGGAGTGGGAAAACTGGATAGAGCAGGTTTCTCAAGAGAGCTGATGGTGTGCCTCTCTTTCTCCTTTCTCCCTCACTACAGCTTGATGGAACGGCTATTGCCAGATAACAGGAATGGATCAGACTTCTCAGCAGAGCTGATGAAGTGGCCCTACTTCTCTGTTGTCCCTCTCTGCTGAAATTTGGCTCTTAATCAATGAAAGCTCACGCCATGATTAATTTGCTAGTTTTTAAAGTGCTATAAGGCTAACATGGTTGGTTTTGCTGCAGAACAGACTAATGCAGCACATCCCTCTGCAAATTAATAATGTGATTTCAGTTTTTGTATCTGAGCATTCAAAAGAACATAATCATTTGCCCTAAATTGTTATGCATTAGCTATGCAGCTGCACTGATGCCCAAATGTCTTGTGGGACCACGACAGCAGGCAGTTAAATCACTGGTGTGATCACATAACTAAAGTGTTGACCAGTTTGGCAGGGTGCCAGCACTGGGATATCACTAATCATGATGCTCTTGCTGAGTGATGTGCAGAATATTTTGCAACTCTGCTTCTTGCCATGTTGGGGGTCTGTCATTCTGACTGTCTTCACTTACAGGTTTGTGTTCAAAAAAGAGTGTAAAACTCTGAAACTTCCCTTCTGTTACAGTATGTGTTTGAACTGATGTGCGTGTCCAGCACTCACATATTCATACACACACCATAACGAGAAATTTAAGATCTTTTGCTGGAGTTATAACATGCATCCGTTTATGAATATGTGATTGCCCTCAACCCCATGCCCATAAGAAGTTCTTACACAAAAAGAATAAAGAAAGCTTGGTTTATTATATGAAATGAAAATGACAGAATATATAAATGCTGCTTTAGACAGAAAAATTACAATTTAAGCAGGCTGTAAACCCTACAACACCTACACACCTAAAGAGTGGGGAAATCGCTGAGTATTCTCAAAGCCTACAAAAGTGAGCGTGACAATTTGGGCCAGCAGGACTCACCCTAATAGTAAGTTAAGAAATGCGGGGGGGGGAGTATACCTGTCCTTAAGCGAAATGGATTTGTGCTGAAAATCCAGGTGTTTTATAATATTTCTTGCTAATGCATCTTAGTGGGGGAGGGGGCCTTGAGATGAGCAATTCCTACTTCCGGGGGCGGCGCGAACGGCAATGGCGGTCCTCTTCTAACCGGGAGAGGAGGCTCCGCAGACACCGGGTCGTCCGCTACGGCGAAGCGGAGACCCACTCCGGAAAACCACAGGCAGCAAGAGCCTGTGGTCTCGAGGCTCGGCGGGCGCCTAAAGCGACCCTCCAAACGTCAAAGGAACCCCGTAAGGGGCTCCGGAGCGTGGAGGGGGGTTGCGGCGCTGTGAGCCGTTTCGCAATCTGCGGAGCGAAGCCGCGCTGCTGCTGCCGGTGAGCGCTGATCCCTTTTCCTGTGAAATTCGGATCCGGAACTAAAATCAACTTACTCGTGAGTAAAGACTGAATCACTTGAAATTAGAGACTTTAAATTAAAAGATTTGAACTTGGCCGAGAGCGGAGAGACGTGGAAACAGGAAGTCCGTCTTCCGCTGCCATTGAACTTGAAAAAGCGAATAGCTGGAGGAGTGGAGGCTGAAAAAAGAACCTTTAAACTTTACGGATCTAAGCATCCACTGAACCTGCAATCTAAAGTAAAGATTTTAAGTTAAAGATTTGGAATTATCATTTGTATTTGACTTTCCTCCTTTTATTGGATTACAATTAAAAGGTGAAACCCAGGGTCCGGAGCTGCCTGAGCTTTGAGAGACTGAGCTGTCAGTACTGCAGATTTGGATACTGTATATTGGAACTTGCAACAATCTGAGGGTATTGAGACCTTCTAATTTGAAACATTTCTTTGGAGACAAGTAAGCACTGCTTGTAACAAAGTGATTATTAATATCAACTCTGCTAAACATTTGTACTTGAAGGTTCCTGGATATTAAATTAGACTCTGAAAGACATTTTAAGCTCCCTCTAGAGGATTGGATTAAAACAGTGACTTTACATTTACTTTCGATTCCCGGGCTGTTTGCTTTCTCTGGGCCTTTCTATTCCCATGGGAATAACTCAGTGTGACCTTGACTGATAGATAATGTTGGAATGAGTGGCACAAGAAGAAGAGGAAGAGTTAGACAAACAACTTTGACAACTCTAACCTCAGCCTCACAGACACGCAGATCATCTGTACCTACTTTGCCTTCAGAAGTAGAAGTAGAAGAAGTTGCCTCGTCACAGGCAAAAGAGGGAGAAGGAGAAACAGAGCAGTTACAATTGGAAGATATGGCCTCAGGAGCATCTGCTTCTGTTTTAGACAAAATTTTTGAAAAATTGGAAGCTTTGGACAAGAAAGCAGATGAGCAAACAGCAAAGATTGACCAAAATACAGAATGCCTAAATAAATTAACTGTACAAGTGGCACAGAACACACAGGCAATTGGACAGTTAACGGAGGCCACAGCAGAAAATCGGAAATTGGCTGAGGATACCAGACAAAAATTAGAAAATTTAGAACAAGAGGTAAGACCACTCACTAAACAAGTTGGGGAACATCAGATTTATCTTTCTATGATAGAACTGCGAAATCGTGAGAATAATTTGAGGATTAGGTCGCTACAAGAGGCAGAAGAAGGAAATCTAGCTGAGTTTTTAACCAAAGAATTCTCCAAGTTCTGGAATTTGGAGGAAAAGGACTTTAAAATTGTGTCAGCTTTCAGACTTGGAAGATTTATAAAGAAGGAGAGGCCCAGAGACTGTTTGATAACATTGAGATCAAAGGAGGAAAGGGACAAGATTTTGGGCCTACACTACGGAAAGTCACTGGAGGTTCTGGACAGAAGAATTGAAATTTACAAAGATATTCCAAGACAACTGCTGGACCTTAGAGCCGCCTATTCTGAACTTACCAAATTACTAAGGAGCAACGCAATTGCATTTAGGTGGGAATTCCCCCAAGGAATATCCTTTACCTTTAGAGGGAGAAAGGTCAAAATCAGAACATCGGAAGAGAGAGACAAATTTCTGTCTACATACGGAGAGGACCTTCAAAAAGGAATTGAACTACCTTCTGGGCCTGGGGCAACGCCAGTACCAACACCAGCACCTGGGGAACCTGAAGATTCTGTGAACAAGATACCACCCCTGGAAAAATAACCAGATTAATTCAGGATGTCTCTGCAACTGTTGAGCTGGAATATTAATGGTTGTAACATTCCGGAAAAAAGGAAGAAAATATTTCATATATTAAAAAAAGAACAATTGGACATTATTTGCCTACAGGAAACACATGTGACAAGGCTCCACAGAAAAGTGTTAATAAATAAAAGATTGGGCCAGGAATTTATATCGTCGGACAAAGTTAAGAAGAGAGGTGTGGTGATATATGCGAAAGAGAGCCTGTCACCTAAATTTTTATTTAAAGATGAATATGGAAGAATTTTGGCAATTGAGATACAACATCAAGGAGAGAAATTGTTGATATTAGGAATCTATGCACCTAATGAAGGGAAATCGGAATTTTACAAGAAGCTGCAGGAGACAATGCTGGATTATCTGGACTACAACAACATCATAATGATGGGAGATATGAATGGGGTCGTATCAACTAACATGGACAAGTCACAAAGTTAAAATGTTACAAAAGACGGCAGACTACCTAAAACCTTTTTTGAAATGACAGACAATATGGATTTGATTGACATCTGGAGGACAAAGAACCCACTAGGAAGAGAGGGAACATTCTTTTCTGAAGCCCAACTGACCTGGACAAGAATCGACCAAATATGGATATCTAGAGGCCTGGCACCTAAGGTCAGAAAAGTGGAAATCTGCCCAAAGACCTGCTCCGACCATAATGCAGTAAAGATGGATATGACACTACTACCAACTGGATCCTTTAGATGGAAGATGAATGACAATTTATTCAGAGATCAGGAAATTACCAAGAAGGCCCAAAAAGTTTTGAAGGATTACTTTGAGATAAATATGAATACTACGGTGGAAAAAAGAATCGTCTGGGACGCAAGTAAAGCTGTAATGAGGGGATTCTTGATACAACAGAATGCAGTAAAGAAAAGAACACAAAATGAGAAAAAAGATAAGATCTTGGATAAAATAAAAGAATTAGAGAAGAAGTTAAGAGTGAATCCGAAGTCACAGCCAACTCTGAGAGAAATTAAACTTTATCAAACACAATATTCTAAACTGATAAACCAGGAAATTGAATGGAAGGTTAAACTAATGAAACAAAAAACGTTTGAGTCGGCGAATAAATGTGGAAAACTGCTAGCTTGGCAGTTGAAGAGAAGACAAAGATTAAATACGGTTACAAACTTAGAGGTTGAAGGAAAAAACATTCAGAATCCGGTGGACATTAGAAAGTGTTTCCAGAGATACTTCAAAAAACTATACACCCAAGGGCCGCAAGACGAAGTTGAGATTAAACAATTTTTGGCAAAAAATGGACTATCCAAATTGTCACAAGAAAATAGGACAATCCTGAATTCTAAAATAACACGACAGGAGATTGAACAAGCCATTCAGAACATGCAACTGGGCAAATCTCCAGGGCCAGATGGGCTGACCTCCAAGTACTATAAGACATTAAAAGACTATTTGATACAACCTTTGATGGAGGTCAGCAATGAAATTATGGAGGGGAAGAGGGCACCGGAGTCGTGGAAGGAAGCGTTTATCACATTAATACCAAAGTCGGAAGCTGAAAAGACACAACTTAAGAACTACCGTCCCATCTCCCTTCTAAATGTGGATTACAAAATATTTGCAGACATTTTGGCAAGTAGATTTAAAAAAGTTTTAAATGAAGCAATCCATAAGGACCAGGCAGGCTTTCTCCCAGGTAGACATTTGTTTGCTAATACAAGGAACATTATTGACATTTTGGAACTTTTGCAAACAGATATAAATACAAAAGCAGTTTTAATCTTTATAGATGCGGAGAAGGCCTTTGACAACATCTCCTGGAAATTTATGATGGGAAATTTAAAAGAGATGGGAGTGGGACGGGGTTTTGAGAATGGGATTGAGGCGATATATTCAGAACAGAAAGCTAAATTGATAGTTAATAATGTGGTTACAGAAGAGTTTAAAATTGAAAAAGGAACACGACAAGGTTGCCCTATCTCCCCTTTGTTATTCATTTCGGTTCTGGAAGTGCTATTGAATATGATTAGAGGGGATCGGTTGGTGGAAGGAATTCAGGTCGGACAGAAACAATATAAATTAAAAGCTTTTGCAGATGACCTGGTTTTGACCCTGCAGAAGCCAGAGCCTAGTACAAAAAGAGTATTACAACTGATTAATGACTTTGGTCGGGTGGCTGGATTTAAATTAAATAAACAGAAAACTAAGGTTTTGGGAAAAAATTTGACAGATACAGAGTCAGAACGGTTTCAGAAAGAGACGGAACTTAATGTGGTTAAAAAAGTAAAATACCTAGGGGTAAACATAACAGCAAAAAACCTAAGTCTATTTAAGGATAATTATGAAAAATGCTGGGCAGAAATTAAGAGAGACTTAGATAGTTGGTCAAAATTGAAACTTTCTTTGTTAGGCCGAATTGCTGCTATCAAGATGAATGTATTGCCAAGGATGTTGTTTTTATTTCAAACACTTCAGGTTTTGGACAAGACGGAGTGCTTTCAGAAGTGGCAGAGAGATATTTCTAAGTTTGTCTGGCAGGGCAAAAAGCCCAGAATTAAGTTTAAGATATTAACTGATGCAAAACAAAGAGGGGGCTTTGCCCTGCCAGATTTAAAGTTGTATTATGAAGCCGCAGCGTTCTGCTGGCTAAAAGACTGGCTACTTCTTGAAGACACTGATGTGTTGGATTTGGAAGGGTTTAACAATGCTTTTGGATGGCATGCATATTTGTGGTATGACAAGGTTAAAGCAAATAAGGCCTTTAAGAACCATATTGTCAGAAAATCACTGTTTAATGTCTGGACAAAATATAAAGACTTGCTGGAAAATAAAACCCCAAGGTGGCTTTCACCTTTGGAAGCTAAGGCCCGAAAAAGACCCAATATGGAGGCCAAATGGCCAAAATATTGGGAAATTCTAGAAAAAGATGGAGACAATTGGAAACTGCAGAGTTTGGAGAAAATGAAGGATAAAGTGCGAGACTGGTTACATTACGCTCAGATTAAAGAAGTTTTTAAAAATGACAAGAAATTAGGGTTCCAGGTGGAGAAATCGAAAATAGAAACAGAATTGTTAGAACCTAAGAGTAAGGTACTTTTAAGGATGTATAACTTGCTGTTAAAATGGAACACACAAGACGAAATGGTTAAATCGGCTATGATAAGGTGGGCGCAGGACATTGGGCATAATATTATGTTTGAGGACTGGGAAAGGTTGTGGAGTACTGGATTGAAATTTACTGCATGTAACGCTTTGAAAGAAAATGTAATGAAAATGATATATAGATGGTATATGACCCCAGTCAAACTTGCAAAAATTTACCACCTGACTGACAATAAGTGTTGGAAATGTAAAGAGTGTGAAGGAACATTCTTCCACCTCTGGTGGACTTGCCCTAAAGTGAAGGCGTCCTGGGAAATGATTTATAATGAACTGAAAAAGGTATTTAAATATACCTTCACTAAGAAACCAGAGGCCTTTCTTTTGGGTATTGTCGGCCAAGGGGTGGTAAAGAAGGACCAGACATTTTTTATGTATGCAACAACAGCAGCAAGGATACTACTCGCAAAGCATTGGAAAGCTCAAGATCTACCCACACTGGAAGAATGGCAGATGCAACTGATAGACTACATGGAACTGGCTGAGATGACCGGCAGAATTCGCGACCTGGGAGAAGAGAGGACTGAGGAGGATTGGAAGAAATTTAAGAATTATTTACAAAAACATTGCAACTTGAGTGAATGCTAAACAGGATGCTAGATCAATATAACTGAGCACCACTAATTTGGATGATTTTAAGAAAATAAGTGAGATTGAGAAAATATAACTCTTTTTGAGAATTAGAAGATTATGAAACATAGAAGGGATATAAGAATGCAAATAAGATAATAAATTGCTGACAAAATGCTATAACGATGAAAGTGGGAGCGGGAGATGTGAGGAAGTCCAAAGAAAATGTGAAATTATGTTAAGATATATGTTACATTGTTTATTATGTTTATTTTTATTGTAAAACCCAATAAATTTCTATTAAAAAAAAAAAGAGATGAGCAATTCCTGCAGTTCTTATTGTCTTTCTTCCAGAGTTTCCCTCCCATTTCTTACCTCGCCCATGTTGCAAATTAGTTTGAAAGGATATTATCCTAGTGCATGATGTCTAAACTGTTCACCCTTTGTTTGCCCCTTGCCTTCAAATTATCTTGATGGCCCCCATTCAGGTGGTAAATAGGCTATACTGGCAACTGAATTTACATGTGTTGACCTTTATGCCAGGTCTGAGGGACTCTGAATTTCTTGAATGCCCTCCAGGAGATGAGGCTGGAATCAGACTTGTACCAAGGTCACCAGAGTTCATCATGGAGGGTCTCCTGTCCTTTTAGAGTTATGTCAGTTTTCTTACCTATGCCATGATTTACAGCAATAAACCACAGAATGGGTTCAGATTGACACATACACTCTATTCATGCTTCTTTCCCAAATGTTTCGCGCCCCCCCCCCCGCAAATCGTAACAATTTATATTGTTCCTAGTGGATCCATGAGGATCTGGGAAAAATAATTTTCATTTTCTTTTTTGTTGATGCAATGGAATATGCAGATATGCCATTTATTATGACTATTGCTAGTACTTCAGTCTTTTTCTGAAAAACCTCACTTGGTGAAGGGAAAGGGGAAAGCCTCTCTGGGGAGAGCATTCCATAACAGGTGTGTCAACACTGAAAAGTTCCTTCACCGAAGAGCCATCTGTTGCACTGAAGATGGGGAGGAATGTAGAGAAGGGTGGGCTTGTAGAAAGGGTAGCCAATATGGTGTCATCGAGGCTTCCATAATCCCTGCCTATTGGCCCTGCTGACTTAGGCTGATGGTGGCCACAATGCCCACCCATGCTTCATTGTCTTGATTTGCCCTAAATGTTGGATTTCTGGGGTTACAAAAACTGCTATTGGCAAACGTAGGATGGAGAGAAGATTTGTAAAGACGAATTGACAATTAAAGATGCTTAACAAATGCAGTTTGATATGCTAAGAGCAAGCAACTTCAACTAGATTTCTAAGAGGTACACTTCCTAGGGAGTAAGTGCAGTATTGGGCTTTACTTCCAAGTAAACATGCATTGAAGGGACACAGGTGGTGCTGTGGGTTAAACCCTGTGACGGGGTGAGCTCCCGTTGTTCGGTCCCTGCTCCTGCCAACCTAGTAGTTTGAAAGCACGTCAAAGTGCAAGTAGATAAATAGGTACCACTCCGGCGGGAAGGTAAATGGTGTTTCCGTGCGCTGCTCTGGTTCGCCAGAAGCATCTTAAGTCATGTTGGCCACATGACCCAGAAGCTGTACGCCGGCTCCCTCGGCCAATAAAGCGAGATCAGCGCCTTAACCCCAGAGTCGGCCACGACTGGACCTAATGGTCAGGGGTCCCTTTACCTTTACCTTTTAAACATGCATTGGATTATACTGACATAAAATTATGAGGAACTGATAGGTGTTTAGAATTAGGAACACACTGATATCCCTTCCCCCTTTTTCAAACCCAAATCCAAAGGTTTGTAACCAATTTGTGCTACTGCTCTGGCATTTTAGAATAACACTGCTTAAATATATGCCATGCGTTCAGTAACTTTCAACCTTACCTCTACTGACTTGGTGATAGCAGAGCCTGTTTTGGCTGAAAGAAAGGCAACAAGAAGCATTTTAGGGGGAGAGGAGAACAGAATACAGACAGAATACAGTCTCACTCTTCATGTTTTTTTATTTAGAAATTGATCTTTAGTGTTCAACAGACAGGAATAGTAAAGGCCCCCAATGTGCATTTTTCATGCAAAAAAAAGGCCCATGCGCTCATTTTATAGTGTCTTAACGAAAGGTCCTGAAACCTGACTTGTGTGCACTGTTACCTAGCAACATGTTATAAAGTCACTGAAGGAATGGAATATATCTGAAAGATGAAAATGTAAACTTGGTAGATATGTCAATGCCACACAAGGGGAAAGATGTTATGCTAAAGGAAGAAATTAAACCCATTGATCAGAGCAATGTGTATCCAAAATAGTGTGTGGAATTGTACATTTGACCAGCACTGCGATACTTAACAGAGTTCCAGCTCATAAAACAGCAGGCGATGATGTTTTATTTAGTGGGCTTGCGAAATTTACTAGCAATGTTTTAGGAGAGTATTTCCATTTATTATAATATGAACAACGGCAAAAACTTAGATGGAGCCTGAGGATAGTTCCCTGTCAGCCTTTTCTGCAAAATTGAACTTTATCCCCAGCCACCCAGCTTGCTTTGGCCCAGATCGATGCGTTGCAGGCTTCTCTGCAAATGAGCAAAATAGAAAGGGTGTAATTAAAGAAAGGAAAAAGTGCCAGAGCTAGACAGCTATATGTCTGATTGGAGCAAGCTGCATATCCTGCCACTGCAGGCATTATTTGAGGAATCCTATGGGCTTGGGGGGTGGGGAGCTCCCTCTGTTGTTCTGTGAGACACTTATCTCCATTGTCCCAAAACCTGACAAAGGTTTTTAAAAAATGATGTAGCGCTGCTTCATGGATGCAACAGAACTCCAAAGGCAGCTTGAAGCATTACTACCTAGTGAGGATCCTAATTTTTTGGAATTCCAATAGATTAACCAGTGGGATGAATTAGTGCTTCTTCCCACAGACTGCATCAGAAAGTATATTCTAGGATTGTCATTCAGAAGGCATCAGCTATCTGGTTGCCTTTTGTGCAGGATTTTGTGTAGGAATTTATCAGTACTTGTTGCCTCTTGAAGCCTGCCCAATTTGGTTTTCTGTGTAGAGTTCCCTGCCCTGCACCATCATCCCAAACTGTTCCCCATGACTCTTGTACACTTGCTGTCTTCTGATTATACATTTACGCACTTCACTGAACCCTTTCCTCCCTTTCTGTTAACAGCTGCAAATCAAAAAGAACCCTTGCCTCCTACATTTAAAGTGAAAGATGAACCGAAAGATGAGGAAAATGCAAGTTCCACTTTTCCTAAATCTACTTACATTTTTAGTCCTGAGCCTGAAACATCTTCCGCAAGCCTTCCCGAGGAGAATCTCAAGGCACAAGAAGTGCCAGCGAATGCATTGCAGCAGGACATGTCTGTCAAAGCAGCATCCGAACTTCTTATGAAGCTATCAGGTACCAGATTGATTTTTAAAATATTCAGCTTTCTTTTTTTTAGTTGTGAAGTTGCCTCGTTTTAGTTACAACAAAGAGGGCTTTAATAGCTAATTACTGTGATGTACTGATGTTGACTTTCTAACAACCACGATCAAATTATTGCAAAATATTTCTGGTTCCTCTTTGTGAGCTTTTTACAGTTCCATACTTGGAATGGCTACAGCTTTGGGATAACCTAGAGCATGGGTAGGCAAACTAAGGCCTGGGGGCCGGATCCGGCCCAATTGCCTTCTAAATCCGGTCCGCGGGCGGTCCGGGGATCAGCGTGTTTTTACATGAGTAGAATATGTTCTTTTATTTAAAATGCATCTCTGGGCTATTTGTGGGGCATTCCCCCCCCCAAAAAAAATATAGTGCAGCCCCCCAAAGGGTCTGAGGGACAGTCGACCAGCCTCCTGCTGAAAAAGTTTGCTGACCCCTGCCCTAGAGGATGCTGCAATTCAGAATGTAGGGACATCATACAGGCTTCATGTATCAAGTGTTGTGCTCTAAGCCTGCATCTGCCCTCAGGTGAGTGGGCTTGCTACTAGCCTCCCATATGTAGAACTGGGTAAAGAACTGTTGCTCTCCAAGTGTGGATTGTATGGTACACAGCATCATCCATGCACAAGAATGCGGTATCAGCAGGCATGAGGAAGCCTCAAACATGGGATGGGGATTCCTAAAGCAGGAGTAGGGAAACCTCTGGGCTATGAGCTAATCTTGCCCCCCACCCCAGGATTTCCATTTTCCACCTGTCACAACAGCTGGTGTCACTTGTGATGAGGGGTGGCTGGGGTTCAATTCTGCCTTGGCTGCACAAACAAGTGCTTATAGCCAAAACAGGATTTAGCCATCCACTTCTCAGCTGACGAGGGTTTGCTAAATCCTTCTTATTTTGGCTGCACCAAACTCCCCATTACTCTTTTGGATTGAAAAAGCTAACTTCTCCAATTTTATCATTTTCCTAGAGGCAAATTTCCCAATTCATTAGCATTCTTCCGATTCTGCATGTTTAAACTTTTAGCTGCTTTTAATAAGTAATAAATATGGCTGCAATCCTAACCATGTTTACTCTGAAGTAAGTCCCACAGATTTTAGTGGGGCTTACTCCCAAGTAGGTGGGGTTAAATTTGCAGACTAAGTTATTTTTCGGTCTCCAATCGAAAAACAAAATATTTATTTACAAAACATTATATACCATTTGATTGTAATAAAGCCTCTAAGTGGTTTATGAAGTAACTATCATGGAATCTTCACCTTCATTAATCTTACTTAGTGTTAATCTCCAAATCTGTATTACTGGTGCATTCTAAATACAGTGGTACCTCTGGTTACGAACTTAATTCGTACCAGAGGTCCGTTCTTAAACTGAAACCATTCTTAACCTGAGGTACCACTTTAGCTAATGGGGCCTCCTGCTGCCGCTGCCGGTGTGAGATTTCTTGTTCTCATCCTGTGGTAAAGTTCTTAACCCGAGGTACTACTTCCGGGTTAGCGTAGTCTGTAACCTGAAGTGTTTGTAACCTGAGGTACCACTGTATGTAGCATATCTGCTTTCGGGCATTTACATCTCCAACGTGTTGTCTTTTCTTCTAATCTCTTTCTTTTAATTATTTCTGGATATTTTAAGGTGGATCTATTCATTTTCTGGCTCTCTTTCTATTTCTGTCTATCCACTCTGGCTTCCCCCATTTATCCAGAACATGTTGTTTGGATGTACTGTGTATTCTAGGTAGACCTATTATACGAAAACATTTGTAAACAGCGTGCTTGTCTTGGTAAGCTACTGATGACTGGGCAAGTCTGGATGTCTCTCAGGCTATTCCGAAAAATGAGGTTGTACCCTGCATAAAATATTCAGTATGCAATTATACTTAATAGAGATTTTGAGAAAATTTCCAACAGCATACCTGGTGATATGAGGTTTATTTTTCATTCACAAAGCACAAGTATTTATGGGTAATGTTTGAATACAAATATAGGAATAAGTTGTTGAGAAGAAGGAAAAAGCATGCCCACTTTCTGCTTTCATGAATAATAAGTGTGAGTTTCTGGAGCGGGAGATTTTATTATTAATAATTCAGTTATAAAGAAATAAAATGTCTTATTTAGCATCCTGATGATATGATTAATTTTTATCACCAGTGATTAGAAATTTAATTCTTGTGACTATTGGGGAAAGCCTCCGGTATACACCATTGGAGGATTTAAAACAACAACAAAAAAACGCCTTTCAAAATGGTATGAGGCTACCCTTGTACACAGCATTAGAGGATGGGTTGCTACACTCATACATATACTGGTTGTTGTTCTTTCTTTGTAAAAATCACCAAGCAAGGAACCTGTTGAGAGGGGAGCATGAAAGCTTCACCTTGTTGGCTTATAGACAAGTGGTTTGCTCCCAAGTCCTGCCAAGATTTGTGGGCTCTGCTACGAATGCAGAGCATAATTTGTTGCTAGTTTTATATTAATATGGGTTGTAATGATTTTCTTCGAAATATATGCTTGTGCGTTATGATGGCCTATCGGTCCATTTGTAGTTTAAATGAAAATGTTCAGAAGACACTTATTAAATCTCCATTCCTTTTTGAGTTTTGAACTCACTGTATTGAAATAATGTATGTTAGAAATACATTAGCAAACCATTTGTCTTGTGTGTGTGCTTTAAGTAATTCTGTAAAAAAAATGCTGATGGTGGTGGTGTTTGATATCTAACTCATCAATAAGCTGGAAAGGGAGCAATTAATAGGGGCTTTCTTACAGAAACCACAGCTGATCTTTCTTTGCAGGCTGACTGGTGGGCTTATATTAACCTTCAGATTGAAATATTAGATTGTTTATGACTATCTATTTTCAATATAAAAACTTTTTTGACTTGTTTGAAATGTTCTAGACCAGAAAAATGGTGAATCATACCTTCTGAGTGAGGCTTTCCTTAGTTATATTCCATATAATGTCTTTGTTCCCAGAGATTTTGAACTAGAGCTCATTTTTGGACAGCTATTTTAAATATTCACAGGTGTGCTGCTCATTTTTTTACAAAATCAGGACTTTGCTTACAGGTATATATTCAGAAGTAAACTATGCTGGTGTTGGATGTTTCCTGTGCAATTGCCTTAACAGAACAAATGCTCAGGCTTAAAAAGCCTTGTTGTTAATGATTTGCACTTCAAATTGCTGACAGGTCAGCCTGGTGGGGTGTTTTTTTTTTTTTTTTTTAAAGTACCCCAGTTTCTACGTTTCTTCTGACAATGTCTGCAAGTGCTTCTGCAATCTTAGCAGCAGCTGTCTCATAACTGTAGATGTCTTCTGTGGTTCAGAAAGTCCTTCCTTTCATCTTTATCCGATTGAACTGAATCTATCAGGACAACAGGCCTCCAACGGATTTGCCATTTCTAAGGATGGCTGCTGAGTCAGCGGCATTCCATGGCCTGGTGATGTCACAAGGCCCAGCCTAGTGATGTCATATGGTTACCAACTCTTGCGGGTGGAGGAAATCTCATACCAGAGCAGAATCCCAGTGGTAAAAGAAGAAAAATGAAAAATGTCAGGGGATAAATGGAAATGTAGGGGGAAATTGAAAAGCCCTTTGTGCAATTTTTTTAATAAAATTTAAAAATAATATTGTAACAGTTATCTTGCTGCAGAATTCTGAGAACCAAGTTTTGATGCTAGCAGTATCCCTGTGTAGTATAAACCAGGGTTGCCCACTTACGCGTTGCCAAAACAGAGGACGTGCATCATTCAAAAAAGAGGACAATAATTTGCATAAAAATCACATATGATATATTATACAAACAGTCACAAATTTAGAAACAAAATAACAAAATGATACATACACTTCACCATACTGCGGAAGACTTATGTCCCTGTTGACTATGCTGACCAGGTGCTGCTAACTGTTGATAGACAGTTTCAAGGACCCTGCTCTCCCTTTTTATGGTCCACTGTCTTTAAAGCAGATTTGGACTGGACATTCAAAACAGAGGACTTTCCTCTAATGTAGGATATGTTGCCATCCTAGTATAAGCAGGCTTGTTGTGGAATGACATTGTAGCATCAGGCTCTTTCTCAACCTACACACATCTGTTTGAATGTCTGAAGATGGCCAACCCACACATACACTCTCTTCTGATGTTCAGATGAATGTGTGTAGATCGGGCACAGAGCCTGCCACAAGAGTGCCACCGAATGCATGCTGCCTGGAAAGAACATCTGTAAAGGGCTTTATTTGGAATGAATATGTAGATAGCATAAATACAGACATTCATAAAGCTGTCTACCAGTTGGGAAGACAGTGGCCTTGCTTGGTGGTGGTGGTGGTGGTGGTGGTTTGACAACTGGCAGAAAAACAGGAAAGGCTGCCCCTCCCTCCTCTGCTCCAAAAAAAGCTGGATTCCTTTGTACTGAGTACCATCTCTAGGTCACCAAAAATGACAAGGGTTTTGCCCCATGCTTGCTTACTTCAAGAGCTGGGAACTGTGGCCATTCCTCTCTTGAATACCAAGACTAGAACCTTCATCAAGCCCAGCTGCCTTTTCAAAGCGATCTTTTACCACAATATGTGTGTGTGTAAATATATTGTTTGTGTGTATGTATTCACATAGTAAGAAGTGAAAAAGGAGATGGGGAGACAGCTTTTGATTTATATTTGAGGGAGTAATATTCAAGTATACACCTTGATACATAAGTCACATTTACAGCAGCATTGTAACTGTCTGTAAGATAACTATTTGTCCAATATATATACTTGTGTGGTAAAGATTCAAACAGCAACATTATATAAGTTTGGAAGGTTATTTCACCTGTTTACCAGACCAGAAAGGAAATAAAAATATACAATGTGCATCAGTATTTATTCAACAGTGTTTGGATTTCATCATCTCTGTTTAGACGTATAACACAACCACGTGTTTCTGTTATTGTATTTATGCAAGCAGAGTAGCATGTGCTATTGAAACATTTTTTCCATCTTGAATAATTTGAACTAGCATAATTGTCCTTCCTACAATCCAGTCCAATAAAACAACAGAGGCAACACTCTCCCCCAAAACAGATGCTCCTCAGCTTGTTTACATCAAGGATGGGGAAACTCAGGCTCAGTGGCCAAAGGGGGCCTGCTAGGCTTGTCTATCTGGCCTTCAGAATTTCCCCTGGGCTGCACCCCTTAATGCCCCACCTTTGCACCCCAAGTGCTTTTGCTTGGTTGGAATTTGTCCTTGAAATTTGACAGCGCCTCTTGCTTGTCAGGATGGTGGATACAGTGTGTGTGTGTGTGTGTGTGTGTGTGTGTGTGTGTGTGTGAAGTGTGTAAACAAGCCCACTGCACAATGTTAAAATATACATTCATTGCTCTACCCACTGTTGCCTCTGGCTTCTGACATGTGGTCCTCAGAAAGTTGCCCAGAAGGAAATGCAGCTCTTGGGCTGAAAAAGGCCTCCCACCTCTGGTCTCCATGGATCATTCTTGCCTTGCATGTACTCAGCTGAATGCAGTACATCTAATCAAGCATTGGGGATGGGGACACATTCTCCTAAAAGAAAGTGCCTTGTTTATTTTTTTGAAGAGGAGGGTTGAAACAGGAGTGAAATAAGTATTGTTTATGAATCTAGTACATTTCATAATACCCAGAGCAGAACATATTAAGAAACATTTTCCTGAATATCTTTATCGACCTTGTAGGCCAAATTTGACAGGGGGTTAGGATCCCCTGTCCTGGGGATCCCACATATAAACCCCTTCCTGGAGAATGCTGAGCTAGATTTAAACCCTGCTCATCCACTGGTGTTTTCAAGAGGTTTACAAATAATCTACGTTTTGTTTTAAAGGTCACTTTAGGCTCTCACTTAGATTCAGGGTCTCTTTACGTCTGGTTTTAATTCTTAAATAGCTAGAGTTACTGTTTCAAGTTTTTAAAGGTCAAATCCAAATCCTGCAAAGTTTACACTTTAATATATGTTATTTTATATATGTGTGGGTCTTATAGCACAGCAGGTTCATTGAGTCATTTCCTCTTCAGATACTCTTTGATGACAATAACACTTTGACCTTTGCTTTAAATGCATTGCAAAATGCAAAGATAGAAAGCTTAAGTTTTTTTTTAAAGAGAATAACTGTTTTCCTACAATAAGAGCTTTTTCTTACAATATTGTTGAATTGAAACATTCACCTCAGTGTCTCTATTATCTTCTAAAGAGGGTTGGGGAAAAGAGCATGGGAGATCTTTCAATTTTTAGCCATAATAAACCTTCCTAAGTAAAGCACTGTTCAAAACTTCCCAAGGTAGTGAAGGATTGATTTGTACATGGTTTTGAAAGATGGTATAATCCTCACTTTATCATCTATGTTTCTCAGAGAGGCATTTATCTGAAGTTGGTCCTATGTGAAAATGGAGGAACAGTATACCAGGAAAACAAGCTTTCATTCTGATGTAGAAAGGACTGCCATGTCAAGAAGGTGTAGGATTGCCAGGTCTTCTGAACCCTAAGAGTGTTATTGTGTTCTTTAGAGTTCTTCAGAGACTCTTCTGTCTGTAGAGATAATAAGAATGCTGAACACTTGTATGACACTTTCAAGTGTCTGAAGTGCTTCATGTGCATTATCTAGTTGTAAACCTTACAACAACCATGTAAGACAAAGTCAGTATTATTATCTCCCAGTGTTGTTGAAGATGGAACTCAAACTAATAAAGTGTGGTTTGCCCAAGTCATCAAGTGAGTTCATGGCAAGAGTAACATTCAAATCAGTGATCTTCTGATTCATAGCTCCATCTCTCAGCCAGTACACTATACCAGGTCTCCAAGGTAAATGGAGCAACCAGAGACCGACCAACCCTGGTCTATGGTCCTGATGAGACCAGGTTCCTGGGGCAATCCCCAGCATTTCCAGGTAGGGCTGGGAATTTCTCCTCTCTGAAACCCTGGGAAACCTCTGCCAATCAGTGTTGACAATACTAAGGTTGATGGACCAATGATCTAACTCAGTACAAGGTAGCTATTTATGCCCCTTTATGGTTGTGATTGCAGATAGATGATTCTCTCTCTATGGGACACTAAGGTGGTTCAGTCCCTGTGTGAGTATCTTTATAAACAACAGGAATTGCCAGGTAATGTGTTAAAAGACAGAACATGTCAGTCAAATCAGCATCTGAGGTTCTTAGCTGGCAGATACTTGATTCATTTACCACATCACAAACTTATGCATCCATCACTGCAAAGACCAAAGCCCTCTTGGGTGTTCACTCCTGGCTAGTCCTGTCCCCTTTGGCCCCTTCACCTTTACAGCCAAGGGCTTTCTTTGGAAGCAAGGAGGCTCTTCTAGTTATGGGGACCACAGCAAGATTCAAATCAGGGTTCTTAATTGCTTGGGGAGCCTTAGTGAGGAGGTTCCCTGCTTCAGATGAATACCTTTCAGCTCAGGAATGGCTGTAAAGAGAAGTGATGTGCTAGCAAATGTGTTGCATCCTACACTCAAAAAAGGCTGTCATCCCAAGAGTATCTGGCACTGTGAACCAGTGTAAAAGAAGGCATACCCACTCACATTGCACATACTGGAGAGACGCAGTTTGGCACATCACCTCCTGGTTTGATCATTGATTACTGGCAGAGTGAGACGGCTGCCCCAGGCAGCAAGTACCAAGGGTATCGAGCAGGCAGAACTATGTGTATCACATGACCTGCCTGCAACACTCTAAGCTAGTCTAGTGCCCTCAGGTGCAGTGGAGATTGGTGTCCCATTGTCAATATTGAAGTAAGATTCAGGCTAAGGCTGTGTATACACTATACATTTAAATAATTCTGGAAACTGAATTACACTTCTCATCAGTGCTTTATCCCTAGAAAAATAGGTGCTGGTACTCACCATGAAGTTGTTACAGTAAGTGCCATACTTTTTGACAACAAAAAAAGAGATGTCAGTACTGCGTACCTTTGAGTACCCCCCTGGGGGGAAGCACTCATCGTCATTTTTTATTTATGTTCCGCCTTTCCACAGTTAAAACAATGCTCAAGGCGGCTTACAATATGAAAAGATTTACATAATTACAAATCTAGCAAAGTAGTCATAAAATTAAATAAAACACATTAAAAACTACATAACCAAACTGAACAATTTCCACATAAAAATAAAGATACAAAAAGGTAATATCCGTTAATATCAGTAACAACAGCAAAAATTCCCAACAAAACTTCCCCCCAAATACCCCAGTCCTTGCTGGGCTGCACTGGTTCTCAGCCCCCTTAAGAAACTACAATACCCATGATTCTTTAGGGGGGGTGCTTTAAATGTATGGTGAATACACAGCCTAATTGGCTTCTATATGTGAAATGGAGGAAGGGGTTGCCATCTTGTTATTTGCCTCAGGCAGCAAAATGCCTTGGGCCAGCCCTGTCTCTGTGAAAATATGGTGCAGTGGGTAGGAAACTGCAGATTCTGCTGTTCCTTTTCTCCGTACATCATTGCTGTGTTACATTAATTTACATCTAATCTGTATGCTCGCAGATCCCCCCCCCCCACCAAGGGGAGCCATGACGCTAACAATGTGTACCTTCCATTGTAAGGCACTTGAAATCTAATAATAAATTATGGTGAATTCAGTTTATTATGTAAATTCCATAGTGTGCTGACTAGAAGCATTTTGAATCATTTTATGGTGGATATTTTCATAGGGAGTTGCTTATGACTGGATGAGATCATCCTTTGGAGAGAGATCACATGGATTCTAAAAATTAAAAAATAATGTTGGCTTTTCTACTCAGAGTGCAATTGCTAAAAACTAGCTCCCAATATTTTTGGCACACTAAATGACTGTGCTGAAATGTATTGCTAGGCAGTAGAAGAAATGTGCTAATTTGATAAATGAAGAATATTGCTTTGAGTGTTCCAAAAATATTACATTAGGCAACTCAGCTGATCTCAAATAAACCTTGTAGATGATGCACTGTTGTTACCATTTAATCCGTATACAGTAGTCAGTACTCAACTAACTGTTAGGATATTTCCGTTCCACCTTAAAAGGGAGCAAGATGTTTGTGTCACAGCCTGCGTATTTCCTGTTCACAGGATGTTTCTGTTGTGTCTATGCTTTCGTTTCTCTCTCTGTGTCTGAGACACTGAAGCAGGCAGTCATGTTTTCTTTGTTCTGATCAGCGCTGAATAAACTTGTAAATAATGCTCTCCTGAGTGCATCTTTCGCTGTGCATTATCTGCTGATAGAGCGTGCATCAGCTCTGGAATGTGGCAAGCTATTTCTGGAGCTCGTGTCGCTAATTGCTGATACTGCGTGTCTACGGGAGATCGATGGACGTCCGGAGACGACGTGGAGTCATGATGGACTTTGTCTCCCTGGCAGTATCCCAACACTAACCCTATTTGGGCATGAGCTCCTCAAGTTAAGCAGATGCTGAACTTAATCTGAGTGGGTCCTAAAATACATGATTTTGGCTGGATTATGTCCATTGTTTTCATGTTTAGGTTTCCTTAAAAAGGGGAGGAAACCTGAAGAGGAGCACAGAATATTGTGTAGTGCTCCTGAGGAAGATTCTCTTCTGAACACATTGGGCCAATAAGTAGTACCTTGTGCATCTAGATGCTTCCTCCCCTTTTCTTTCTAGATTGGGGCCTCTTTCCCTTTTCCTGTTAGTCCTTCCAACAGAACATTTCCACTGAACCACTTTCCCCTTCAATGCATTTGATGTACCTTAGGCAATTTTAATAATAAATTGGGGAGGCAATATGCATAGTAAATGTTTGCTTACTGATGTAATCTTCTTAAAACAGTGTCTTGTTTTTGGAGGATTTTAAAACCAGAATGGACCATTTGTTTTAAGTAGTAAATGAGGTGGGATGCCTCTTCCTACACTTGACTACCGTATTTTTCGCTCTATTGGACGCGGTTTTTCCTCTCCAAAAATTGAGGGGAAATGTGTGTGCGTCCTATAGAGCGAATGCAGGCTTGTGCCATAGCCGCGCGCAACCCCTCCGGCAGGGAGAGGCTGCACGGGGCTATGGCTTCTTTAGCCCTGCGCAGCGTCTCCCGGCAAGGAGAGGCTGCGCGGGGCTAAAGGGGAAGCCAAAACAGCGAGCGGGATCCATCCCACTCGCTGCCTTGCCTTCTTCCATAGCTGCGCGCAACCCCTCCGGCAAGGAGAGGCTGCACGGGGCTAAAGGGGAAGCCAAAACAGCGAGCGGGATCTATCCCGCTCGCTGCCTTGCCTTCTTCCATAGCTGCGCGCAACCCCTCCGCAAGGAGAGGCTGCACGGGGCTATGGCATCTTTAGCCCCACGCAGCCTCCCCCGGCAAGGAGAGGCTGCGCGGGGCTAAAGGGGAAGCCAAAACAGCGAGCGGGATCCATCCCACTCGCTGCCTTGCTTTCTTCCATAGCTGCGCGCAACCCCTCTGGCAGGGAGAGGTTGTGTGCAGCCTGTACGCTGCTCTTTGGGGCTGGGGGAGGGAAATATTTTTTTCCTTGATTTCCCCCCCTAAAAACTGGGTGCGCCCTATGGTCCGGTGTGCCCTATGGTGCGAAAAATACGGTATTTATCTCTTTTAAAAAAACAAATTCTTTTGAGATTCTTGTTCCATTATGGCCCAAATGACTTTACAGTGTGGTCTTCATGACTAAACACTGTTTGCTACAGGATAAGCTTCTATGCATGTAGGCTGTCCTCTTTACCTGGAACTCTAAGCATGCTGGATTCAAGCTTATAGGGACCACCATTTATGCCTGTTTGGCAGCCTGTGCATCCCTTCAGAGACCACCTATGTGCCCTTTCAAACCTTCCCTCTACACATAGACAGCATCAGGAAGGGGCCAGTAAAACCACAGAACATCAGGTTTAGTGCTAAGGGTGCAACACTCTTTCAACAAGATTTGCCCCTTCACATGAGTAACACAAAAAGGGAGCGTCAGGTGTGTTTGGATGAAAGGAACTTGTTAAAATACAAAGCTCTTTATTATTGTTTTATTGTCCCACCTTGTAAGGAAATCAGGCTGGGCACATATGGAGACCTGAGGCAGTTAGTGACCACAAATGCCAGCTGTTTATTAATAATACAATCAAAAGGGGCCTGTGAGTTACACTGAAGACATTTGTCAAAAATGTGTTTGCTAACTTGCCTCAACTGACTGGTAGGCAGTAGCTGGTACTGCTTGCGCCACAGTGCTTCTTAGGGAGGATGTGAGCTGCGTCTGGAACTATTTGGCTTTTTAAATAACATGACTCCACTGGGGGAAAGTATGTTAGTTCAGGGCACCTACAAATTTAGCATGTACTTATCTGTATAGTATGCTTTGAGACTGCAACCCATGACTGTAACTGGATTAATTTCACTGTACGGCAGATGTCCTGACCCCTACCAGATAAATCTATGTCTTTAGGGCAGCTTGACTTCCTCGTGTGGGGTTGATTCATCACATCACTTTTATTTCTCCTTAGTTCAGTAGTGTATTTCATGGTGCTCCTGAAATATACTAAATATTACTTCATAAATGCAATCAAGTTAATTAATAGAGTTTGTTTATCTTAAAAATTACTTTGAAACTTATTTTTCCAGTATCCTGCCAAACTGATATATTTTGCAGCTTTCAGCTCAATTGAGTTCATGCTGCTTCAGGCTACCAGAATAAGTCCCAAAGTGTTTTGCAGGGAGAACAGTATACAAAACATAATATACAATAAAATATACATTAAAACAAAAATACATAGTAAAAGTCTTCATCCACATAACAGCTATCCAACAACATAAAATGACCACTACACTGACATAAGAATGAACACAACAAATAAATGACCCAAAGCAAGACCATTGGCACTGCCCAAATGCCCAGGAGAAACAAGAGCATTTTTTCCTGGCATCAGAAGGATGACAAAGTCAGTGCCAGGCAGGCTTCCCTGGGGAGAACACAGCTGTTGGTTCTTAGGATTCTCAAAGCGAGTCCCAGTGAGAAGATGGGACAAGCAGCCAACCAGGGTGAACAGGCCACATACATGCATGTTTCAGGGACTCCAGAAAAATGAACCATTTATCAAAATACAATACTGCAGACTGGTCTGTGACACTAACCGAATAAGAGAGTCATAGAGGGCATACATGTATGGCTCATAAAGCTGTCCACATCATATTGAAGAGAATCAGAGTTGGAGGAGCCATTGACAAAGTGCTGTCTGATGGACCACCACCTTTCCCCCACGCAGCACAGGGTTGTCTGGTATCTTCCTCCTTGATGAGTTCTCCAAAGGGAAAGGAGGAGGAAGCTGACAGGATGTGTTACCTATTATTTGAAGTAAATTTTACTCTGACTTACTAATTGCCACCCATTCACCCGTCCTTTATATCTTTGTATAGGTTTTTTTTTAAATGCAATGTGCTTAAAATTCTGAACATTAAAACAGTATATAAATACCTGAAATAAATAAAATAAATGTCCAAGCAGGAAGATATTCGCAGGCAGGAATTAACCCTTGAATGACACACACATTCATTGCTACACGGAGGCAGCTTTCTAATCTACCGCCTGACCACCTTTGCATTTGTTCCAGATGCAACCTGTCTAGCATCTACAGAAGGCTTTTCCATTTGCCATAAATTTTAACAACTCGGGGGCAATGGAAACATGATTAAGCAAAGAGTTGTCCAGAAGAACAATCAAATTTCAGGCATGTTAAAGGAAAAACAAAATAACATTTCAATTAGCTGCTACTCTAATCCTGAAGAGGTGGCAAACTGGAAATTAACATTTGGCTGGCTCCAATTTGATAAAAATTATTCAGAGTAGGGTGAGTCATTAATCAATCCAAACTCCTTCCTTATCAACTAAATAAGTCATTTGCAGGTGAACTGACCTGCCACTCCTAGGAAGGAAATGGATATTTGCATAACTCTGAGATTTGCTGGTGACAGTTTGTGGTTAGGGAGCAGAGAGCTTAATCGTGATCCCTAGTCTGGAAGACATGCTAAGCCAAACCTGTGTGGTTTTGCAAAGCTAAGGTTTGGCTTAGCGTGTTGTGCTGATGGTGATGTGGCTGAGATTGCACTTGGGCAAAAAAAATGAGAGGCACAAATACAAGATGGGTGACACCTGGCTTGAGAGCAGTACATGTGAAAAGGATCTAGGAGTCTTGGTTGACCACAAACTTGACATGAGCCAACAGTGTGACGCGGCAGCTAAAAAAGCCAATGCAATTCTGGGCTGCATCAATAGGAGTATAGCATCTAGATCAAGGGAAGTAATAGTGCCACTGTATTCTGCTCTGGTCAGACCTCACCTGGAGTACTGTGTCCAGCTCTGGGCACCACAGTTCAAGAAGGACACTGACAAACTGGAACGTGTCCAGAGGAGGGCAACCAAAATGGTCAAAGGCCTGGAAACGATGCCTTATGAGGAACGGCTAAGGGAGCTGGGCATGTTTAGCCTGGAGAAGAGGAGGTTAAGGGGTGATATGATAGCCATGTTCAAATATATAAAAGGATGTCACATAGAGGAGGGAGAAAGGTTGTTTTCTGCTGCTCCAGAGAAGAGGACACGGAGCAATGGATCCAAACTACAAGAAAGAAGATTCCACCTAAACATTAGGAAGAACTTCCTGACAGTAAGAGCTGTTCGACAGTGGAATTTGCTGCCAAGGAGTGTGGTGGAGTCTCCTTCTTTGGAGGTCTTTAAGCAGAGGCTTGACAACCATATGTCAGGAGTGCTCTGATGGTGTTTCCTGCTTGGCAGGGGGTTGGACTCGATGGCCCTTGTGGTCTCTTCCAACTCTATGATTCTATGAAGCTCAGAGAGAGTTCCAAGAAAAGTTAGGGGAAAGGTCAAAACTTTTCCAAAGTGCAATCGTCATCAAAGGACAGATGCAACCTTTATGTTAATGCAGTTTTCACACTGAAGATGGATACAAAAGTTATGCCATTATACTGGCACTGTCATATGCATGTGACTCCTATAAAGAATGACCTGCTTTTGACCTTTGCTTGCTAAGCTCCAGGAACCACTGAAGATTTTGCATGGGGGGGGGGGGATCCTATTAAAAATAGAAACATAACAATGCAGTAGAAGAATATAAAAATAAAATACAGGCTTCATTAGTTATCTTGTTATATCGCTGCTGACATCTGGTGACAATTAAGCAGTGTTGTAGAGCATATCCTGTTTTCCCAGTTACTTACAGATATTTAATTAACCTGTTGGTGAGATATGTCTAATAAGGATTGTGCCAATTTCGGAGGGTTTTTGGTTTATTACTGGTGAAGGCATGCTGCAGAAAGTTTGTTTCAGGTAGTTCATTTCATTTAACAGCTTTTTCCATGACAGTCATAGAAACCCAAAATAACATGAGTACCAATGTGAGCCAAAAGAGCGAAAAACCAGCATTGAACTTAGACCAAGGAAACCTTCGTTCCAAGATTTGTTCCGCCATAAAACTTACTGGGTGATATTGTATGAACTGCTGTGACAATAAAATGCGGAGAGGGACCTGTGTTTGTCCCTCCCCACATTGAATGAAGGGTGGAATACATTTGCAAAAATTAAAAGTAGTAGTACTGATTGTGTAGATCAGCTAATGTAACTAATTTGGTCTAGAACCCATGAATCAACTATCTAAGTGCTGAGAATACCAACCATTTATTTATTTTGGATATTTGTATATCACTTTTAAATAGTAGGTTCTTAAGTGGTTTACATAGTAAATTCTTATTACATAGTTACAGATAAAAACAAGAACTACTAAAAACACTGAAAAACAATAATAAAAAGCAATTAAACTTGATAGAATATATATATATTCTGTGGGGATTTAACTATATGTCTTATTAACTATGCATGCCTATGAAATACACAAAGCACACAACTACTTAAACAATAACAATGATGGGGAAATTGGCTTTTAGGGTCACTGCTCGCTACTTAAAAGACTTGGAGCACAGACCAGTGGTACAAATTTGCATGGAATATGCATATGCTAATTTATTTGCAAAAATGCAGATTTAGATCAGTTTTCAGAGTGGGGCTAAAAACAGATTCTGACTCCTGCTGTTAGGACTTCATTGGCTCCTGGTCTTCTTAAGATAGTGAGTGGTTGGCTTTGACCAATACTGCATTCTGCAGAATGCCCAGATAAACTGTCAGTAGAGTCAAAATAAAGATATAACCAAGTGTTTTAAAAAGAGGGGAAGGGATAAGAGATATTGGAACTAGCAGAAAGTATGTATGCCCCCCGGTCAGGCAACCTCTTACCAACATCCTTACTAGGTTTTCCTCTGGGATGGTTAGAGGGCTCCAAACCATGTAAAACAGATTAGGATTAGCCAATGTTGATAGGTATGAAAGGAGCTGGTTTACAGGTATGGAGATGAGTTGTGTTGACATTAGTATGCAGTTCTTAAAATAATTACAAGTCACCCATCCCAACAAGGATACTGTGATATCTTGGGTAATTTGCTGATAAATGTGCGTTTTAGTTTTTGCCTTCTGTTTAGAGTGAATCAGAAGGGAAAACAAGCATTTTCAACTCAGCCCTGTAAAACTGTAGCTAGTTCTCTATTTGGCAAATGGACTTTTTCCCCCAAGCCTGAGTGTTTTTCCTCATTAAATATCCTGAAAGGCTGTTGTTAGTGGGAAATGTTCATATTCATACAGAGGTAGCATATTAATCACAATGCAATGTACTTTAAAGTTTATTAGATTCTGGTGGATAATCTGCCTTCAAATAGCTTTGAGATTACATCAAATATTTCAAATGACCTTCTACCTCTTTTATGCATGTGTATCTAATGAAAAAACATGTTAATTTGAAAGATGAGATCATTTGAAATAATGTTAAAGGGCAACAGTTTAAAATGTACTCAGCAAACTTCCAATGAGAACTTTAAACTAAAAGCAGTGACCCAGTACACAGTGCTTTGTGTTACAGCTCTTTACTTATTCAGCCTGTAAAGGCCTTCAGAGCTCTGGAAATGTCTAGACCTGAGTCTTCCGGGTGTGAAACAGACTGTTTTACATCACACCACACACTTCCTGGAAAGGTATTTTTACTTTGGGCAGTTAATATTACCATGATGTGCCGCCTTATGCCAGGCTTGTTTGGGGCCATATGCAAAATGGTGGACACTGGATCCAGAACCTCTTAGGCTCCTCTTTTCACCCACCATACTGAGCTCTGTGCGTTGTTGAAGTGCAAAGGGTACTCTTTCACATGGTGCTCTATAAAAGGACACTACCCTTTCCCCCTAGCTGCCTTGGATGCTTCAAACTACTTCCCAGAAATCTGAGTGACCTCTTCCCCCCACCCCTGCTGAGGCCCTTCTGCACCATCCCTGAAGCCCATTGTCTGTGGGGAGGCAGGGGGTGGCCTTTTTCACTATGGCATTTCTCTGGCAACTCCATGGAGAAGCTCACCTGATACAGTTTCTGTTATTTTTTGGCATCAATGGAAGACTTTTTTTAAAAAAATGATAGCCTGTTTTTAAATGCTTATCTGCTGAGATATTATTCTGTTGTATTGTGTAAGTGTTTGCTGATATGGTATAATGGTATATATATAATGTTGATATAATATAATGGTAAATTTAGAAAGGCAGAGTCGCTTCATGATAGTCAGAACCATGCCCCCTCATAGCCATGCCCCATTTAATACTGTACAGCCTTCTAAGATTATACAATAGTAAGTATACAACAACAATAATTAGGGATGTATTGAACAATCAGTGCAGATTGCCATGTTTTATTTAAGTTGTTAAATGTTTGCATCTAGGTAGATTGAACAATTAGCATTTTAAATGCCCACTTCATTCTTCTGAGGGCTTTTGACGAGTCAATGCAGCATGTGCAGTTACTTAGTTCCATCTAGTTGATAGTCAAAAAGCAAAGTGGCAGTTTCAGTTTATTAAACAGCAAAGAAAAATCCCTCCACCTCCAAAAGTAGGGATCCCGATGGGTTTAATTCTTTCTTTGTTGTAACTGAGAGATAGGAAGCTATGAAACCTAAATGTCAACTGCTGGGGGAAAAATCAAAATCATTTGAACCTAATTTTGTTTCAGTTTGTTTTTACTGTTTGTTTCAGTATTAGAAACTTGTGCAATGTTTGTAAGATTAATAATAGAAGTTCAAAAGCATAGTGTAAATAAATATCCTTTACAAATAATTTGTAAATATTGTTTATGCTGTGACATAGGCGTGATCTTGAACTTGCTGCACTGATTTAAAAAACACCAACTTAAGTTGGTACAGGTTAGGCTAGTGTGAAAATTTAATGAGGTGAAAATTGGGCAGTATGGGGCTATAAATGTAAAATGTACCATTATTACACTGAAAGACTAGCTAATTTGGGTTTGCATACACACAGTGTAATGTCACGCTACAGTCTAATTTTATTTTAAAGCTCAAAGATCCTGAATACTTTCTTTTCTACCCTTTCAAAACAACAGCGTGGATGTTTCTCAGCTGATCCTTTTGTCTGCTTGCAGAGGAAATCCTTTCAGGAAGTCCAGGACAAGGCAGAAATGGAGCAAGCGGAAAACCTAGGGGGCATGGGAAGGAAATAATAAGGTTTTATTTTTGCATGCAAGGACGTCAGAAGCAGGGCAGTGATTCAGGAGTCAAAACCAAGAGGATCTGGAGTGGGGAAACTGCTATAATGTGAGCTCATTATAAAGCATTGCTTATCTCACATAAATAATAATATTTTAGCTTCTTTTGCTTATATGATTGCAGGATAGCATAGCCTCAGCAATCCATGCTCTTATATTCTCAAGGTTAGATGATTGTAATGTGCTCTAACGCCACCAGTCTTTAGCTGGTGGATCAGGGCCCACTAGGTGGTCATGGCCTGATCTGAGGTGGGTCACAGCAGGAGCCGTGCCGCCATGCAAATATCTGATCAGAGATTAAGAAATGGGTCCCCAAAGGCTTGTTTGGGTTAAGAATGGGCCCTAGGTCTGAAAAGGTTGAAGAATAGTGCTCTACACTATTTTGAAATTACATCTAGTTCAGAAAGCAGAAGGTAGACTACTAGATGATACTAGTTGTTATGATCATTATACCAGTGCTACACCAGGAGTTGTGCTGATTTCATTCTTGGGCCCAAGCCAAAGTGCTAGTTTGGATCTTTTTGGTTTAGGATCAAGTGGCCTTCTATGCCTACCCATAACATTAAGATTTCTGTTGATGGTATTTGGCAGATGCACTTGGCATCTGAAGGGGAGTGGGTGGCTTCTAGGGCCTTCTTGGTGATAGTGCCCAAATCATGGAATGCTCTCCACAGACAGTTTGATTAAGTTCACAGAGCAAATGTTCCCCATCCCTTACTTCCTACTGCAGTCAGTTATACACTCTCTGAAAAACTCTCTGTAGCGGGGAGGGGCTCCTGAGTAATGTGGAATGCAGTATAGTTGCTGGGGTCAGGGAAAGTGGAGGCAGCCCGGAAGCTGCATCTTAGAGCCCCTGCACCACCATCATATAGGGACTTCCAAGCAGCTCCTGAAGCCAGCCAGAGCCAAGTGCTTTGGGCTGCTGAGACTGCCGCTGCTGCGTTTCCCGGGGACATTCTGGGGATGGAATTTGTCCGGGGACTTATTGAAACGGGGACATCTGGTAGCCCTAGTATAGGAGGACTGCTGGGGCTGAGATGCAGGAAACTTCCCTTCCATGAACTTATTTATCTCGGAAGTCTTTCTTGATTTGGGGTAATTCTCCTCACATCTTCCTGCTTCCCATTGTTCTGGAAGACCCTCAGCTTAAGGCTTTTTGTGGGGTACAGTAGCTGCAGGGGACAGGAAGGGATAGGAATCTTTCCTTCTTTGAACTTTCCTAAGGATAACATCTTAGGATCCCAGACATCAGCTGTTCCTATGAATGGGGCTGTAAGAACAATGTACAGCTCATTATTATTGACCTTCTATCACAAAATTGGAACCTGACTGAAGACCACAGGGGTAAGCGTGGCCTGGGGCATGTATATGCGAGGCTGCCTATACATGGAATTGCTAGACTTTTGAAATCTATCCAGGCTATTGTAATTTACCAAATAAGTTAATATTTTCATAGTTGGATTTTGTAGGTAAAAATGGAACAACTGGGATGTCAGGCACTACGAAAATGGTTCCACTGGTGCTCACTAACTCTAGTTTGGTGATCTGTGCCCATAAAGTCTTAAGACCTGGGCCTCCACTCTGAGATGGCAGCAGCTCAGCCTTCTTGAAAGCTGTTGCCTCTGCCAAAGAAGGAAAATGACGACTGAGTCTGGGTCACTAAAGTCAAGGCTCCCTCATTGCATGCCACCATTTGCCAAGTCATTTACTGTTGCCTGCTTCACATCTCCCCACATGCTCCAAGGCACAGCCTGTCAAGAAAGCACCAGTATTCTTGCCAGATTAACTGTCTAATGCCTTCTTGATGGTGAAAAAGAATGGGCACTTAATTAGAATTTATTATGAAATAGCGGACACTTCACTTTGAAGAGGCCCTCTTTTTTTCTGCTTTCTTTCTTTCTTTGTCGTGAGGTAACTAAAGATTTGCACATGTTTACCTTTCTGACTAAAACTTGTACAGTACTTGACAAGTTGTTGAAATAGCAAAAAGAAATGAGGCCTGTTCCAAACAAAGCTGCCCTGGGGCATTTGCTGCCTGAGGCAAAACCACAAAAGACACCATTACCCTGGCGCCATCAAGTTATATAGTGCCCAAGACTGACCAAGTAATTTTGCCACCTGAGGCAGAAACTCTGGCAAGCATCCTTTCCTGAGGTAAAAAGACAACAACAATGAATTCAATAACAATTTGTGTATTTTCATTACACCTAAAATCAGTTGCCTGAAGCAGGCACTCCACTCTGCCTAATAGTAGGGCTGACTCTGTGTGTTCACTATGATGGTGTGCCCTGAGGTGTCCAACTGGGCAGTATAATTTTAAAACTGCATCTCACTTGCAGTGTGGGTTTTACAGTCCACTTTTGTTACCTCAGGATTTTACCAGTTCATTTCCATCTCATTCTGCTGCATGTGAAGATCAAGTTTTAAATGTATAGAAGCGTTTCCTGCATGTGAAAATCTGGAACGGTCAATGAGTAAAGGAATATACGGTGTCATTACACGTTTTCCATACCTCGGTCATGCCCATGTGTGCTAGCCAGAAGTGTTTGCAGAGCAGAGGATTAAACTGTGCACGGAGCAGAAACAGAAATAGAAAGAATGTTTCGAAAGAGAGGCTGAGCAACGAAGGTCATCTTGACTCTTGCACCTAAATTTGGAGTCCAGTGCCGGAACTCCAGAGGTCAGACATCTGAAGAACACATTTGTTCTCTCTGTTATCTGAGATTTTCATAGATAAAGATACCCAGTGCATACCTCTGAAAAGCCAAGTTCATTCTTAACGCACAGCGTTTGGGAGGTTTACCCTTCACCCTCAGTCCTGCTGAGAGACAATCATAGGGAAGGAAATAGCAATACAGTAGTCGGGGGGGGGGGGACCTGCATTACATTACTTACTTGAGAATTCAAAAGAAAAGCCTATTTAAGTTTGCAATAAATAAATGTGCTTCAAAATAGTGTCGGTTCATCAGTATCCATGCAGTGTTTTAAAGTCAACTACTGTCAAAACAAAGGACAGGCAGAACACCAGTTTGTTTGTGTGTTTTTGTTTTGTTTTTCTAGTATCTGCTGTTTACAGTAAATGTGTTGTTTTGGTTGTTAAAAAAAATAGAATCTCAAAATACAGTAAATACCCTTCCCCATTCCCACATGAATACTAAAGCAAACTAGAAATTGATTTTTTTAAGGGGCTAGAACATAAGGCCAAATGCCCATCTAGTCCAGCATCTTGTTCTCACAGTGACCAGCCATAAGCAGGACTTGAGTGCATTTGTGATTCCCAGCAACTGACAACTAAAAGGCTGCAATCCTGTACAAGTGAGTTCCAATGAACTCAGTGGGACTGTTGACAGGTGTAGGATCAGAATGCACATCATTTGGAGTTGTTACATTTATGATTAGGCTTAAGATGGTTCCCTTGTGAACTTGATTCTGTTATGTAGGAAAATGCAATATCCCCCCCTGCCCCGAAGCTAAATGCAAAGGCTGTGTAGTTAAGGGGATGCTGTGCCATTTATCTCAAGTCATGTTCTTAAACATCACATCTTTCATAACAAACTATGTGCCTTAGCTTGACATTTAGCAGGTGGGTGAGAATAAAAATGGAAATGAATGAAAGTAGCAAATAACCATGTTACTGGCTTCATTGGGGCAGAGGTGAAGTGACAGTGAACCTCATCTCAGAGAAAACAGTAGGGTCCCAAAACTGTACAGTGCCTTATTATTTCAAATACAGGATTAAGAGCTATGTCACACATCACCATTTCCCTCACTGATACCTCTGCTATATACAAAATCCATGTATACTGGGAGGGGTAGCTAGATTTCATGGACTGTCTGGATGCAGAGGAGCGGTGGGAGGCACCAGCTGGGGAACCCCCAAGGGAAGAAGGCTCAGAGCCAGGGGATTGGTGGTGGGACAATGATGCGTGGTCGGAGGGAGAAGAAGGAGCAGACTGGGAGGAGGTGGTGTTGGAAGCTGAAGAGGCAACAGGGTTTACTGAGCAGGAAGAGGCTGTGACAGAGTGCAGTCCAGGCTCAGAGACAGAAGAGGAGGGGGGCCAAGAGGCAGGCTGCCCTCCTTCTGCGGTCAGCTTCCCTCCTCCCTGGTCTCCCAGAACACACAAAGAAATGAAGAGGGTGGAGCAACAAGTTACAAGGCCACAATTTAAGAAGGATATTGACAAGCTGGAAACCAAGCCTTATGAAGGAGGGAGTCGGGTGTGTTTAGCCTGGAAAAGAGAAGACTGGGAGCCTTCTTCAAGTATCTAAAGGGCTGTCACATGGGAAATGGAGCAAGCTTGTTTTTTCCTGCTCCTGAGGTAGGACCAAACCAATGGCTTCAAGTTATAAGAAAGGAAGACCTTTCTGACAGTAAGAGCTGTTCAGCAGTGGGATGGACTGCCTAGGGAGGTTATGGACTCTCCTTCCTTGGAGGTTTTTAAGCAGAGGTTGGATGACCATCTGTCATGGATGCTTTAGTTGAGATTCCTGCATTGCAGGGGATTGGACTAGATAGCCCTTGAGATCCCTTCCAACTGTACAGTTTTATGATTCTAAGGGAATGTTGTGCTTGGGCTGAAGAAGGTTCCCCACACCTACCTACATGGAAGAAGCTTCTGTTTAGGAAATGGCCATGTGTGAAGCAGCCCTAACTAGGCCTCATTTATAAGAGTGATCTCCCTTGCCCAGGAAGAAGAGCTTAGTGAACTTATAATACCTCAATTATCAATGAACGTTTACACTAATTAATATGCTGCTCCCCAAATTAAAACCTACACAGAATCCCTCTGCTTCATGCATCTGGTTGTGTGATGAATTCATGCAGTTGGAAACATAAAATTAAGGCTTCAGCTGTGGAAGGTAAACTGAGAATTTCACTGACTGAAGTTTCATTCAGAGAATTTCCACATAGCAATGCTGTTGGGTAACAGATACAAAGGAATAGAAAAACCTTCTGTCAGAGTTGCTTCCAGATCCTAGCTCACAGAGGATCACGCTAGCCAGCGATCATTAAATAAAAGTCTTTATTGAGTTACAGTTTCCATTCTCAAGCTGCTGCGTGCAACCCTACGTCTAATGGTTAGATCGGCGAAGCTCCATCTGAGTCTCCGCCCCTTGTACACCAACTTAATATCCTAGCCTTGCTCCACCTTTTCCGCCTGACTGTTCTTCTCTGGGTCCCTCTGCCCCCCGGGGTCTCTTCCTTCCGGGATTCCTCTGACGCTGACGCTGACCCCCCTGACTCTTCTCCCTCCTTTCGGCGGGCTTTAGGACCTGGCTCCCTTTCCGGGCTGCCTACTGCGCCACCTTCCTGTGCATTTGAACTTGTCGCGCGCGCCCAACCTTCCACCTTCCGTCTGACCGTTTCTTCGCTCCCCGATGGAGGTGTGGCCACTCCTGACTCGTGCCCTCCCCCCTGTTGTGAGCTGCCAGCGCTTGATCCCTGGCGCCCTTCCTCTTCCCTGCTCTCTGGCGGTGACGCTGGTCCCGATTTCCAACTGCTCCCCTCTGAGTCCCCTCTGGCTCTATCTTCCTGGGGTGTCCCCCTAGGCTCCCCCCTTGCCCTGGCCACTGGTGCTCCTTTCTGTGAATCTTCTGATTCACTGGAAAGACTCGGAGATCTCGGGTCGTCGTCATCACTCATCTTTTCTTCTGCCTCCTCCCCCTCGCTCTCTGTTTCCTCCCTTGCCCTTGCCTCTGCTCCTGAACCCCTGACATCCATCCCCCCCTCGAAGCCCCCTCTTCCCCCCTCCCCTCCTTCCGGTGCGGGATCTGGGTGCTGCTGTGTCAGGGGGACGAATGTCGGATACAGTTCGCTTCCCGTGGCGGGCCGCCATCCGAAGTCTTCCGGTTCTTCCTCCCTGCTCTCGTTGACGACGGTCACCTCCGCTTCCATCTCTGTGCCGCCGTGCTCGAAACCCGGGTCGTCCCCGAAAACGTCCATGTCCGTCTCTCCCTCGTTGCCTTCTGGAGACGTTGCTCGTCCTGGACCCTCCAGCCACCTTCTGCGGAACTGCTCCTCTGGTCGATCATCCCACCAATACGAGGGTTCTGAAGCAGATCCCGAGGGTGACCCCTCCGGGGAACGGGCGTCTCGTGTCGGTTCCTCGTCCGAGTCGAACCCCCGGAACGTGCTGGCTGAAAGCGTGGGCGTGAAAAGCCAGTCGTCGAAAAAGTCTGCTGGCATTGGCCTATGTGGGAAGAGGGCATGAAACTCTTCTTTGAGCAGAGGTTCGTCTAAAGCGTAGCCCGGCACCCAGCTGTTGGCACTGGCCGGGGTGCCCTCCTTGGCGAGAAGGTATTCTACCCCCTCTTCCCCCCATCTGGAGTCCAAAATCTCCGTGACTTCGTTGATGCGCTCCTCCTGTGCCACTCCCCCTTGCCCGGTTCTCTCTCGGAGCGGACCCGGTGCCGTTCCTGGTTCCTGAAACCTGTGAGGTGCCTTGTAGGGAGTGAGCACCGATCTGTGGAACACCGGATGCATTCTGGAACCCTCCGGAAGAGCCAGCCTGAAAGCCACCGGGTTGACCTGTTCTTCGACTTGGTAGGGCCCCAGTTGTTTATGCCCTAGTTTCTTCTTCGCCAACGACCTGGCCGGCACTGCGTGGGCTGCTAACCAGACCCAGTCTCCCACATGGATCTCTTCGCCAACCCTTCTGTGTTTGTCCGCTTGTACCTTGTATGCGTGTTTAGCCAGCTCCAGGTGCCGCCGCAGCTGATCGTGGACCTCCTGCAACTCCGACGCGAACGCATCTGCTGTCTGCGGCTCCCCCTCCCCCATTCTTTCCAGTCCCGGGAAGGTTCTGGGGTGCCTCCCGTTGTTGGCGAAGAACGGCGTGACCCCCGTGGACACGTGCTTCGTGTTGTTGTAGGCGAACTCGGCGAGAGGCAGGTAATCCACCCACGTCGCAGGCTGTTGATTCGCATAACATCTCAGGTACTGCTGCATGATGGCATTGACCCGCTCCGCTTGCCCGTTGGTCTGCGGGTGTCTAGCCGACGCCAGGTTGATCTTGACGTTCAGGAAGCCCATCAGCCTCTGCCAGAAGTTCGAGATGAACTGTCGCCCTCGGTCGGACAGAATAGACCGCGGCAGACCGTGAACCTTGAACACGTGGTCTATGAACAGTTTGGCGGTTTGTTCCGCCGTGGCCACCTTCGCACACGGAATGAAATGTGCCATCTTGGAGAACAAGTCCACCACCACCAGCACAGCCGTCTTGCCCCTCGAGCTGGGCAGATCCGTGACAAAGTCCAGGGCCACTCTCTCCCATGGTTCGAACGGAGTTTGCAGCGGTTCCAGCAGTCCGGCCGGCGGTCTGTGCACTGGTTTGGCCCTCTGGCAGGTGTCACACCTCGCCACGTAGTCCGCGACTTCCCCTCTCATTCCGGGCCACCAGAAGTCTCTGGCTACTAATTCCACCGTCTTCTCCTTGCCAAAGTGCCCGGCAGTGGGCGCGTCGTGCAGCTGCTGCAGTACCTTGGCGCGAAGTTCGTCTCCCGGCACGTAGATGGCCCCTTTACGGATGAGCAAACCATCTCGCAGCTGGAACTCGTCGGTCGCTGCCGTGCCCCTGTGCACCTCTGCCATCTTTGCTTGCGCGAAGGAGTCATCCTGCAACGCTCGTCGCACCGCATCCAGGTCAACTGTTGCCGCCGCGCACGCCCACACTGTCGGTGCGAAGATGTGCATGGCGGCCGCTGGCGTTGCCTCCTCCAGATACTGTGGCTTACGGGAGAGAGCATCCGCCATGATGTTGGTGTCCCCCGGGACATATTCTATTCGGAAGTCGAAATTCGCAAAGAACTCAGCCCAACGTATCTGCCTCTGGTTCAGGAACTGTGCCGTGCGCCAGTGCTCTAGATTCTTGTGGTCCGTGCAGACCTGCACCGTGTGCTTGGCGCCGATCAGGAAGTGCCTCCACGCTTTGAACGCTGCATGAATGGCCAGCAACTCCCTGTCCCAGATGGTGTAGTTCTGTTCGGACTTGCTGAGCTTCCTTGAATAAAACGCTCCCGGCCTCCAAACCCCCTGCGGGTCTTTCTGCAGCAGGACTACTCCCACGGCTCTGTCCGAAGCGTCTGTCTCCACCCTCATCGGCCTGCTGGGGTTGACATGAAGCAGCTGCTCTTCCGATGCGAAGAGACGCTTGAGTGCCTGAAAGGACTGCTCCGCCTGCTCTGTCCAGATGAACTTCTTTTTCTTGGAGCTGAGCGTGTCCGTGATGGCCGCTGTCTGCATCGCAAAGCCTTTGATAAACTTGCGATAGAAGTTCGCGAAGCCGACAAACCGTTGGACCTCCTTCCGGTTGCGTGGGCTTTTCCAATCCAACACTGCTCGGACCTTGGCGCTGTCCATGGCGAGCCCTTTATCAGACAACTTGTAGCCCAGGAAATCCACCTCCGTCACGTCGAATTGGCACTTCTCCAGCTTGGCGTAAAGCCTATGTTGCTGTAGCCTGCTCAGCACTTCCTTGACGTGTCTGTCATGCTCCTGCTGCGATTCCGAAAAGATCAGGATGTCATCCAAGAAACAGACGCACGTCTTGTAGAGGAGCCCCGCCAACACGTGATGCATGAAAGCTTGAAAAACGTGGGAGCCATTTTGCAATCCAAAAGGCATAACTCTATATTCGTAGGTGCCCAGGGGCGTGAACATGGCTGTCTTCCACTCATCTCCTTCCCGCATGCGAATGAGGTTGTATGCCCCTCGCAGGTCCAACTTGGTGAACACTCTGCCCTTCCGTACCTTTGCGAGGAGGTCGTCGATTCGGGGCATGGGGAAGTCCGATGGCTTGGTCACACTGTTCAAGATGCGAAAGTCCACTACAAGTCTTTTTTGGGGCGTGTCCCGCTTCTTAACAAAGAATACCGGACTGCCCCCCGCTGCCTTGGACTCTCGGATGAAACCGCGCTCCAAATTATGATCTATGAACTCTTTGAGTTCCTGCAGTTCGTCCTCAGACATGGAATACAGCTTCCCTTTGGGCAGCGCCGCCCCCGGCAGCAGGTCAATTTTGCAGTCATATGGTCTGTGGGGGGGTAGCCTGTCTGCCTCCTTCTCGCAGAAAACCTCCAAAAATTCCGCGTACTTGTGGGGAACCGCTTGCAGCGTGCCTAGCTGCAGCTGTGACTCCTCTTCCCCTCCTTCCTGCCTGGGCACGATGCAGTGTTCAGCGCAAAAGGAAGAGCCGAAGGTCAGCTGCCTCTGGTACCAAGCCAGCGTCGGGCTGTGCTTGTCCAGCCAACTCATGCCCAATACAATGGGCGTGTCCGATAGTTGAGTGACATTGAAGCTGATGATTTCCCTGTGATTCCCAAGTCGCATCACCATTGGTGGCGTCTGCTTCACCACTTGCCCCCCTAGCAGCTCCCTGCCATCCACCGTGACAACCTGCAGGGGCAGCGTGGCAGGCAGCAACTGTATAGCGTGCCGGTCGACAAAGTCCTGCCCTATAAAGTCCGCATTGCTTCCGGAGTCAATGGTGATTGGCACGTCCATGGTGATTCCATTGGGCAGCTGGAGCGACGCGGTGAGCCTCACTACCGGTTTGGGCGGGAGGGGGTCCATGGGCTGTAAAATCTCTGGGGACTGCTTCACTGACACGTCTGGCTGGGCCCCAGTGCCTCTTCCTCCAACCAGACTCCGTCGTTTCCCTGCTGTGGTTGTCCTTGCTGCGTTGCTGCAGTTACCATTGCTGAGGCTGCAGTGTGCTTGTGGAGCCTCTGGGGACACTCTTTCGCCATATGCTGTGGATCATCGCAGATGTAACACTTCCTGTTCCCTCTAGGAGGCTTCGCTTTCACTGCTGCCGGTGCTAGGGCTCTGGCTGCTGACTGAGCCCTTGCACCTCCAACCTCCATAGGTTCCGCTCCTCCTCCTGGCGGAGGCGTGGATTGCGCACGCGCTGCTTCTCTGGGAAGGAAGGAGGAGTCCCTGGCTGGTTCGCGCCCTCCACGCCCTTCGCCACTGCTCCACGGACGTCCTTCCAGCCGCACCCCCACCGCCAGCGCCCTCTGAACGATCTCCTGCGTGGTCCGGGGTCTCTCCCCCCTCGCAATTTCATCTTTAACCGAGCCGTGCAATCCCTCCCAAAACAGGTCTCTTACAGGAGCCGAATCTCTGTCCCATTCCAGAGCACTGACCAAAGCGAAAAAGCAGGCATGGTACTGCCTTACGCTGGCCCTCCCTTGCTTCAGTCCATGTATCTGCTGCCGAGCAAGATCCACGTCAATGCTTGACAAAAAGCACCCATCCATCGCTTTAATAAAGGCATCCGCATTTTGGAGCGCCGGATCCTTATCTCTCCACAAATTGCGCAGCCATGCTTTAGCATCTCCATGCAAATGGGACATGATGAATCCCACCTTCTCTTGCTCATCTCTAAAGTCTTTGTTCAGCAGTTGCAGTGCACACATTACATCTGCTCTAAAGTTGGGGTACTGTTGCAAATTCCCATCGAAGTGAGAGACCAAACCGCCTGTTCGTCTCCCCAACCCAATCCCCTCCGGTTTGGGTGTCAGTTGCCCTTGCTTCGTAAGCACTTCCAACCTGACCTGGAGATCCCTGTAGGCGGCAGCTGCGTCCTCCTCTCTCTTCCTGGATGCAAGAGCCTCGGCATTCAGGCGCGACACTGCTTCTCTGAGTTCCACTATCTGCTGTTCGGCCGTCATGTTGTCTGTCGTTCGTGAGCTCGCTAGTAGGCACCCGCTTTCTCTCCTCTCCGCGAGGCTGTAGATGCCCACAATTTAAGGGATGGAGCTTACTGTCAGAGTTGCTTCCAGATCCTAGCTCACAGAGGATCACGCTAGCCAGCGATCATTAAATAAAAGTCTTTATTGAGTTACAGTTTCCATTCTCAAGCTGCTGCGTGCAACCCTACGTCTAATGGTTAGATCGGCGAAGCTCCATCTGAGTCTCCGCCCCTTGTACACCAACTTAATATCCTAGCCTTGCTCCACCTTTTCCGCCTGACTGTTCTTCTCTGGGTCCCTCTGCCCCCCGGGGTCTCTTCCTTCCGGGATTCCTCTGACGCTGACCCCCCTGACTCTTCTCCCTCCTTTCGGCGGGCTTTAGGACCTGGCTCCCTTTCCGGGCTGCCTACTGCGCCACCTTCCTGTGCATTTGAACTTGTCGCGCGCGCCCAACCTTCCACCTTCCGTCTGACCGTTTCTTCGCTCCCCGATGGAGGTGTGGCCACTCCTGACTCGTGCCCTCCCCCCTGTTGTGAGCTGCCAGCGCTTGATCCCTGGCGCCCTTCCTCTTCCCTGCTCTCTGGCGGTGACGCTGGTCCCGATTTCCAACTGCTCCCCTCTGAGTCCCCTCTGGCTCTATCTTCCTGGGGTGTCCCCCTAGGCTCCCCCCTTGCCCTGGCCACTGGTGCTCCTTTCTGTGAATCTTCTGATTCACTGGAAAGACTCGGAGATCTCGGGTCGTCGTCATCACTCATCTTTTCTTCTGCCTCCTCCCCCTCGCTCTCTGTTTCCTCCCTTGCCCTTGCCTCTGCTCCTGAACCCCTGACACCTTCCCTCTCTAGTTGTCAGAATTATGACTTAAAACATGGCAAGTGTGTGTGTGTGCACCATCCAATTAAATTCCTCAGTCTTGCCAGTAGCAGGGCAACCAATTCTCCTTCATTGTGCTTATAGCATTCAGATTTCCAACAGTTAGTTGAGTCCTATTCTGCACCTTTCTATCACAACAAATAATATGTGCAGCCTTCCCCCTTTCGTTTTCTGCATACTTCATCTTTCTCTAGGAGGAAGATAGGAGGAGGTGACGCAAACAGCAACTGTCTCTTCTGCTTGAAGCCTGTGAGATTAATTGGCTATCCTACAGCCTATCACCTGTTCTCAAGCAGGAGAAGGACAGCAAACTGATCTGTTAGCGTTTGACCCCTTCCAGTCAGCCTTGAAACCAGGTCACAACATTGTAAAGCATTGGCAACATGGATGGACAATTTCATGGCACACAGCAACAGTAAAACAAATGATGGTGCTATTTCATCTGTCAACTGCTTTTGACATAATGGAGTACGAGTGACTCCCCAAGCTGAAATAATGATTCTTTCCCCAGCATTTCTTAAAAAGAGTCATGACAGCCAGTTCCTCCTCCTCCTCCTCTAAACTGCTGGCATTTACATTTCTGCGGGCAATTCCTTCACCATTGTTTCATCACAACTTTGTAGAACGATCAGGGCGCATCGTGACATAGCACAAGTTACCCTGCCTGCAGTCAATAGTTTGAGAGACGGAGCATAAGCAGGCTGGTTCCACAGCTATTTCACCGGGCGCAAGAAATTGGCGACCAAAACTGTAATTCTAACACCTGCTCCATGCAGGTGGAACAGATGTTTTGTGCACAGGTGTGGGGCTCCACATCCATGGAACCCCCAGCTGGGAGAGCCAAATAAACTGTGGCAAAGTGAACACTATTGCTGTAGCCAGGATAAAACCTCAAAACAGGGTGTTATGAGGCACAGCAGGGTTGCATCTACTGGATTCTAAGCTGACCTGTCCCCTATTAAGGGTCCCAGTTTTTGCCCCTCAACTGGCACAACAAAAAACCTAAACACACATACACACACCCCTTATGCTGGTGCAAGTGGCAAGACTTTGGATGCAGTGGTGGGTCTGCTACTTCCCAGCCAGAGTTTGTATTGTTCTGCCCAAAGAATAAAGAACTGACAGATTTACTGATGGAAGCTCGTTGGCAAGGGTGAAGAACCTTAAGGCCAGGGGCCAAATGTAGCCTTCCAAGCATCTCTGACTAGCTCTCAGGACTCTCCCCTTGCCACACTCCTCTGCCTCACCCCTCACCAGCTTTGCTTCACATCCTCTTGAGTGTTTTTACCTAGCTAGAATGTGTCCTTGAACTCTGATAATACCCTTGGCTTGTCTGGATGAAGGATCAGAGGTGTGTTGCTGTACCCACTTTTTTCCCTCTGGTTCTGTATTCCACTGGCTTGTGGTCACCCGGGAGGTTGCCCAGAAGAAAATATGACCACTAGGCTTGAAGAACCTGATTCCCATTCCTGCGAGCACCTTCCTCTTGTCCTTCCATACTTTCATCTTCCTTTTTACCTCTTCCACCCTCCTCGGTTCCTTTATAATTATTTTTAATTGACAGTGTCCACAGGAATCCTGAGCCAGATCCTTGCTGAGGGTTTCAAAAGCAGAGTTGCATCTCAGAGCAGACCACCTGCCTTTCAAGGTGGCGCCTTTTGCTTTTCTTTTTTGTCTCCTGGTCAAGTTCTCTTGAAGTTCAACCTTTGACATCTCTTTGAAGTGAAGGACAGCGAATACTTCAAAAGGAAACGGTCACTTCACCTGCACTCAAAACCAAAGCATTTTTCAGCCACAGAGAGCAGTCCAAGAACTGCGGCAGGAGTGAAAAGTGGTTCTTTCCTTGAATGAAGAAGAGGACTTCAAAACACTGAGGGGGAAACATAGTTGAGGGGAGGGAATCAAATTCTGATGGGATCCAAGATGAATTATGCACGATAGCTATAATTTAAACAAATCTTATTCCTGTCTATTGAATGAGTTGGTGGGGGTGACGAAAGTGGCTTGCTCATGTTTCTTTTTATTATTTGTACAACACATCAATCTACCTAGCACTTTGCCAGTGGCAGACTTTGGGCTTTCATATTTCAGCATCACCTTGTGCAATGCTAAACTCCACCCCCGCCCCTTGCTTCTCTCACTCTGTCCTACATTGTTGTGGCGCCCCATGTAGCATGGTTCCCAGTGTGGCCAAACCGGTCACGCTACTCTAAAACCGCCTTTGACTTTACAGGACATCTTTTACTGAACTTATTAATACAGTGGTACCTCAGGTTACATACGCTTCAGGTTACAGACTCCGCTAACCCAGAAATAGTACCTTGGGTTAAGAACTTTGCTTCAGGATGAGAACAGAAATCATGCGGCACAGCAGCAGCAGGAGGCCCCATTAGCTAAAGTGATGCTTCCCGTTAAGAACAGACCTCCGGAACGAATTAAGTACATAACCAGAGGTACCACTGTACGTGCAAGAGAGAGATTCTTGGCTATTATTTGTAACAAGAACGAAATCCAAATTGAGTACTGTGCTTGGAAATCAGCAAATAAGTTTGGTAAATAAATACATTGTTGTGAGAGGCCTATGACACTGAATGAATGAACTGAGTTTTAAACAGAAGTTATGTATGGTTAGTGTAACTCTGTAAAACAATGAATCTTAATGGTTGCCAGTTTTTGTTATGAAAGCATTTATTCTTTTAGAGTTTCCAAGTTCTCAAAGTTTTCATTTTTACCAAAAGATGCAGGATGTTTTTTTAAAACAAACAAACAGTAAATATTTTTGTCAATGCATACTTACAGTACAAGCAAACAAATACCTGCTGTAGTTCTTTGACTACATTCTTTTAACGCTTGGTAATATGTGAAGTTAGTAGTGATGTATGGTACTGTTGTTCTTGCAAAATAATATGTAAGACTTGTATAACCTAACCTTACATTTTAAATGCTAAATAGATGAATAATAAGCAACCTTGTGGTGCTTTGTTTTGTTTTCTTCTATTTGCAGCGGAAAGTTGCAAGGAATCTCAAATAATAAAGATCAAAGAAGAGCCCATGGAAATTGATATTCATGATTCCCAAGCCTCAGTTTCACCTAGCCAAAACATCAGTTATAGCACTTTACTCAGGCAAGAGATAACTGAACACATACAAAAGATACCAGAAGGCCGAGTGCTCCCTGAGAGAAACCTCTTCAGCCAAGATATATCAGTGAAGATGGCTTCAGAGCTACTTTTTCAGTTGTCAGGTAAATAAAGTAGTTGGATACCTACCATCTACTTTCCTCGTTTTTGTTAAATTCTGAATTTGAATGTGTTGAACTGAGGCTGAAGTCCTTACTAGGACCTTAAGGCTGCAATTCTGTACACCACAGGCAGCCAATATGGTGACCACCAGATATTGTTGGTCTTCTACTGCCAACTCCTGCAGCCGGCATGACCAATGGGAACCTGGAGGGCGCCATATTGCCTACCCCAGTTAAACGCAATTACCTGAGAACTTAGTCCCATTGAATTCATTGGACATAATTCTGAGTAGATGTGTGTAAGATGGTACTATAAGTCCTTCTAAATGCAGTGTGGCTTTTTTTATGAGTAAATGTGCTTCTGATAAAGCTTTCATATCTAGAAAAATAGCTTTGTAAGTACTGCAGTAGCAAAAAGTAAAAAATACTGTTGCAGATTAACTGGAGACTTACGGTGCAATCCTAAAAGCATCCTTGAAAGAAAGTCCTACAAGCAACTCCCCATTTACTTAGGGGTTATGTTCCAAGGCACTGTTCACATCAGTGAAATTTGAAACACCATTTAAAAGGTCTGCAAACACCCCGCCCATCCCCCATTTTGTGACATTTTTATGATGATTTTGGGTCACTTCTCGATTCGGCACGATGTGCATATGTGTGGTCGCACACATATTAAACGTGCGTAAATGGGGGTTGCCTTTATTGTATTCAGGCTGTAAGTTTGCTTTTGCTTTTTAATTTTAGTTTGTTTATTTATTATTACATTTATATCCCACCTTTCCTCCAGGAAGCTCAAGGTGGCATACATGATTCTCATGCTCCCCATTTTATCTTCACAATAACCCTATGAGATAGTTTAGGCCAAGAGATGGTGACTGCTCAAGGTCACCCAGTGAGCTTCATGGCAAAGTGGGAATTTCAGCTCTCAGGTTCTAGGTCCAACGCTCTAACCACTAAACCATATAGGCTCTCTGCATTACAGATCAACACAATTTTACTGCCAGTATCTGTGTGGTGCCACTTCTTTTCATGCGCCATTGTTCCTGTTCTTAAAGGTTCAGCAGCATATCCTGTGGTCCTTTCTGCCCTGTTGAACCTGTGGCACTCAGTGGAAAACCATGGGCACAGAACTTCTTTCCTTTTGAACAATAAAGTTATGAGTCACAGCAAGATTGCAACATTTGAACTGGATGTGGAGTTTAAATTTGTGTTCTAGGAAGATTGCGAAATAGTTTCTGCCATCAGTTGAATATGCTTAATGACAAACTAGAAGGGAGTTCCATTCCAAAAAAGCAGTTAATTACCTAGGCAAAAACCTATTCCTCTATTGCCTAGAGGAAAAATTAAGCATGCATGACTTTTGATTTTTCTTTCCCCACCTCTGTATGTGTGACATGAGACATATATCTTACTTACAATGGGTGCCATAAGCCACAGATAGCTGCTTCTTTCCAGGTCTCTAAATAATACAGGAATAGTTTCCTTGCAGTCATTTGTTCTAACACCAAGGCAACTTGTTTTCCTTTTGCCAATTTCTTTGCTTCCCATAGTATTCAAGCAAATTTATAATATCAAAGGAAAGCACATAGATGTCAAAAATGCATTGAAAATGGAATAGGGGAATTTTTCAGCAAGGAAACCCTGATGCATGTTTTACAATGTAAATGAGAGGTTGGAGAGGACATTTGGATAATAAGTTGATAAATCCATACAAATAAGATTTTCCTCAGCTGAAAATGGCTAGAACTAGAACTTTGAAAGGAAATACTTTTGTTCGTTTTGACTAATTAAAAATAATAATTTATATATTTGCAGAAAAAGTGAGCAAAGAGCACAATCACTCTAAGGATAACACCATCACAGCTACAACTAGGTAAGCAGCATACATGTTAGAGCATGATAAGTTGATGTATAAGGGCTTTATGCATGCAGAGAAAAAGGTTAAAGGGTTTAGTTAATTTAGCTGGTTAATTTTGGGTGTTTGTCCTGCACCTGTACCTGCACCTGGTTAAACATGAGAGTAAGACAGCAAGCATGTGAGAGTGACTCAGCACAAGTATAAATACACTTATGGTTGAAGCAAGTTTGCTCTTGGCCAAAGTCTGTTCTGTTTGGGGCACTGCAAGGTGACTATATGCTGCTGGAAGGACGGTACAGTGGTACCTCTGGATACGAACGAGATCCATTCCGGAGCCCCATTCGCATCCTGAAGTAAACGCAACCAGCATATGCGCATGCGCGGGTCGCGATTTGCCGCTTCCGCGCATGCGCGTGACATCATTTTGACCACCTGCGCATGCGTGAGCGGCGAAACCCGGAAGTAATGCATTCTGTTACTTCCTGGTCGCCGTGGAGCACAACCTGAAGCAACTTCAACCCAAGGTATGACTGTACAGTATATTACAGTGGAATGTAACTTAAAAGCTGTGGAACTGCGTTATTCTGTCAGTAAAGGAACTGACCCTACCTAGAACTATCTGGTGTTTTTCTGTTCCATTGGCCCACTTCACTGGCATGTTGAATGGGCACTCTGCAAAGGCCATACAGATAAAGCATCCTATAACATGGCAGGTACTTGGCATTGGTGTAGTGGGAATGTTATTTCAGATTTTGAAATGCTGCAGTGTATCAGATGGAGAATCGTACATGGTGTATTCAAACCAAAGTTATGCCCTTTTAAATCTCATTGATCTCATGAGCTCATACCTAAATATTTCCCACAGAAATCAGGGGAATTTTTTAAAAAATGCTTAAGTTTGGCATGATCATACCCATGCTATCTATGTGATAAGCTGATATATTTCTGTTTGACATGTGATTAAAAATTAATTCAATCAATAAGCTCATAGTATTAGGGCAGCTAAGGCAATAAATCAGCAGCAGCAGCGTTGATACATTTCTGATGTGCTTATAAATCATAGGATTGTTAACTACAGCAGGAAGGGAAAAAAGACGTTCTCTGTACCTACTTCCTGTAATAGAGACTCACATTGGATATGAAACCTCACTCTCTCGGTCCCTCTTCACCTCTGGCCTCTGTCATGCCTGATTATTGCAGAGTTGTTCCAAAGTGCAGTGATTTCTCTCGTCCCTGGTCTTTCCTTGAGATCTCACTTCAGTTCATCGGTGCCTCTTCTACATTCAGCAAAACACGGAAAAGGAAAAAGCAGTGGCCCATGCCATTGCCTCTTCTTATTCTTATTTAGCAGAACAAGGCAGGACTGTAGTTTCCCAGGTGTCCTGGCAAGTCTTGTCAACCAAGGCTGTGTCCCTTCTAGGTCATTAATGCCCATGTGGGTGGTTGTGTCTGTTGGGCCTTTATGGGTTTACACATGAGCACCTTAGGTTTTTTGCCTCCAAAATATATCCCTATGTTTCCTATCTGCACTAGCAGGCAGAGCTTGATGAGATATATTCTTGCTGTGTGTTATTTTCTCCACTGCTCAATTAGTGCTTCTGTGCCCACCATAAATTCTGGAAACCTGGAGTCTGTTGTGAGCAGGTATTTGTTTACCTGTGTGTATCTGTGTGCAGATACACCAGATTTGCACAAAAAAGCAGTAAAGAAAAAGGGTGTGAGGGGGTCTGTCTGTCCAAGTCATGGATCCCTTGCATGAAAGGCTACAACTTGCTTTCCTCCTGCTTTCCACCTCATCTATCTGCAAGGGCAATTTTTATTTTTAATAGAGCTGTTTTGTGCAAGAGCGGTTCTGCACAAAAAGCAGGCTGCGTCCTTTCCTGTGGGCTGATAGAAACAAAGTGGAAGTGGGAGGCTGGCAAATGACAACACCCAGCGAAACCTCAGCACATGTGTAAACAAACAGGCGAACAGTGCGCCTCAGAGCACCCATGCTCAAGTAACATGCAATATTATATGGGACTTGATTGTCCTCAAAAGTAGCATGCAGGTAGACCCCAAATCATGAGCAGAAATCCATCTGTTGAACACCCCAAACACTTGGGTACAGTATACCAAAGAGAATTATCCATTCTTTCTGAACCATTTATCTATTCCTTTATTTTTATTTAATTTTTTAATTACATTTATATCTCACCTTTCCTCAAAAGAGCATAAAGTTGTGTACGTGATCCTTCTCCTCCCTATCAAATCCTCACAATAACCCTGTGAGGTAGGTTAGGCTGAGAGACTGTGGTTGTCCCAAGGTAACCCAGTGAGCTTTATGACTGAGTGGGGGTTTGATTCCTGGTTTCATAGGTCCTAGTCCAACACTCTAACCACTACATCACTGTCTCTTCCATTGAGAAATCCTGTCCATCATTTTAGTCCATCATTCCAGGTATAGCTTGGGTCAATTTATCCACACAAAAACTTTTGCATGCAGGAGCCAAGTTTTACTTGTTGGGTTGAACATGAACTGATTTTCCCTCCGTCAGTAAATAAGTTGTGTAAAAAGGCACACAGCTTCTCAGTTTGTAGTCCTAGAGCTCCGAGGTCTTCCTGTCACAACCTAAACAACTTCCTTGCATAGGAAACAGAATGTATTGGCTCAGCCAGAGATGAGGGGAATAACTGTAAGGAGAATGCTTAGCTTCATTTAGGCTCCTCCAGTGATAGACATTTTCCTGAGAAAATCAGTCTCCCACTAAGGGCCACTCAGGACGGGGAGAAGCATTGTCCTCCCTATATAAGAATATTCAGACAGGATGTGTCAGTCTTCATACTGACATTTACTGTATCCACACCAGCTGGATTAACTTGGCTTGGACATGCTGCTGGAACATATGTCTGAACTGTGAGCTCTTTGCAATGTGGCACTCCATAAAACCTGATATACTGTGCCATGTCCTGAAATTCCTTTGCACAAACATCACTGGGCTTCAGGAACATGCATGTCTCCTTAAAATGTCTCTGCTAATGCTGCTTTTCTAATGCGAACCATAGCCAGCGAAAGATGGTGGTTCTTCATTAAGAAATAGCTGGGGAAACATAGAGGCCATGCATCAAAATTACATTATTTGGCATTGAGGGCTTTTGACTTTTAACTTCAGGGGAGGCCCATGTGGTGGTTGTGGGCCACCCACCTGCCACTGGGGTCACTGCATCTTACCTGGATGGTGATGGGATGGCAGCAAGTTTGGGGTTGGGCAGGTGAAGTGGTCAATCTAGCACTTCCGCTGGTGCCCACCCCCCAGCCTACATTGCCCTGCACCACCCAGTAAGCAGAAGTGATTCCAATATCAGGAGAGCAGCTCTGTCTCACCTCAAAAGCCACTACCATTTGTCTCTTTCTCCAAAGTATTTCTACGAAAAGCTCCAGTTTTTCGGTTTTGATACATGGTATGCTGTGTAGATAACAATACAGAATTCAGTAGGGAGTGATGATCAAGTCATTTTGTAAAACAACTGAAATTCTGTTCCAAAGGTTAGTCTTTATTTGAGTTTCAAAAGCAATTTTCATTGTAACATTGCAATCAGAACGTATTTAATTGTGCATTACTGTGATTTTTATTCTCTGATTAGTATTATGTCAGCTTAAAAGAAAACAAATCGTTCTTTTCCTTAGCCCTTTTTTCCCTGAAGATACATTTAGACAATCACCATTCACTTCCAACTCAAAAGATCTCCTGTCTAATGAGACTGCTGTTCATGGAAGGACAACAGTACCAGGTATGGGACATTATGTTTTTAGTAACAGTAAAGTTCAGATATTGTGATTGAAAAGTCCTAGTTGTGTTCAGATACATCAAGTGGAAGCATCACAAATCCTGAAACAAAATATTTCAGAAGTCATTGGCTTTGAAAATATAAGACACCAGCCATAGGCCTTGAAAATATAATTGGCTAAATAAAATGTATTTAACTTAGCATGAATTGATGCTAATTAGAATTAACTGGGGTTGGATTCTTCAGCTAGAAGAAACCATTAATTATTATTTCCAAGAATTTAAGAACATTGCAGTGCACATTGACATAGGTTGGCACCCAAGGTTGACTGCATGCAAGCAAAAGAGACTTCCACTCATGCAACATTGGATTTCACCCATAGTCTTTTATGGTCAGCAAGTCACAAAGCCTAGAAAACTACTATGAAAAGGGATGCTGATTAGAAATTCCTCAGCACATAGAGTTCTGGAAACATTTACTTTATCACAGATTCATTGGGTTGCTTTTCTACCTACACAAATTCAGCTGCAGTTTTGTCATGATAGGATAAATATTGCTTGCTACTATGACAAGTAAACTTTTAGGTATTAGGTCACTCTGGGGCTGTTGGGGCTTAGGCAGAGTGGAGTGAAGGAGAGGTTAGCATATATAATTGCCCTTACAATTACCAGAAACACAAGATCATGTACAAAACATTATGTATTTTCAGCTTTTCAATTGAAGTTCTGCCTCATCCCAACAAAATCTCAAAATATTTCCATAGTGGCTAACAAACTGAAAGGAACTGGAACTGGACTTTCTGCTTTTAATTTTCTGTCTGTATAAATAAGCACTTTGATATTTCTGTCAACCTGTACATTTTAAATCATTTCATCCCTTTAGAAACCCTCTCAAATGGGCTTTGCTACTGAAATATTTGTTTTATTTATTTCATTGTTGCATACCAGCCAGCTCTTTCTAACTTTTAAGGAGGCAGGATGTGACCGCCATCTGTAATTTACCTTGCAAGAAAAGAGCATTGGCTGCCTGCCAGGATATCTTAATGTTGCTGTAACCTGACATTAACTTCAGCTGAAAATGTGGTAGGGCAAATTCCAGACTCCTGTGTATGTTGCACAATTGTCCAAAAATCTTGCATGGAATCCAGAGAAGAAACTTTGCTTCTTTGGAAGAGGACACACATGCAGCCGTGGTTTTCTTGCTGTTTTTGACAAAAGGCATACATATAACGAAATACTGACTTCAGCATGCTCTGAGCTGGTGGGGGAGTGGGGCAGGTAGCAAAAGCAAAACTCTGGCAGAGAGCACAGTTATTTTCTGCCTGCTAATACAAATAAATAAAGGGGTGGTGGCATCAGCTGCAGTGGATGCTCTGGACATTCAATGTTTGTTCAGCTCTGCCACGTGCTGATGTAAGGCCTTGGCATACATGCAAAACTTGAGTTTCTGTCCCCTCTCTTCCGCTTTCCATGTGCGTAAGTGGTATTATTAGCCAGCAGGTTAAATCCATGTTCGTTGCAAATGTGGAAGGTTAATATATGATATGTGAGCCCGTCAAAATGCATTAACCAAGTGTTACAGTATTACCAAAGGAAGATCAAATTAAACTCACCAGGTGAGGTCATAGCTTGATATCAACCGAACTGTAAGAGCTCAAGCTTTTGTCTGGTTGTCAAATGTGTTTTTTGTTTTTTAGGATGCTATAGACATGAAAACTTTCACTATCTTTATTTGTAAAATTAGGAAAGAATCATTTGCATTGGGTAAAATAAATCCTGTCACAGTTCCATAAATTTGCTGCAAGGATACTAAACCAGTTTTCATTAGGGCTGAGTGGTGTGCTTGGCATACACCACACATGTTTCGTTATGTCCCAGGGGTTCTCAGAGAACAAGCTAGTAAATTCCTATGTGTTCAAAAAGGCTGCCATAAAGAGACATCTCTGGTGGTGACGGGACCAGGGAAAGGAGACTGAGATACCTTTATTCTGTCTTCTCTCCCTGCCTTCCCTCAGGTGTATTCATTATGCATAAGGGCGGGGGGTGTAGCTCAGTGCTACAGCATATTCTTTGCATGCCAAAAGGTTCTAGGTTCAATCCTAAGCATCTCCAAGTGAGGCTGGAAAAGACTTCTGTCCTGTCTGAAATCCTGGAGAGCCACTGCTAGTCACCATTGACATCTACTGAGGTAGCTAGGTAAATGGTCTGATTTGGAATAAGACAGCTTCTTGATTCTATGAGTTTTCCTTGAATGAGAAGCACCAAAGGACCTACGAGGGCATAGCTGAAAGGAGGGAAGAAGGTTCCAAAGTGAAGAGGACCCTTAGGAGAAGAATCTGTTCCTGGAATAAGTCTCGCAGGGGCAGCATCCCAGATCATTAACACTCCCAACAGTAGCCAACTAGACACTGTAGCCAAGTTCACAGGAAGGGCATGATACACAATCTGCATCACCTAGGAAACTTTGCTTATGAAAATTGTAGTTAGTAGCCATTGCTAGTGTTATGGTCTATATAATACCCCAGTCCTGTGACAGTGAGTTTCATAGGTTGGTTAAATGTTGGAATAAGAAATACTTCCTTTCGTTTGTCCTAAAGCTGCTGCTTATCAACAGCATTAGATGAGGGTTTATTGCTCTTGCGTATTAGTATTGTTATTATGTTCTTAGACCACTTTTCAGACAAATACTGTCTCCCAAAGTGGCTCACATCAGTTTAAAAAAAACCCCTGAGGCTTCTGCCATCAGTCTTACAAAAGAAAAGTCAGGACACACGAACTGAGGGAAAAGGTAGAAGAAGTATGTCAGTTTGACAATGCCAGAACAAGGTGTTGAGTCATAACCAGGCATTTATATCCACTTAGAGTCAGGCGGATCTTCATATGTGGGTGGCCTTGCCTGGATTAAGGTGCTGCGACTGGCCCCAGCAGCTCTTGCTCCTCTGACTGATGGCAAAGGCCAGAGTGTTCTTCCCTTCACATCTGCAGGGCAACTGGCAGTTAGAGATTTCTTTCTGGCAGGAAACTCCCTGTAGCAGTGGTAGATGAAACTGGTCTGGTCTTTCCCTTGCTATGATGTTCTTCCTAGGAGACAGAAGGTGGAACCCCAGTGGATGGCAGAGACCAGAGTAAACTTCCCTTTGGCTCTCTGGCCCAAGGGTGACTGACAGTTGGAGTCAAGTGCTATTTCAGACAGAAGGGAGAAGCAAGCTCCCTTCAGCTCCTCCTCCTTGGGCTGATAAATGGGGCCAGACTTGCCTTCTCTTATTCTTTCTGGGAGACATAGGGTGTAGCTTTCCAGGGGCCTGTGTTCCCAAGCAGACAACAGAGGCTAGAGTGTGCATCTCTTCTCCTCTGTGGACCCTCAGCCTGGGATACAGAATATATTCTTGATTTTGAGACTGCCTGGGGGTGCTGGAATCTCGTGTGGCTACCCCATGTGGTAAACAAGTGAATCGTAGGAGGCAGTCTTCTTGGTGAAGAAGCTTCTGGATTGACTGCACCTACTCAGGTTGGATCCTGCTGTGCAGGAAGAAGTTTAAAGAGATTCTTTTTCTAGCGGAGCCTCATTTTAGCAGCAAGGGGTTCTCAAGCTCTCATGTATGTTAGGTCTCTGGTCATGCATTGTCGTTTGACCTCTATTCCTGATTTCACAGCTCCTTTTTCCCGGCTCCTAGCTCACCTCATAATACTTCCCACAGTTCAGTTCCCAACAAATAATTCTTTTCCAATTCCCTCTTTCCATCCATTCGCGATTTTTACAAACTCCTATTTTGTTGCTCACACAGTGATCCTTTTTATTTGCTAAAAAGCATCTCTGTCTTTTAAACTCTGCCTCAGAAGTTCTTTATTAATTTATATCCAGCCTTACACTCAAAAGGAAAAATCACACATCACCTTAATTGTTTTGTCCCTTTCCAGCTTTCCTATCACTTTTTTTGAGTTGAGGCAATAAGAATATCACACAGTATTCTTTGTGTGGATATTCTGTAGGCCTTTATTGGAAACATCATAACTTGCCGTTTCATCGTTTTAATTCCTAACAGTGAGGGCATTTTTTACTGCCACAATACACCGAGTTGACATTTTCATTGAGCCATTTAGAGGAACTACCCTTTTAAAATAAAATAAATTCATAGTAGAAACTGAGACTAGTATCAAAAGTCCCAAGCATCTCAGAAGCCTTCCACACGTGTGTGTATAGAGCATGTCTAGAAAACGTCTCTAGCAGTCAATGTGAAATATAGCTGATCTCATCCCAGTAATAGATCTACTACTGACAGCACCACAACAGCTGAGAAGAAGAGCAAGTAACTGCATGCAAACAGAGACTGAAGTACCCTTTCACTCTATGAGACATCATCTTGAGGACAGCACTGAGGAAGCTGTCAGTGCCAATAGACATATAATGCCTAACATCCTGTGAGTGATAGCATACGTGCTTCTTTACTTTTAAAGACAGCTGCTGATCCGTGTAGCTGAGAGTCCTGCCAGCATTTCCTGCTTGGTTAGCTGGATGTGTGGATTGGCTAGAGTTCTCCAGCAGAACTAAGAATAGTAAGATGGGAAGTAGAAAGTTCACCTGAGCTAGGGTCTGACCAGCAAAAAATTGGCTAGGGTTGGACATGCTGGAATTCAGTGCTAGTCCAATGATGCGTTGCAAATTCCAGAAATATTGATGGAGGGATTGCCTATGTTAGGAAATGTTATCTTTCCAGCTTTTGTTTGAGAATCTTTCAAGTTTTCACTGTGGCAGAGAAAATCTTTAAATATCACTACATTGTTTGCCTCTGTCTCTCTCTCCATTACCTGTCTCTGAAGATTAGTACACCTGCTATATCCCTACTCCTCTGTGTTCTTTTGTTGCTCTCCCTCCTCTCTGTGGCTTCTCAGACATTTACCTGTTCCCCTGCATACGTATCTCCCTCATGTGCTTCTAAATTCTCTTCTAATAGTATCTCTGTTATTGAGCATCTGTTTCTCAGACTCCGGGAAGGTCTTATTTGTCATTCACAAAATAAAGTCCAACATCTGGGCTGCAGGAAAAATCTACAACCATGTTAATAAAGGTGTTGAAAGAGTGGGTACACATGTCATAATCTTCAAACATTATTACATACATGCTGAGAAACCACAGCTTATCAGACCAGAGCAGAGAGACGTCATTTGCATGCAGCTTCAGTGCTTGGCATCTCCAGTTAAATGGGTCAGGTAGCAGGTGATTGGGAAAATCTCTGCCTCAGACACAGGAGAGCTGCTGCCAGTCAAACTGACAATACTGGGTTGGGTGGGCAAGCAGGCTGACCTGGTATAAAGCAGCTTTCTATGTTCCTAGCAATCATGTTGGCTTAGTTTTGTTTAAGCTTCTCTCACATATCAGCGGTGATTCATAGAATTGCCATATCCTACTAGCCATGCTGAGTAAAGGAAGTGCTTGCCAACTGGAGGCATATTGCAATTTGCAATACAGTCTTAATATTATTTGTTAAATAGATATGCTGCCCTTCATCTGAAAATCTCAGGGTGGTTCACAAGATAAAAGTACAGGATAAAAGCTCAAATTGGTTATTTAGAACAAAAACAAAACAATATTCCCTCCCAACACATTTAAAAGGCCGTAGAATATTAATCAGCCCAAAGCCTGGTTGAAGAGGAATGTTTCACCTGGCGCCTAAAGATGTATAATGAAGGAAAAGGAGCAGTGTTGGCTGCTTCTCTAAATTCACCTTATGGCCCAGTCTCCCTGTTAATTTTAAGATACAATGTTCATGATGTATATAATGTCTTAATTCTTGTCTTATACGCTATTCTATAGTTGGTGGAAACAGTAAATCTCTTGCAATCGCAAGAAACTGGGAAAATCTCGGCATGGGCTTATTTACACAAGAAACAGGTGCCACTGTGAAGCACAAGCAACCTTTAATGAAAGAACAATAAGAGAATTAAACACAGCAAAGAGTAAGAGTCAGGAGGTTTGAACAGAAATGGAATAAGGAAGAAAAAGTTAAAAGAATTGCTTTGAAAAACAAAGGTCAGCAGTAACACCACAACAGCCCAATATTGGCCAGGAAACCCATGAAATATGATTGAATTGTTAACGGCTTCCTGAAATGAATCCATGGATTTGAAAGTCAAAAGGATGACTCTCAGCTTCTAGCATGGATACTGCAACCCAAGCATATTGTTAGTTTGTGCTGAGGTCTTATATATTAAGCTGAAGGAGAAAAGAATCATATATTTCTGTTAAAAATACACAGTGTCACTGCACAGATGCTCTACGTTATCATCAACAAAAAAAGTTTGATGTTAAGAAGCTGTTTCCATTCATGCTCTGTTACATTAGCCCTTTCCCCTCACATTGCTTTCTGGATTCTGTGGTTATAATATAACTATTGCTAAAAACAAATGATTACTTCAGTTGGCCTACAACTGTTTTTTTAAAAAAGAGAAATAGGTTTATGCAAACTGAGCAAGCTTGGAGAAATTTTTACTACAGGCTCTTTATATCTACCTATGTCAAGAAGTAAAGCAGTGTTATGGGTTTGCATTGTTCTTGGTCTAAATGTGTCAGTGAATTAAACATTTGCCTGTCAGTTGGCTTTCTTGGCTCTGTGCCAACCTTTAATCCCTTTTAAAAGTTCTCTACTACCTTTTCTGTCACATCTAGTAACTCAAAACTAAACTCTTGATACCTAGATAAGTGGATTCCTTTGTTTAACCTTTCCTTCCACTTCAGCAATGTGTCCAGATAAGTTCAACTACTGTCAGACTCAGACTCCCTTTATCTCTATAAATTCTGTTTCTTAGGGCAATAAAATATATATTATTTTCCTAATTTGTTCATTGAAGCTCAAGCATAACGAGTTGGCTTTTCCTTCCTTTGGAACCAGTGTGTCCTATGTCCTCCTATTTCCTTTCCTACTTCAAGAAGCAGAGTTTTAAGGCAGTGCAACATTATTCTTGGCAGTTCTGGCTACAAGAAATTAAGACTCTTAAGGCCAATAAATGGCCCTGCTTGAGGGTTTCCCACAGGCATTTGGGCCGCCAATGGGAGAACATGCTGGACTAGATGGGACAATGGCCTGATCCAGCAAGCTCTTTTTACGTTCTTATGACTGAACAATGGATGGACCATTTCTGCCCTGATTTATTATGACTTCTATTGGAGCAGCCAGCAATGGTGTCTTGTGTCCATTCAGAAACAGTTCTCAAACCATCTAGAACTTTTTCTAGGACAAACAGCCAGCGTGGTTATTGTGACACACTAAGTGAGGCTTTTCAAGTGTATGGCATTTGTTTCTTCTTTTGGGGCTAATGTTTTGGACCTTAGGATGGCCTTGGGAGCAACACCTTCCCTCCCCACAAAAGTTTCAAATTCCAGTGTAACATTTAACATTCATTAAATAACTTTTTGAAGCAACAACCTTGTTTGTTATGAATGACTCTGAAGGTCATCTGAGTGACTTCAAGATGCACAGCATGGGTAAGGTAAAGGTAAAGGGACCCCTGACCATTAGGTCCAGTCATGACCGACTCTGGGGTTGCGACGCTCATCTTGCTTTATTGGCCAAGAGAGCCGGCGTACAGCTTCTGGGTCATGTAGCCAGCATGACTAAGCCGCCTCTGGTGAACCAGAGCAGTGTACGGAAACGCCGTTTACCTTCCCGCTGGAGCAGTACCTATTTATCTACTTGCACTTTGACGTGTTTTCAAACCGCTAGGTTGGCAGGAGCAGGGACCGATCAACGAGAGCTCACCCTGTCGCGGGGGATTCGAACCGCCTACCTTCTGATCGGCAAGTCCTAGGCTCTGTGGTTAACCCACAGTGCCACCCGCGTCCCTTGTAATTCCTGATTTTAGGACATCTAAAGGTATCTCAGAAGTTGTGATGGGCAGTAAGAGGATTCTGTTTGCCGTGCTGCAGTTAAAACAGTCCTCTTGACTTGAGTTGACCCATGACAATAATTCTTCATATTTGCTTATACATCAGATTCCATTTTCTGCTGCTCTTCCAAATGCTGTTGACAATTGCCCAGTGGCAGTAGGGAGCACACTTAGAGGTTTTGAATGTAAAGCCATATTTCCATTTAAGGAAGATTTGGCAGGCTTTGGAGATTTCTGAAACAAATTAGTATATTACTTCTGTGAAATGAAGAAGAGTAAATAGTCAGTAGTGTTGAGATTCAGATTGCTATTCTTCTGGCTCCAGATCTATCATCCTACTGAGATAATGAGGATAATTAACACCATGCTTCCCCATTGTCTGCCCTACTCTGCCAAAAGGCTTCAAATCTAACTGCATTCCTTGCTTTATGAGGATTTCCTTAGTGATTGTAGAAAGCTACTACTTTTCAAAACAGAATATTCCATTTCTAGTCCACAGCATCCCAAGCAATGCATCGCTGCTGTGGTTGTTTCATTGTATTAGGTATCCCATAAATGCAAAGGACTTTTTAAAACAAGAGTTTCAAAAACAATGAGTGTTTTATGCATTGCAATTGGACCTCTGACTAGATTGGACATTTGTAGTACTTTCAGATCAAAATTGCCTTGAAATTGTCCTAACTAAAGGAGACACTTATGGTTAATTTTGAGATACCTACAGGGAGTCGAGTTGGGAAAGGATGGTGGGCCGGGTACATCAAAAATTATCTCAATCACTCACCCATCCACTAACTGCTCTGTTGTCTGGTATTTATTCTCTCCAAACTGAATGAATGGGCAGTAAAATGACAAATGCAACTTCAGTAAGCTGGTGTAAAGTGATGCAGGTTAGGGCACAAAATATTAATTTTACATAGATGCTGATCCAGAAGCTGCATTTAGAGCAGAATGCTGCAGCACAATGGCTACCAGGATGAGGCCTTGTCAGCATAGAACACCTGTGCTCAGGAATCTGCACTGCTTGCCAATTTGCTACTGAACCAAGTTGAAGGTGATACTATTAGTATTTAAAGCCCTTAACAACTTGGGACCCATTTACCTACAATATTGCCTTTACCCACTTGACTGCTTCAATCAGTTGAATTGTCACTATTACAGGTGCCACGTAATACCCATTCCACATTTATAAGAACTTAATCATTTAGTGTGGCAATGCCTGCACTTTGGAACTCCCTGCCTATTGAGATCAAGCAGGTGCCTTCACTGTACTCTTTTCGGTGCCTGCTAAAAAAAATATTTTGTATGTTTTTAGGTCTTCTTGCTGATTATCCTCATCAAGACATTGAAACACACCTTTCCCGTTCCCCATGGCAGCGCTGACTAATACTACCATTGAATGGCAGGCATATATAGATGGCTAGCTCTGCATTCACTTGCAGCCATTACTATTCTGTAGACCCATAAATCGAGGAATTTGCCTGCAACAGTCTAACATCAGTTTTAGTTATTTGGACTCTCTGTTTCTTACTGTTCTCTTGGAGGCTATTATCATGATTTCCCATAAGCAGAGAACATTCTGGAGCATTGTGTCTCCTTTCTACGCTTTTACCCTTTAGAAAATAGAAAATTTGCCAGCTGGTCTTATTGCTCTTCAGGTTCTCATAACGGAAGAAATAAGACTCATTATGGATTGGAGAAAGCTGGTGCTGGAAAATCAGTTTGTTTGGCAAGTGATGGAGGCAAACATACTCACAATAGTACTTCTTTTGGAGACACTGATTAACAGTATTTTTTGCCGTGTTCATATTGCACTAAACAGTGCTGTATGTGCTGATTTAGCTCATGTGGATTACTGCTTTGTTTATTCCACTGCTTTGTATCTTGAAAATTCCACAATTATATGCCTAGCTTACATGCAGCATAGGGCTTATGTTGTTCCGTGTGTCTGAAGACCAATATAAAGTATCTTCAGTTGACAATATTCCTATTATCTTTGATAGGGCTGTAAGAAAAGCTAGATTGCAGCTTGTGGTTACAAATTATTACAGCATAAACATTTCCTCCCACTTTCCATGCATTTTTCTTCTGTCGTGATACCAAACTAGCTGGCACTTAATGCAGATGGGCTGCTAAAACATAGGATCTTGGACACATTAAGCAAACCACACTTGCTCTATAAATTTGGCTGAAGAGTTAGATAAGAATTGAAAGCTGCTTTGCACAACAAAAGTACGCTGTAATATCTATCAGGCTAATATCTATCTGTGTTGATGGCTGGCCCTGCTCACCAACCCGGCCCCGCCCCACCAACACCCCTCCAATAACACTTTAGACCAGGGCTGGGGAAACTGCTTGGTTCTCACTGCTTCTGTTCTCCTTGCCTCCACTGCTGAGGCTGAAAGTGTCATCAGTGAGGTAGACAGCAGCAGCAGAGCAGGTTGGCTGCTGAGGAGCTGCCCTGGCCTGTTGGGACTACTCCTGAATGGACTGCCCACCACAGCCGCCTCCCTCCTCCACTGTTGCAATGGTCCAGCAGCTCTCAGAAGGCTGTTGTTGCAGGATAGTTTACAGCACCATTGGTCAGTGGATGGCACCACAAACTAGAGCATGATGACAGCCTTAGGAAAATATTATAAAAGGATATTTTCTTTCTGGAGAAAATTGTAATTCATACAGTGAATGACATTTCTTTGCTTTCATTTCATAGGACTCCAGATACAGGATTGTTCTCATGCAAATGGAGAACAATTTGCAAAGATAGACCATTACTTTCACATACAGTGAAATTTAATTAATTAATTAATTAATTAATTAATTAATACTACTTCTGGTTTTGTGAACGTATAAATTTGAACCAGTTGAGTCAGCTGCTTATTTTGGCTGAAGGGTAAAATGAGAGCACAGCTGGTAAAAACAGCAAATCCTATCAACCTACATTTACCTTTTTCTGATGGTTTCTTTGTTGCATAACCTTTTTCGGATGACCTCAGTTTTGTAATTATTTTTTCTCCATGGTTGATGACCATTTTATTTATAGAGCTCACCCCACTTTTCTCTTTCTAGGATGTTTAAGCTGTTCTGTAACCATTTCGTACTTTTAAACAGCAAATAATGATAAAAAACCATATGAAATGCAAACAAATAAGAATGGAAATCAAACCTTCCTGGCAAATAATTCCTTAGGGATGCCTTCATTCTTGACTCAACAGTGCTGATATTGGCACAGTCCACCAGGAATAGGGTACATTTAAGCCACAAACTTCTGTTTAAAAAATTGTGCCTTTAATGTGTATGCAGAAAATCATTTGTATATTGAAGACATACTTTTCTTTCGCTTCAGCCAATACAAAACTTCTTTCACACTATTTCTCATTATGTTAGTTTTGTAAAGGGATAATCACTAATTTTGGGATGCAAAAAATAAAACCCACCCTCTATATCAGCGATAGCCAACTCTGTGCCCTCTAGTCTTTGTTGGACTATAACTCCCATCAATAGCCAGTGGTCAGGGATGATGGGAGTTAGGAGACCAACAAAGACTAGAGGGCACAGAGTTGACTATCCCTGTTCTATATAGTATGCCCATGGACTGGACATAACATGATTAAATAAAAGTTAGAGCCATTTGCTTTCTATGGAAATGTTTGGTTCAGGTGAGACTTGCATTTGGGGGGGTATCACCCACCACACAAGTTTTCTAGGAGGAAACTTTGTGTCCGGCTCTTTGTAACCCCATGAACCAGAGCACGCCAGGCACTCCTGTCTTCCACTGCCTCCCGCAATTTGGTCAAACTCATGTTTGTAGCTTCGAGAACACTGTCCAACCATCTCATCCTCTGTCGTCCCCTTCTCTTTGTGCCTTCAATCTTTCCCAACATCAGGGTCTTTTCCAGGGAGTCTTCTCTTCTCATGAGGTGGCCAAAGTATTGGAGCCTCAGCTTCAGGATCTGTCCTTCCAGTGAGCACTCAGGGCTGATTTCCTTAAGAATGGATAGGTTTGATCTTCTTGCAGTCCATGGGACTCTCAAGAGCCTCCTCCCGCACCATAATTGTATTACACTATTTTTGGTGTTTTTATGGTATTTTTATTTACGGTATTTTTGGCCATAAGCGTATTACACTATTTTGGGGGGAAGTAGCTGGGAATATTCTAGAGCAGAAGTTGGGAACCTTTTTCGGCTCAAGTGCCACAGTCCCTTGTGGGCCATTTTCTGTGGGCAACATGCCACAGGTATGTGGGGCCAGAGGAAAATGTGGGAGAAGCAGCAGCTATGACTCCTACCTTTGTCCAGCAGGCTACGTTCCAAGCATGGAAAACATCACATCTACAGACACTTCCCTCTGTCTTCCATTTAGGCACACAAGTGGCATTGGCACAGTTTAAAGACACTTTCTGGGCAGGCAGATGGGTGCAGAGCAGGCAGAGGAAGGTGGAAGTGTTGAGGGAGAGCTCCAGAGGATACTTTCAGCCACTTCAGAATGGTCAGTTTCTGCTAGGAGTCACTCGACTACAAAGAAAGTGCATAGCTGAGGTGGGGGGGGGGGGGGACCCACTGCCGAACATCACTTAAAGCAAAGTTGGCCAGGAAAACCTATTAGAAAATATTGGCAACCCAATTCCCAAAAGATTGCCTCTGAGTAGCAGACATTTAGAGGGAATTTTTAAAGCAAGAGAAACTTGTGTTCTAGATGGATGCAATGTAAGCTTTTACAAAAGTCTGGTTTCAGCACCTTTGGGGAAATTTGAAAATGGACACTTTTGCAGTTTCCTATGGGATTTCGGTGGCGATATTCTTTTCCACAGGAAATAGTTTCTGGTTTCAGCTACTTTATTATGGCAAGGAGAGAGCTAGTGACTAACGCTGAGAGGAATTGTTAAAGAGACGTATTGGCTTTTAATTGAGTCTGCTTGTTTGCTTTGTGTCCAAATTAATTCAGTTTTGTAGTGACCATGCTTTAGGAACTGGCATACACTTGACATTTTCTCATAATCATTACCATATTCCTCCCGTTGAAGCACTGTTTTGATTAAGCACTCAGAAAGCTCTGCTAAAATATCATTGCAGCCGAGTCAAATGACCGCTGTCTTGAACTCAAGACTAATCATAGGAAGAATGGCTCACAATTGATTTCAGGGAAGCATGATACATACTTCAGCTTGTTTCCCCTCCTCCTGCCTTTTAAACTTTACAGAAGGGCTAATTTGGAAGAAGCATGAGTAATCACACATTAAGGATAATTTATATTATTATAAGACAAATAGCAGATAATGGTAACACCCAGAGGGCACCCTTCAAGTGTCAAGCTTTTGTTGTTCCAGGTGCTGTATGAACTGTGGCTTTCTTGAGAGATGTGTCCTATAATAAATAGCCTGTTGTGATGGCTGCGTAGATCCTTGCAGCTCTGTTAAGCTGGCTTTGAGGTCTTGCGTGCATTAATTACAATAATTCACATGTATACTGTTTGACTGACGGTCAATCCAGATAGTTCTAGCTTTACATAAATGGAAAAAAGAGCAATTCTGGATAGCAGCTGAACAGGAAAGTTGGGGGCACCTTGCAATTCACAAGTGCAGTACTAGTTGCTACCACAAGGTCCATTACTGCTGTGGCAGTTACTTTATTATTTTTCATTGTTTATCGTACAATACATTAAAAATAACAGTACGGAAGCAAACTGGAGAACAGAATGTCCTTGCTTGCAGTCACTTTATATCACATGCAGAAATCATCTGTGAGACCGACCATATAGGCACAGAAGGATTTCTGTCTGTTGGGTGGGAGGAGCTGTTTAACTGGGTAAGAGGAAGAGTGCTTATACATGAGGTGCTTTTTTTTTTTTTTTTTTTTTCTTTGTAGTGCCACATGAGCCCTGACCAATGGTTGCTTGCGTAAAGGGGCTGTAGGGGTCTCACATCTTATAGCCCCATCCTCATTGCCATGCAAGTCCTTCCAGCTTTTTGTTCAGGTTTTATTTACCTACAGATGTGAGACAATAAAACGTAACATTATTATTAAAGTTTTCCATTTATGAATCGCTTAACATGAAGCATCATGAAGTGAATTACAATAGAATAAAAACATTAAACAGTGTCATATATAAAAACATAAGCCCGCCCCCCCCACAAAATTTAAAACAACATACATAAGATCAATTCAAATCCAATATAGATTCTAACGGGAATAAATATCTCTATTTAAAAGACTTGTTAAAAGAAGAATTCTTTAGCAGGAGCTGAAAAGGCAGCAGAGAAGATGACTTCCATGTATAAGGGGAAGAAATTCCAGAGGAGAGGGGCCACCACACTGAAGGCCCAGTTCTGGCACTGTGTGGACTGGACCTCCTGATAGGATGGTATCTGCAGGCAGGATACCCTCTCCAGACTCTTATTTATTAAATGTATATACTGCCCTTGTTAGAAAACCACAGAGTGGTTTACAACATACCAGACAATAGGTAACATCATATTTTTACAACATAAATATCGAAACGATTATATAAATACAGTCACAATAATGAGAGGTTCACAATCTATTAGAAGCATTCTCTTTATTTCTAAGTTAAGCAGAGGTTCCAGTAAAGGAAAATAAATTTAAAATTCTGGGTTATGGCAAAGGGTAGATGCAGACAACTAGTTTTAACCACTGCATGGTGACTTTCAGAGTTATTCTGCAGTGCCTTAGGTTGTCTAGAGGTTCTCACACAGAATGGATCTGGAGCCAGCCTGCTCAAACAAGTCCCCAAATATGAGTGAGTTGCATATTCAATCACACATTGGACCCCATCCCTTCAAACAACTCAAATCTTCCTAGCATGCTGTCACCACAGAGTTAGCAAGAGGTGGGGGAAATGGGTGACTTGACAAGCTAACGAAAATCTGTTTTAACATCACTTTTTAAAATAACGTATTTGTGGGGAGCCTGAAGGAGAGAAGAGTGCTAGTTGTGGTGGTTTGCATCACTACAGGTCTTTAAATCAAGTTGGGATGTGCTGCATTTCAACCAGAACAGATGGGCTAGATGCAGGAATTGCTAGGTGGATTTTTACAACACCTTTGAAGCAGAATGTCAGGTTTAAGTACCATAATGGCTACCTTCTTGCCTTAAAAATCACCAAGTCTATAAACGATTACTTCAGAAGAGCAGTCACACAGCTCAGCAATTTAGCCTGTTCTGTTTTGCCTTCCTCTGTTATTTATGGCTTAAACTTCTCAGTGTTGGAACATTTGGAGCAATGAAGTGAATGAAAGATGCTACACAACTGTATAGGCATAACTCTTAACAGCTGGTATCATGAAACAGAATTCCTTTTGTAAGTGTTAAAAGCCACTATGAGAACACGTGCGGTGAGGTGAATTCTGACCGCTGTAACTACAGTATTGGTATTTCATGAAAACCACCTTGAAAAACAAATCTGCCACTGTAGGATTTGCATTTCATCAGTGGTGAGGCCAGTTCAATTTATGTTTGAATGTCCAGCAGTACCAAGTACACCCATGTTAATGAAACACCACAGAAAATTGTGGCTTTGATTATTTGACCCTCTGAAGAATGCCCTGTTCCTGTAAGGAAGGATGGGATAACCGCAACAGTTTTGCAACCTTAAGATCATATTGGGGAGTAGAGGCATAGGATGTGCTATGCAAGGGGACAACTGGAAAGGCTTAATTTCAGTGGAAGTATCTGTGCATTAAAAGGGAACTGCTCAATAGTACTGATTCCACAGGAGTAAAATTTTGATTAAAATTAAGAAATAAAAGCGGTTGCAGACTAAGATGCTCCAGCTACTCTGAAATTGTCAGTAAAAGAGGCTATACTTGCCTACACGGACTGGCAACTGCTCTCCCTGGTTTCAGACAGGACCTTTTCAACCCTACCTGGAGATGCTGGGGATTGGACCTGGGAGCTTTTGTTTCCAAAGCAGATGCAAAGAAGAACCATAAAAGAGAGCACTTGTGCGGTGGCATCCAGCTTCCAGAGTCTTACCTGAGAGTTTGAGGCTGATGCATGCTATGTGACTTCCCTACCACTATACAGAGTTGCTTTCAGCAGGGGTGCCAAGTTTAATAAAATATTGCGGTGGGGGGCAGGTAAGCCCCGCCCCGCATAATTGATCACATGACACGGTGCATGCACACCATTTGAATGGCAATGCCCATCAACTTTGGGGGGACCTGACTCCCTCAAATATTTTATTGGGGGCCCCCCGAACCCCTTAGGAGTTAGCTCCTATGTTTTCAAGCCATGCTTTTAACATGATTATAACATGGTCTCCAAGGAGGCTCCTGGCCTGCCTAACGTTAGTATGGTTAGTGCAATAAAGGAATCCATTGTCTAAGGCAGCAGTCCTAACCATGTCTACTGAGAAGTAAGTTCTAGTGAATTCAGTGAAGCTTATGTGCAGGTAAGCAGGGTTAGGATTACGCCTTGACTGGTGCCACACAAGAATCGTATCCATGTACCACGGCTGACAGTTTGGAACAGTGGCGTTGTGTTGCTCATGACATATCCAGTGACACATAGTGTGGAATCAAATTATGCCTTTGAGTCATTAATATTAGAACTGTATTTTCTCCTTTCTTGGGGAATAGAAGCAGAGAAGATAGGGCTGGAGGCTGGAAATGGGTTACCATCTTGGAAATTTAATGACCAGCTCTTTCCCTGTGATGTGTGTGGAAAAGTGTTTGGCCGACAGCAGACGTTGTCCCGACATCTCTCCCTGCACACAGGTAACACTTTTTAAAAATAGTGTTGGGCAGTTTCACTCCATTTTTTTCCATGGCAACAATGAACATTTCTTTGCATGCAAATAACGGTGGATTGATCTATCCTCTGTACACTTTGCAACACTCATAGTCAATGGGTCTCTCTCCTTAAAATTCATAGTCTTTTATATTATTATTATTTTAAAAATTATCCCAAAGTTGGGGCATCTGGTTTTGGTGCTTGATCATGCTGATCATTATCAGTTTGGTAGGGCTTGTACTAGCATTGTGTGTTGGATGCAGGGTCCTTCCCTGCAGCAGCAATTTTTATTTCACTGATACAATCACAATGGAATTAAGGCATTTGCCTTTATTATTAAACTTCTGCTCAAGTCTTCTCACATAAACCTGTGAGATAGTCCCCTACCCCAGTTATGTTATGACATCTGCACTCCCACAATCAGTGCATGTGTTAAAAACACTTCAAAATATATAGGGATCAATCAAAGCCTACTTACATTGCTGAAATAAAACGGCACCAAGTATAAAAATACCAAGATAGATAACCAGTAATGTGATTTTTTAGAAAAGGAAAGAACATAATAGATTTTCTCATAAGCTCAGCTAATTGAACTATTACCCTCTTCCTTGTACTAAAATGCTGTTTGTCTCAAAGCAACTATAACAAAACATTACACGTGGATAGATAACCACAGGTGATCCTGTTAACATTTTGTTCTGTACATCTATGCTCAAAATATTCTGAAGGATTTGTTCTAGAGCAATACTTCAGCTTCAGTGCTTAGGTAAAATTGATGTGATGTTTTAAGCTGCATAGTTACTAATTAGGGGGTAAGTCTTTAGCACATCTATGTTGTATTAAGACATTTAGTAAAGGCTTTTTAAGCTAACCAGGCTATTTGAATTTGTGTTTGGGTTTTTTTGCAAAAATTTTATTAGTTTTTACAATATCAATGACAAACAAAAACATAAAACAAACAAAACATAACAAACATAAATCATAACCTTATTGAAAATAACAGTTATTTACTTTGTAAAACGACTTCCTCGTTTCCCCTTAGTTGAATTTCATTGCATATCCTTATAACGGTTTTCCAAATCCCAATTTTAATACCCTTTAAATTAAACATTAACATCTTTAAATCTTCTCCTTCTTGTATTAAACATATTATTTTATCAGTTAACATAGATACAATCCTAAGCCCTTTAAGTATCTGGACGCTATTTCCAGTTATTTTAGCTTAACAAATTTAACTAAATAATCATTAAATTTCTTCCATTCTTCGTGGTGTTCCTCCACCTTCTGGTCGCGGACTCTTCCGGTTAGATCGGCTAGCTTGGCTATCTGAATTTGAACAGGTTATAGGCCACAATCCTGTACCCACTTACCTGTGAATAAGCCCCACTGAACTGAACATGCCTACTCAGAAGTGGCATGTATAAGTTTACACTGTTGGACCTAATTTTTAAGGACCTTACATCTGTCACAATAAATCCCCAGCTGAGGTTCAAACATGCTGTCTGAAATCCAAATTCTGGGAATTTACTGAGCAACAGATTGCAGCATCTGAAAACAATGCCAGGCCATTCCTACAGATAGCATCTGTTTGTGTGCCACAAGCTAATAGTTCAAATCATTTTTAAGCTAGTCAGTGATAAGATAGAAATGGAAGTTTTAATATTATTAAGATAACAGATATAACGTATAGAGAGAGCTGTGCAGCCTGTCTGAAAGCCCGCCTCACTATATTCATACGTTCCAAATGGCTATCAAGATTATACCTCAACGCAGGCTTCAAGGAAGGAAACCAAGGCGCAAAATGAACACTCAAGCCCTTCAAGATCCTATTAAGTGGGATTGCTTCCAAACGACTCTTAAGGACCATCTGCTTTTGGAGTTCCCTGATAACATCAAGGAACACTGTACCAAGCTAAAAACATCCCTTATTGAGGCCTGTGAACAAACTACTGGGTACCAAACCAAGATACACCAGGACTGGTTTGATGAGAACGATAGTGAGATTGAAGGCATTATTGACAAGAAATGGAAGGCCTTTCAGATCTAGCAAAGAGCTAGGAAAAAAACTAAGAAAAAACTCTATGCCAACGCTAAGGCTGAGGTTCAGTGAAGAACCAGAGAACTAAACAACACCTGGTGAATTAAAAGAAGCTCAAGAGATCCAGCACTTAGCCAACACTCATGATGCACAGAGTTTCTTTAAAGCCACAAAGACCATCTGTGGGCCAATAAATCATGGCATATGCCTCCTACACTCAACAGACAGTACTACACTTCTAAAAGATAAAGAAGCTATTGCATTGCACTGGAAAGAACATTACCAGCATCTCCTTAACCACAACTCCGTAGCTGCAGAGGTCCTCTCACAAATTCCATAAAAACAAATTAAGAGATGAACTAGCAGTATCTCCTAATCTGGGAGAGTTGTGTACAGCTATTAACCAAATGAAAAACAACAAAGCCAGCGGACCTGATGGGATACCTGCTGAAGTCTTCAAAGTGGGTGGAATTGAACTTACACAACAACTTCACAAGCTCATCAAAAAAATGGGGGGGGGGGGAGGAGATCCCAGCAGACTTTAGGGATGCTAAAATTATCAACCTTTTTTTTTAAAAAAGGTGACAGAATGGATTGTGGATCAAGAGATGCCTATCAAGGCATCTCTTTATTAGCTGCAGCCGGCAAAAGTTTTGCAAGGATTTTAGCAAACCATCTCCTAAACCATATCCGAAGCTACCCTTCCTGAATCCCAAAATGGTTTTCGACCTCCGAGGGTGACGGTGGACATGATTTTCACTGCTTCACAGCTTCAAGAAAAATGCGGAGAGCAAAACCAACCCTGTTTATTGACCTAAGGCCTTTGACAGTGTAAATCGTAATGCCCTGTGGACTGTCCTTCTAAAAATCGGCTGCCCAGATAAATTTGTTAACATCCTTCGACTCCTCCATGATAACATGGCAGCAACAATTGCAGTTAACAATGGCTCTCAAAGTGAACCATTAACAGTGGGATCAGGTGTTAAAGAGGGTTGTGTTATCGCCCCAACTCTATTTATTATTTTCATTGCCATGATCCTACACATTGTCGAAGGGAAAGTCCCCACTGGGGTAGAACTCATATATTGATCAGATGGAAATCTCTTTAATCTGAGTTGGCTGAAAGCAAAGAGTAAGGTCACCATAACTTCCATCATAGAGCTTCAGTATGCTGATGACAATGTAGTGTGGGCACATTCAAAGGATGACCTCCAAACCATTCTAAATATCTTCGCAGAAGCTTACGAAAAGCTTGCACCAACAAGGAAAAAACAACAACTCTGCTGCACCACCAGTGTACTGGAAGAAGCAAAGATCACCAGTGCTGAAGCAATGATTCTTCAACATCAACTTCTTGGACTGGTCATGTTGTGCGGATGCCTGATTATCAACTACTCTATTCCGAACTTAAAAATGGAAAGCGTAATGCTGGTGGTCAACAAAAGAGGTTTAGAGACTCTCTCAAGGCAAATCGAAAAAAATGTAGGATAAAAACCGACAATTGGAAAACACTGGCCTGCGAGCGCTCCAGTTGGAGAACAGCCTTTACCAAAGGTGTCGTGGACTTTGAAGACTCTCAAACTCAGGACAAAAGGGAGAAATGTGCTAAGAGGAAGGCATGTTTGGCAAACCCTCACCATGATCCGCTCCCACCCAGAAACCTATGTCCCCACTGTGGAAGGACATGTAGATCCAGAATTGGCCTCCACAGTCACTTATGGACTCACTGTTAATGTTCATAGAAGACAATCTTACTTGGCTACGAGTGATCACCAAAGAAGATTCATATTCATTTCTAACCTACTGAACGTGGCTGAGCACAGGGAGCTGGCTTTGTGCAGCACTGATTAGCTGGCACTTCATGATGTCACCAAGAAACTTCTGCCCCTCAATTCCCAGAAAAGTTTTGCATTTCATATATATATATATCTAAAATTTATATTTATATATTTATAAATATATATGTGTGTGTGTGGTTATTAATAAGGGAGACAGCCCAGCTGAAGCAACAGGTAGGGGCAATCTGGTCAGTTGAACTAGCCTTCATTCTGCAGGTGTGAATGCCTATCATTTCTATTGCACAGCCAGGCTCACTAGGATGCTATGTGCACTGTCTATCCCCTCCCTACCCCCCATGTTTGTCTTCACCTTGAGAGTTGCTGCAGCCATATCTTCAGATTTCATTGCAAAAGAATTACACTGAGCTTTCACCCAAATATTTCCTACTTGAGAATTTGCTGGCCATCACAAGTGAACTGGTGATCAAACGCAAAATGTATTTCAGGCACTCAAAACCGTATTGTACTTCCTGCGGGCTGTTCTCAGAGATACCTGAACTACCATTGCAAATTATAGCCTCTTTTAGATTGTCTTGCTGGGGTGTTTTTTTAAAAACAGCAAGGTGCTTGGAGAAACTTGTGATGGGTGAAATGGTACCTCTTGCTGGGCTAAATATTTAGTTTAATGTGTCACAGTTGCATGCTTTCATGCCCAGAGGGACATAATTGAACTACTTGATATGATAAAAGGTAGCTTTTCATCTCTTCTCATTTTTATACAATACTTAGTCTGAACATATCCCATGAATATAGTAGCTGTTGATATAATGCCAAGAGCTTTCTGAACTTTTTATACTTTTAAACAAGGGACATGACCCACACTAAGTTAAGGGCCTTTTTAAAAAAGTTAAGAGCTTTTAAACCCTACCTATTTCTGTGGGAGATATCTAAGCAAGTGCTTAACTCTCCCACTGAAACAGTGAGGCTCAAAAGTGTTTTAACTTTTGCTAGATCATGCCTAATGTTGGATAGGATTATTCTGATGGATGAAGATGGTGTTTTTCTTAATTTAATGTGGGACATAAATTCTGTATTAGTCACTTTGCATGTTCACGAGGCTGATTTTCTCTGTGGCAATCCAGACCACGCAGAGTCACACACCCATACAGAGATAGACCATGTCCTTTGTTGTTGTTTTTATTGTTTTTGTTAGCAACATGCCTCTGATGCTGTTGAAGACAGATAGAGGATGTTCCCCCCTTTTGCCAGGGTGCCTCTGTGTGGGTGGAAGCCACTCTGAGGAAATGCTGGCGATTCCCATGCCGTTGCCTCAGCTCCATGGTGGGGATACAAATGTGAGATGTGTTTGTGTGCAAGTGAAGCTCCCCCTCAAAGTCTTTTAATGTTTCTTTCCAGAAGAGAGAAAATACAAATGCCATTTGTGCCCATATGCTGCTAAGTGCCGTGCTAACCTGAACCAGCACCTGACTGTCCATTCCGTGAAGCTGGTGAGTACAGACACTGAGGACATTGTCAGCGCTGTCACTTCCGAAGGCAGTGATGGAAAGAAGCACCCTTATTACTACAGGTGAGGACCCGGGAGAAAGCCAAGCCCAGAGACTCCGGCGCCAGCTGCCTTTTCTGCCTCTCTCTGTCTAGGAAAACCAAAAGAACAAGCTCAGTCGGGTTTGCTTCTGAGGGAGAACCTGGCAGGTGCATTTGGCTTGCCTGCATTTAACCTCAGCAGTGGCCCAGAGTGAGGGCGGTGGGGATTTTGCAGGCAGATGTGGTAGTTATAAGCACCTCAAGGGCAGAAGTAATGTGTAACTCTTGAATTACTCTCAGCTCACAATCTGAATCCAGAGATTCTATGGCCAACTTCCAGCATTTCCCAGCCTGCTTCTGAATCCATTTTGTATACCCCACACATCCACTCCACCTTCCCACTAATATCCTGGAATGCTTAGCCAAATAACCTATCACTTGTGGACTTTGGTCTAGCAGAGAATGTGCCCTCCTCCTGCCACCTGAATAGGTGGACTTAGTCAGGCATCCATATAATATCTACTTGTTGAGTCACAGCTTTCCATTTTCTGAAAGCCCTTTGAAATATGGGATGAACCAGGATGCAGCAAGTGGCAATATTGCCATTTGTTGTAACCTGCCACAGTAGTCACATAAGCAGTTGCCCCTGGGCTATCTGTCTGTCACTAATGAGGTGCTCCCTACTCTCAGGTTCACAACTTAAAGACATGACACAAAAGGAAAAGGGATGAAGAGAGAGGAGGGGGGAAGCAAACACATGCACTAGTTCTTAGTTCAGAGTTTTTTGCAAGTGTTCCTTCTGGCAGAGGGAGGAAGTAAGCTTCCTGCAGCTACTCCTCCTTTGGCCAGTGGATGGGTTCAGGTTGGTCTTCCCCTTGTTGTGATGTTCTTCCTGGGGGAGCAACTTCCCAGTGGCCCTTGGTACACTGACCGATGCCAAAAGCCAGAGTATGCTGCCTACAGAGTGTGCTGTGCTTACCCAGTTCAAGCAAGCAACAGCACAGTGACCACTTGGAATCCAAACAACACCCATTGCATGGGTCATTCCTATGTAACTGCTTGCCATGCATATCTCCCATATAAATCACACCACTGTAAACTGCCCTGACAGCATGCCATGGTATGCTGGGAGTGGTGAGTCTGTATAGCCCAAATGTTGGTCATGGAGTGTCATTGCTTTTGCAAATAGCTACCCCCAAGCTGATTGTGCAGACTGGGCGTTAGGTGACTTGCCAGCCAAGGCTTGGAAATCAATGTTTGCAAATCCGACTGGAGAGATGTAGTTTTCAGTGTTTTGACTTGTGTAAAACTTGCGAGATCATGTAAAGACCATCAGCTATAGTATGTATATATACAGAAGTGTATTATCCTGCGTTTCTAAGCAAAAGCCAATGCAAGACAGTTTAGAACAATTTGAAATAAATAATACAGTTTAAAAACCATCTAAAATGCAATAAAACTGAAAACAGCACTAGCAGTAAAATAGATAAATTAAAAAGGTATTTCCTTTTAAACAAAAAACACCCACCGGGGAATAAAACCAGTTTTGGTGTATTACTCAAATAGGGCAGTGGTGCGCCTCTTTGGAGTGGTCATTCCATAATCTGAGCATCAGGACTGAAAAATCATTTTCGCTTGTCTTGTCCCAACAAGACTGGGTCAGAAAGGAAGGAGGGCCTCATACTAAGCAACAGAATCTGGTCCTGGGCCGCTTAGGAGTTTGAAGGCCAAACCAAGCCCCTAAACCTTGTTTATTGGTTGCCAATACCAGCAGGGCTAGAAGCTGATTGCAAAATACCTCTTGGTAGCGCTGGTGTCTGCAGAGTGCTCCCTGAGCCCATTTTGGCTTGCTTCTGTTGAATTTGCCCGGCATTTCTGTGCAAGATCCCAACCTCACATGGGACTGTTTCCAAAGCTTGGGAGCTGCTTGCGAAGTCTGCAGCAAGCTCTCCATTTGTCCACGTAGCAGCCTGACTAAACATCTTGGCAAGGCTGCAGCACATCTTATTGCCCAAAGGAAATAGCTAGGTGATGTGCAGCATCTGGAACCTGTAGTTTTTAATTAACTTTATGATTATTTAGCATCATTATAGCATGTTTGGGATTGTTGCCTTGTGCCTGCCCTTAATCATCTTGGCATGGCTGTCAGTTCAGAAACAGTTCAGCAGACAAAAGAATATCCCAGTGCTATTTAAACAGCGAGAAGAAGACAAAGTTAGTAAAAACAGGAATTGGTCAGGTTGAATGAAGAAAAGTGATGTGTATCTGTCACAAAGCATTTCTGTAAATGCACACTCCTTAATCTTTCTAACTCTCTCCTGCCTCCAGCTGTCATGTGTGTGGATTTGAAACCGAGATGAATGTCCAGTTTGTCAGTCATATGTCGCTTCATGTGGATAAAGAACAGTGGATGTTTTCTATTTGCTGCACAGCCTGTGACTTTGTTACCATGGAGGAGTCAGATATGAAGGCTCATGTCGCCACCAAGCATGCAGGTGATCACCCCAGATCTGGGCTTGTCTCCTACGGCCATCTCTCTCCTTCCCAACTTCTCCACCGAAATGTTGGCTGAGGCCCTCTTGGTTGCATACAGTGGTCTGCAAAATTCCACTGACAGAAACTTCAAGTGCATGATTAAGACCAAACTGTTTTTAAGATTAATCTGTATCATGTGTTAAAACTGCATAGTTTATCATTCTGTTTAGAGTGAACCTTAAAAATCTGAGGCTGCTGTGTGAAGAGTTTGTGAGTGTTAATTGCTTCCATTAGATAAGAGAAGGCAAGGACTCACTAACACCTCTTCATACTATCGACGTGTGACCTTCCTTTGCAAATGCTTTGTATAGTATAATGTAGGCATCCTCCCTCTTACCTTTTGCAAGTGTGAGGAAGTGACCTTATATCCGTGGGTAGAAATGACTTCAGTGACTTCACAGTTTCTCATCAATGGAAATAGGGATGAGTTGCAGGTGTTTTGTTAACACTAGACCAGTGCTGGTTTCCATTCTCCGCAACTATTTGAGCCATTGTGGTGGAGTAGTTTGGGTGTTGGACTAAGACCTGGGAGACCAGAGTTTGAATCGCCACTCAGTTGTAAAGCTCATGGGGTGACATTGGGCCAGTCATTGTCCATCAACCGAAACCTGTCTCACAGAGTTATTAGAAAATGGGACGGGGAAGAACTTTGTACTCCACCTCAAGCTCCTTGCAGGAAAGGTGGGAAATGAATGAAAATGAATGAATGATATGCTGCTGCAGGAGGAAGTACAAGGGGGATCCCAGAAAGGCTGGAATCCAAGGAGAAGCTTCACTCTAGTCATAGAATTGTAGAGTTGGAAGGGACAAGGGTCATCTAGTCTGAAACTCTTTAATGCAGGAATCTTTGTCCAGTATGGGGCTTGAACCCACAACCCTGAGATTAAGAGTCCCCTGCTACATACTGAGCTATCTTTCAGTGTGTCTCTCTGTCTCTTCTAATCAATTGAAGAATGGGGAGATCATGCCTGTCCTAAGAGAGCTCCATTAAATCTAATTCAGTGCAAGTAGGACAAAGAAGGCTCTGATAGATAACTGCATTGCTTCCAAGACACGTCTACAGGAAGGTGACACTGGGTGGACTAGAATTACAAAGCTGGCAGGTCATCTACAGGTCATCTTGCCCCAGCTTCTGCCCATATTCAGAAGCATCTATCCACCAGCCACACGAGGGTCAACCTAAGAACAGAGCATTCTGTCAGCAAATTGCTGTAGCGTCCATAGTTCCATAGTTCCAGCCTCAAGGAGGGAAGGCAAACCTCTTATTGCAAGAAGCCCTTGGGAGCTCAACCTCCTATTAAGAATCCTGCATCTACAGCAACAGAGAACCTGGCTAAAAGTCTGATGCTCTGCTCCAGCCATGGGCAGATAGTTGCACAAAACTTGGTTGCTCTACATGTTCATTCCCATGTGAAACAACTGATGCAACTGGCCAGATCAGGTGGGCAGAATGAGCACCACAGCATGTGGGTGGAGAGGTGCATGCAGATATGCAAGAACAGTTGCTGTAGCACATGGATCTCTGCCTGCATCTGGGGCATACATTTTATATAACCCTAATACTAATAAGCAAGCTAATGCTTTGGGTTCTGTTGGTTGGTTTTCTCCGTAGGTGAAGAGAGGAAGACTCCAAGCGACTCAAACAGCCCTTCGTCTTCTTCCCTGTCAGCACTTAGCGATTCTGCCAACAGCAAAGAAGATGCAGAGACCAGCCCCAAGCCCAAGGCTTCAAACAACCTGCTAGTTATTTCCGTAGTGCCTGGTAGTCAGACCTTACTGAACACGGAAGAAAAATCAGAAAAAGGTAAGGAGTTGGTGAAATGGATGCAAAGTCAGTCCCTCCACTTGCGCAAGGCTTTGGTGTGCGACTTAGGTAATAGTGTCTGTGATTTCCTCTTGCAGGTTTTGAATGTGTTTTCTGTAACTTTGTCTGCAAAACAAAAAACATGTTTGAGCGCCATTTGCAAATCCACCTGATTACACGGATGTTTGAATGTGATGTGTGCCACAAGTTCATGAAGACTCCTGAGCAGTTACTGGAGCACAAGAAATGCCACACTGTCCCCACCGGTGGGCTCAAGTAAGGAAAGCAAGTACACAAACCTTTACTGTGTTAAGTACCTCAAATATTGTGGGGATAGTAACGGGAGGGGGGAGAGCAACAAATCTGAACAGGATCCATTTCTGCCTGGAGAAACAGAGCCAGGGAAGTTTAAAAATCACATTCACTACTCAACAAAACCCATCTATAAAGGACAGGATACAGTTTTTCTCCTCTTACAACACTAGAACTCATTGACATTCAACAAAGCCAAAGATTCAGCATAGGCAAAAGAAAGTACCGTATTTTTCGCCCCATAGGACGCATCGGCCCATAGGACACACCTAGTTTTTTGGGGGGGAAATAAAGAAAAAAAATTCCCCAGCCCCCAGAACAGGCTGCTATCCGCAAGCCGTGGGAGAGCTGCACAAAGTCGCACGACTCTCCCACGGCTAGCGGAGCGCTGTGCGAAGCCCTAAGCTTGGGGCGTGCTGAGCTCAGCGTACCCCAAGCTTCTGGGTGCAGGCAAGCTCTCCGCTAGCTGTGGGAGAGCTGCGTCTCCCACGGCTAGCGGAGAGCTTCCTGAAGCCTGGAGAGCGAGAGGGGTCAGTGCGTACTGACCCCCCTCGCTCTCCAGGCTTTAGCGAAAGCCTGCATTCGCCCCATAGGACGCACACACATTTCCCCTTCGTTTTTGGAGGGGGAAAAGTGCGTCCTATAGGGCGAAAAATACGGTACTTTTTTTTTTTTTTACACAGCATATAGTTAAACTATGGAATTTGCTCCCACAAGAATCAGTGATGGCCAGCAACTTGGATGGCTTGAAAACAGGGTCAGACAAATTCCTGGAGGATAAGGCTCTCTCTCAAAAGCTACTAGCTACTCCATCAGTGTTCTACCTCCATTGTTGGGCTGCAAAAGTAAAGCAATAGACATTGACATCTAAGGGGGGGCGGCCTCCATCAGACCATTTAGTCCAGAGTTTGAAACTGAATCACTGAAAATAGATACAGCAAATATCAGACACTTTGAAGCTTCAATATTTTCAGTGGCAGAGAATTAACCAAAACGAATGTACTAACGTGTTTTTTGATGTAAATTTGTTTACTGCTGGTTGAATTTTGCCCATTGTTACATGGAGCTGAAATTCAGGGGCGGGAGTAGAGATGGCCTGTCTCTCCTGCTGTAGCAACCCTCTAAGGTACTGTTTCCAGAGGTCTACAGAGGTTCCATGATTTGGCTGAAATTGGAGAGTGTCAGGGGGCCTTGTGGATTCTGTAGTCTAGTTCTCACATCACAGTAAGCCAGAGACAAACCTTGACTACAGATCATGGTTAGAGAGAGAATTTAACCCTGGTTTGTGGTTTGGATGACATGCTAAGCCAAACTTTGGCTTAACTACCATCCTGCACCAACATATGAATGTCTGGAGAGGAGCAAAGTGCCTGTAATCTTCTCCTTGGGGGTCCTCAAAACAGTGCATATGAAGCACACCCAAGATTAGTGAGAATATTTTAACATTAGCTAGACAGTTGAAGCATTATTGTAGTTTAGTTTACCAGCTGAATAATTCTGGCTTGGTTTGATACACTGAACATAAGCCAGCTATTGTTTCTCTGTAAGGGTGGAAATAAGTTCAAATAATGAAACACTCCTTTGAGTGTGAAATCCTGAAGGCTGCTTCTCACATTGTATTGGTTTTGGTTTTTTAAACCATCAAGTCACATTTTATATTTGAATTTCCAATTTTAAACTGCTCATTGTGACATTATAGCAGAGGGTCACTCACAATCTGGGTACCTATTTCTTTAACCTAAAATACCCCCCCCCCAAAAAAAAACCCTGAGCCCAAAATGTTTCACCTTAAAGACATCTGCGTTTGCATGTCAGCTTACGTTATAGCAGTAGCTTGACATTTCATGTCTTAAACAGCCAAGGACTAGCCAGGCCGCACAACGGGGTGAAGTGGCCAGCGACAGCTTCCTGTTTTCTCTGCAGTCATAGTTTTGGGGGAAATTGAATGTCATGAATGTGTGGAATGGCAAATGTTTGGAAGAATGATTGCCCAGACCCTGTGCTTCAATATTTCTTTGGCGGTTGTTCTTGGTTTCCCCCTCCCCCCCGGCAGGTGCCCATTCTGCATTTACTCCACCAACCGCCCCGCAGCGATGGAATGCCATTTGAAGACCCACTACAAAATGGAATACAAGTGCCGGATCTGCCAGGCAGTGAAAGCCAATCAGCTGGAGCTGGAAATGCACATCCGGGAGCATCGCCTTGGCAACCATTACAAGTGTGACCAGTGTGGCTACCTTTCCAAGACAGCCAACAAGCTGATAGAGCATGTGCGCGTACACACCGGGGAGCGCCCTTTCCACTGTGACCAGTGCAGCTACAGCTGCAAACGCAAAGACAATCTCAACCTGCACAAGAAGCTCAAGCACGCTCCCCGCCAGACTTTCAGCTGCGAAGAGTGCCTCTTCAAGACCACCCACCCTTTTGTCTTCAGCCGCCATGTGAAGAAGCACCAAAACGGGGACTGCTCCGAAGAGGAGAAGAAGGGCCAAGGGGCAACCTCCAAGGAAGCCGGCCCTCTCCTAGCTGCCAACAGCCCCCGGAGCCTCTTGTCGCCTCTCTCGGTGATGTCTGCCTCCCAGGCGCTGCAGACGGTGGCCATGTCGGCTGCTCACGGCGGCGGGGCAGAGCCAAACCTGGCACTTAAGGCCTTGGCCATCAACGGCACTTCCCTGTGCTTTGACAAGTACCGGAACTCGGAATTTGCCCACCTCATTCCCTTAACCATGTTTTTCCCCAAGAACCACTTTGAGATCACATTCCATGCGCCCAGGCCACAGACTGTACGGCCGGACGACACTTCGCCGAAGCACTCCTTCCTTGCCTACCTTGGACTAACAGAAAGGGCAGAAACTGTCTGAGGGCAGCCAAGTACTGTACCAAAAAAAAATACTCTCCGCCCACCCACCCCCACCCCCCAACAGACACCCAACAGGTATATGCATTGCTGCAAACCATACACCCAAGAGGTATGGCTGGCTGAACATTTGTACTATAGATCATTAGTAGTAAGGTATAGGGAAAAAATGGCTCTGTGTGTCTCCTTAAATGCATTGACATGAAGGCTGCTTTATTAAAACTCTTCAGAGAAGTGACCTCCCGCATACCTTCAGAGGCATGTTCCCAGTACTCTTATCTAAGAAACTATTTTGTCTTGTTTAAGCTGAACAAGAGCGTCCTTAAAGGCAATCAGCACTTGCTTAAGGTTACATATTGATGCATTTTCCTTTTGAGATGGTGAGTGTGAGTGTGTCTGAAGGGAGAGTCAGTGTGCCATGACATTGCTTTTGCACATCCTTTTGTACTGGCTTATTTAATATGAACACATGAAGCTGCCTTATATACTGAGTCGGATCAGTGCTCCACCTAGCCCAGTAACATCCACTCTGACAGGCAGCCGTTCTCCGGGGTCTCAGGCAGGGGTCCTCCCCAGCCCACCTGCTCTCTGGGATTATTTAACTGGAGATGCTGAAGATTGAACCTGGGACATTTATACATGCAACGCATGTGCTCTACCACTGAGCTGCAGCCCCCTCCTCTCGTGATGATTATTGCAGTTCTCCAGTCTCACCACCTTGCCTGCCTAGCTTTATTTTACAGTTACTGGAATGTGGATACAGCAATGCTAGGTTTGAGAAGAACTGGCATGCCAGTCAGCACTACTTGGGATTTGCTTAGTATACTATAGTGCTTGCTTTGGCCTCAGATCTGAGAATTCAAGGATGAACTAGAGGAGCAGGAATTGCTTCTAGCTCTGCAAGGTTAAGGCTGTTTTACATGGTACATTTCCCCCAGCTGGCAGTAATAATATCTGTGTAGGCAAATGCATGGGCACTGTAGTGTTGGACATGTAATATGGTTTTACTCGGTGTACATGGACTGGGTAGAAACTGTGCATACAGGCTGCCTCTTCCCTGCCCCCTGCAAAGCACTCCTACCACCCTTGAAATGTTACAGTCAACATGCATATTCCACCACAGAGATGAGGTTTTTTTTCCTTCGTAGAGATAATGTATGAAGTGGCCTTGAACACACATGAGTGAACAGACACTTGGTGCAGATCAGGGTGGTGGAATCTGCAACCCTCCATCTGTTGCTAGACTCGTCTCCCATTGCCCTCCAGCAAACATGGCCAGGGATGATGGGAGTTGTAGTCCAGCAACCTCTGGAGAGCCTAAGATTCCCATTCCTGGTGCAGACAGACCTGTAAACAGTAAGTGCAATTCATACACGCACAAGGTCAGATTCTTCTGTAACTCAGGGCCACTTCTTACAATAAGTTTTGTATTTGAGTACAGCTATCCAAGTATCAGTTTTAAATGGGGCACATGTATTGCATTTAAATCACTGCTTTTCTTTGTGAAATAACTGGAGTCAGGAATCTGATCATTTCCCCATCATGTTTCTGTCTCGTTCGCTGGGAAGAGATGTGATTTAAACACACATGCACCATTCAAAACTGATGTAAGGTCAATAAAAAAAGTATCTCATACCAAGAAGCCCTTTTGATCATAGATCAAACATACACATTCTCAGTTTGTATTAATGCAGTGATTACCTTGGTTTGCAAAGACAAGAGTGTACATTCTACAGAGATTAAATCCAGGAATAGGGATTTTTAAAAGGAAGGGTTTGCTATATTCTGGGTATAAATGCTCAGACTAAATAAAGGCAGGTTTTGCACAGTGCTTGAGTCTTGCACTAGTATGTTTCTCACTTGCAAAAAAAAAGGTAAGAAAAGAAAAAGCGTAGAAGTTTAAAAAAAACTTTTGTCGACTGAAGAATTATCAGATTGTATATTTGAAAAGTTAATGGCGGAGTCTTTTCAACATAAGAATGGTGCTTTTTAATCATATTATTCTGTTCTATATCCCCAACTGTTCAGCTATATTTTCAGATTTTGTGTCCCTATGAACATTACCCTTCATGTTATTTGTATTCCTTTGTATTATTTTGTTAATGCCTACTTAAGTATACTCTTCTAGGAAGCTAACTTTATATTTTCTTAAAGCTCTTACTTTGTGGTCATTAAAATGACATAAATATTGCACTTTATTGCAGTAAGAAGCAGATGTTGCATTCCTAATACACAATCGAAGTCAATTGTTAACTTTTCCCAAGATTTAACTTTTCTCTTGCCCATGCACTGACATTTATTACGTATCATTATCACATACAGTTTCCTCCACTGAACATGTACGTGAGAATAAGTCCAGATCTGTGTACGTGTTCAAAGACCAGAAACTGTTTACCTTGGATGACAAAGAGGAAAGGAACCTAAATATTAGCAAGCTATAATACTGTAACTACAATCAAAATAATGAGAGTCTGCACATGAGTTTAAAGAGCATGTGGCCTCCCCTAATTCAGCTACTATGGTAAAGTAAGTCACTATATTAGTTGTTCCTAACACATGTTGAGCCCTGTTTATTGCACTTAACTCTGCTAAAACTACTCTTTGGGATTCATCCTTTGTTTTTTTGACAAACAAATGTTTTCAGATAAGGTCAGTACAGTGTCATGAATTGTGGCATTCCATCCTAAGATGTGTTGGTGACTTTTGCTAGTCGCTGTCATGCTGTCACTTGGTAGGTGGTACAAGGTACACCACCAGCACCATGCAAATCTTAGAAATCAGGTTGGCAAACACACACAAAATGGTTTGATTTCCCATCATTCTGAGCAATTTTTTGTAGGCTTGGAGACTATCCATGTCTGATGTAACCATTTATTTAACTGCAGTCCTGCCACTGGATTGAATGGGCTCCATTATTTCCTCTGCTAGGAATTTTAAGAGAAGCTGTGATGCTGAAGCAGGACTTACTTGCTAGTCAATAATGTGTAATTAAGAATGGGATAAATGAATATCTTTTTGGTGGAAATCAAGGAACTTCTCCCCCTATAAGCAGTTGCTGCAGTTAACTAACTAAATATACCCAATACGGTTCTGGTCAGATTTGTCCAAACTGTCAAGTAATGAGTCTTTTTTTAAAAGGCAGGGTAGTGGGAGAGAGACCAAGCAGTTTGTCAGCTGGAACACAAGCATAGGAATGTTAAAGGAATATTTTCTGTAAACCAAATGGTGCAATATAACATAGGAATTTCAAGGAATGAAAGTATTACAATGCTCTAAGCAACTGAATGCCTTGGGTTTAACCATTTCCTTTTTGTATTTGTCTGTCATAGTGATGCTTAATGTAATTGGGCAGCTTTATTTAGCACTTTGAAACACTGAATTATTTCTGGAAAGTTAATTATACATGATTTCCAAATAAGAGAGAGAGAGATGCATCAGGAAGTGTTTTTATTTTTTTAAGGAAAAAAATACAGTATTTATCAAAGCCCTTGCATATACAATAATTGGTTTGCTGTTTGAAGCTAAAGAAAGGAATGCTCCCTACAGATATCCTTTGCTTGTTAAAAGACTTCACATTTCTACCAACATGCTCACTTTGTATCTGCTTTTCTCACTATGCATTCTTTAAGATAGGCTGGTTTCTTGTTTTCCATCTAGTAATTTGCTTACATTCTCAGCACTTTTCTCGCTTCCCCTCTCCGACCTTTCTAACTTGCTGTATCATATTCAAATATCACAGTCAAGGTTTGTGTACATTAATGGAAATTTGTATTGTATAAAGCTTTTTGCATTATAAGGCTGTACAGGGTCATTTTGACAGTAACTGGTATATTTCTTTGCATCTTACGTTGCATTGCCAATTTCTAGTGTATCCAGTTTGGAAGTATATATACTCTAATTAAAAAACAAAGTTGGCTATACTCTGGCATCATGTCTGCCTCTCTTTCCCATTGTTTCATTATTGGGTGTGCAGAGAATAAGGAATTTAGAAGAGAGACCTAAAACAAAACGTTGCAGTATGGAGTGATTACTTCGCAGGACTCGGCTATTTTGTTCTCATCCCCGGGTTTCCATTTTCCCTCCTCCCAACTGTCAAGACAGCATTCTGTGGCCCAGAGCATGCTGAGTCCTCACTGGGCAGTTTTTCTGTCCCACCCACACTTGCAAGCCAAAGTTTTCCCCCTAAAGATTAGTTGTACTTCTGAAAACCTTGGAGTTTGTCCAAACCAGGTGATGCTTCTCTTTTGGGTATGGGTGGTGCTGTTTTGGATCCACAAGCAATAGCACTTCAAGCCCAAATGTTGAAAACAGAGCAGATGCTGTTAAATGCTGGTGGGGAAAGTTGGTAATGCCTGTCTAGCTAGAAGAACTAGGGAAACTGAAATAAAAAGTTACCATAATACTACTTTGGCAGTGCTGTTCTGATAAATTCCTATTTATGTTTCCAGGGTTACTTGGTGCTTCAGTTTAAATTGAGACACGGTGAATGTGTTGCTAGGAATAGATCATGCAACAGGCTCCAGGGACAGTGTTGTCTTTTTAAACCAGCAGTCTGAATTATGCATAGAAAAGGTTTATCATCTATAAAGCCCTGTAGAATTTATGCCAATGCTTGAATTACAAGTTAAAATACATTCATATAGGCATATCACTAAGGCCACAAAAGTTCATAGCCTGCAAAAAATCAGTTAGCTTGTGGACTGACTCCCTCCTCCAGCAACAGCCCATTTGGTTTCTATACTGGGTGTGGAGGAGTGATGGGGTCCTCCATTCAGCCTCTGCATGTTCACTAAATGTGCCATTCCTTGTCACAAATGGCTACTGGGTAGAGGATTAACTATAAGGCTGCACTACCATGATTTACATTACAGTAAAGCAGTGAAATATGCTTCCTTTTATGTTTCAGAAATAATTCCTGGAAACATCTTCTATTAATATTTAAAGGAAGTAGCTACTACTGCATCATTCTCCTTAAAAAGAAAAGCTACCAAAGATTATGTTTCTGCTCTAAATAATAGTAGCTTGGAGGAAGCTGAAGCTGAAACCCTTTTCCCCTCCTCAAGCTGCTTTTTTCAGCCCAGCTTCTGTTTCTTAATCCATAAATTTACACCGATGATTCATAAGAACATAACAAAAAGTGCCGCGCTAAAGGTTTTGAACAGGGTTGAGGAACCTGTGATTCTGGAGAGCCCCAGCCAACATGGCCAATGGGCAGGAATAATTTGATTCATATCCAGCAGCAGCTGCAGGGTCACATATTCCCCACCCCTGGTTTAGAACATCTGGTTCTGGAACCAAAAAATACATATGATCTCTTGTAGGAACTGCTATGGGCAAGGGAAAACATTTCTCTGTAACCAAGCCTTTGGCTGATTGAACAATCTATGGCCTCTTAAATGTGTTTGTTGTTTATCCCCCAGAGAGTGGGTGAGGGTGCTTTCACTTGATGTGCATGACCTGATTTGTTTTCCCACACCAGCAACACTCCCTACCAACTCCTTTTCAGAAAGCTGTCATCAGTGCATGTACAAAAGGCTGTCTGAACTGTATACACATCCGCTTGACCTCAGCTTGTGTTTTCACATAGGATGGAGGCCAGGGGTTTTTTCTTGGGGGGGGGGGAGATGCATCAAAGGGGAGCATTTCTCAAGAAACTACAGGACACAGATGGATTGTGGCTAACTAGCAGTGGAAGCACATTGGAAGCAGAGTAGATAGTAATGTGCAAATACCCTCAAAAACACCGAAAGAGCTTCTTGTGTGGACAAGTATTTTATCAACAAGTTTAAACCAGAATGAATTCACAATTCCATCCCTGTCCCCCAGTATCAATGTATTTTCTAGACATGCAGTAAGGCTTCTCCACCTGCAAGGGCTATTCCCATTCATTTCATGTAATTGGTGTGAGCATTTCTAAATGGATGTGAATGTGCTCCCCTCCTGCTAATGAAATTAATAAAACCCATGCACAGAAGAAATCAGTGTGTGCATCACAGCACACACAAATCTCTGGAGCAAATTTTAAAAAGGCAAATTCTTTACTGTCTCTTGAAATCTGCTGGTACCACCAGTATCTACTGGTACTGTTATTGTAAGATTTCTTTTTCCTGGACTAAACACCCCCCTCTCTCCCAGGTACCATATATGCTCTTTTTGAATGAATACTGCAAAACATTTTATGGGGTTTCTTCCATGTTTGGACCTTGCTTCTCCAGGAGTTGGTAACTGAGTCAAAGAAACATGCATCTGGCTCCAGTTTAGGCATGGCCATACCTGCACAGTCAGTTGAGGTCAGGAAGATCTTGAGTCACCTTTTCCATGATTTGCAACCCCTGAAACAAATGAGATGGAAAATGCCATTCAGCGTACAGGTTCGCTTATAAATAAATATCCACAGATGTTCAGCAGAACTCCAAACAGGACAGAAAAGGCAAATTTACAGATTTTTTAAATAGATCTGAAAGAGTCTTCAAACTTGCTCAATTTTTAATTGGGTGTCTTTTTTCTCCTGCCACTAAGGCCCTGTTGTTCAGTCATAGAATCATAGAACTGTAGGGTTGGAAGGGACCACAAGGGTCATGTAGTCCAAGTCCCTGCAATGCCGGAATCTTTTACCCAACATGGGGCTCGAACCCACAACCCTGAGATTAAGAGTCTCATGCTCCGCCCACTGAGCTATCCACAGGGTTTTTAGGATATGTTCTATTCCATTAAGATTGCACGGAAGAAGAGAGAGCAGGCCATGACCCCTGATCCCAGTTCCTGCCAACCCCTTTCCCTAAACTTCTCACACATTGGAGAGATGTATTCAATGGGGAATGGTGCTGATTATGCAAAGGCTGGAACTTATGCAGGCACATGATCCCCTTATCAGCCCTTGTCAATGGTGGCTGGCTGTAGCAGTGTGCATTGCTTCCGTGCCTGCTGCCACCTTTTATCTCCTTAGGAGATGGATTCAGTAACAAAACACATAATACATGGCATTCATAGAGCACTTCAATTCCATTACTGCCATCATGTTAGGGTTTCGCTGGAAGATTATTTTATTATTATTATTATTATTATTATTATTAGGTGCGGATGGCGCTGTGGGTTAAATCACAGAGCCTAGGGCTTGCCGATCAGAAGGTCGGCGGTTTGAATCCCCGTGACGGGGTGAGCTCCCATTGTTTGGCCCCTGCTCCTGCCAACCTAGCAGTTCGAAAGCACGAAGTGCAAGTAGATAAATCGGTACCACTCCAGCGGGAAGGTAAACGGCGTTTCCGTGCACTGCTCTGGTTCACCAGAAGCAGCTCTGTCATGCTGGCCACATGACCCAGAAGCTGTACGCCGGCTCCTTCGGCCAGTTGTCCGCGAATGGACCTAACGGTCAGGGGTCCCTTTACTTTTTATTATTATTATTTATTAACTACACTCTGAAGCTGCACTTGGTATACTTAAGTAAAGCTTCGACTGGCTTTGATGGTGATTAGGGTCCCGCAAAGCAGGATATAGTCACATACATTACTATCAGATGAGCATGATAAAATGTACATCTGATTTTTCATAAGTCCTCTTTGTGGCAGAAATTAGGGGCAGGCAAGTCAGGCAAGCACCTGTAATGTCAACCTTAGCCAGCCTCCATCTATCTGCCAGTAAGTGGCTGTCAGCTTCCTCCTCCTCAGTCTCAGTGTTGCCCCTTGTAGGAAGCAGGAAGGAGGATTCGAACAAAACTAGATTTGAATTGACTTTGCCTGTATAACTCCCTCTCGGCCTCGCTGATGTGGTCCAAAGGAATGCAGAGCAATACATTTGGCACCAGCTTGGCTGCAGGAGTTGCCTGAAGGAGGCATGCGAGGCGACATCCAACGGTCTTAGGGACTCCACTGGATACAATTCATAGCTTGCAAAGACCTGTACTTACCATTGAATCGGAACTCCCAGTAACAGGCCACCCGGTCAGAATATCCTGACTTGCAGTTGATGGCGTCCCCGTTTTTATTCCAGTTTGGTTCCCTATAATTAACGGGGGGGGGGGGGGAGAATAAAAAGTAAAAGCAAAAGCTGGAAATTTTGCCATGGGAAAATGAAAAAAACAAACAAACCTTCCACCAATTAAAGGAATCTGGAGTGCTCACCGTTTACCCTGGGGTATTTCATCGCCTGCTGAATTTCATTCAGTGGTACTGCTGGTGATGGAATGATGACTGCATTATGATTCATCTGTATATATTTTTTTCAAAGGAATTGAACATAAGGTGATGAGATTGTAAAGTTGCATCAGTTATAAATAACACGCCTACCTATACATCTGGGTGCCCTCTTTGCCATTACTGTTTTGTTTGCCATGAATTGTATCCTGGACATCGGTGAGCTAGCAACATTTGGAGCCATTGGATAAATTCCAGGTGTTAAATTTCTAGAACGAGAGGCACCAGCACTTGAGCTTGGCTGGAAGTCACCATTTCTGACCTATCAGCTCTCCCAGTGGATGCTTGAGGTGGAGTGACAGGAAGCACTTACGGGAAGCACACTCTGTGCATGCTGAAGGCCACTCTCCTGGGTTACGTTCCGCATCCTGGAACTGAGCTCTGCCTCAACAGAAGCCCCGCAAACCTCACTTTCTAAAATGAACCACAATCCCATTAGTTGAAGTTGAAATATTACGAATACTGAACACAAACACGTCCCATTGTTTCCATGCTCTGCTTCCTCCTCTCACATGGAGAAAACAGTAATTATTCTCCTGGCAGAAACACCCTCTCTGTTGTCAGAGCTTAATTTGAGAGATGGCTCACTAGAACTTGGTCCCAATATCAGCATGTTATGCCAGGATGCACATATACCTTCAGGGTATTTGTGATATAATTGCCATCCATGTGGAAGGTGGTTTGCAGGGGCACCAAAGGGCAGGTCCCTGCCCCAGGGAGCTTGCAATCATACCAAACAGAGGTGAGGAACCTTTGGCCTGTTGGTTATTGTTGAACTGCAACTCCCATCACCCATCGAGGATTGCCAATAGCCAGGGATGACGGGAGTTGTAGGCAGCAACATTTGAGAGGCGGGTAGGCTCCCCACACCTGCTCTAGAACATGTAAGGAGAGATGCTCTTGCATTTGCAGTGATGTGCCCAGCTTAAGGCACATTTTCCAGCCTCTTATTTCTGGGCACTGCTTCTTAATAGTGCATGCAAATACAAGCCTTTCTTTTTAAAAAAAAATTTAAAAATCTCAGGATAATGGGTCTCCTCCTTTGCTCTATAGTAGTGCTAGACCCAATCCTGCAGCAGCAGAGTCTTCCCTGTAGGATGCCACAGAAGCATTGCAGCAAGAGAGAAAGCCTGCTTGCTTCTGTGAAGTGTTTGTGAGAGAGAGTGTGCATGCAAAGGAGAGATGTGTGCAGCCTAAGTGCTGGAAATGGGGTGTGCCCATTTGACCAAGGGATTTTTATTTTTAAAAAATATATATTAATAAACAAGAAGGCAATCTTCGAAATGGCAGGGCATCGCTGTAGGGGTTAATAAAATGAAATATAACTACCCAAAAATGAAAGGGTTGCAACAAACGTTTATGGATTAAAATGAGTAAGTAGCACGGTGACCTTTATCAAACAAGTGAAGTGGGAGGGGAAGGAACTGTGTGTTGTTATTAATGATGTCACAAGCACAATCCAGTAAATCACGGATGGGGAAACTGTAGCCTCAACCCACCAGCTATTATTGGACTCCAACTCCCACAAGCCACAGCCAGCATGCCCAAGGGCAGGAATGTTGGGAGTTGTAGTCCGGCAACATTTGGAGTGCCACAGGTTCCCTACCTCTTAAGTAGCCACTCAAACACTTCTACACCTATGGTTAACTACTGCTGGTGGGAGGAGGGTTAAAAGCTGGTTTGCCACTAAGAGAAAAGCAAGGGGAGAATAACATTTTCCACATTTCAAAAAATGCATCATGTGTTCAAGCAATTTAGACCATCCTGCAGGTGCCTGCAGATTTACACCAGCCTTTGCCAACTCCAGCTGTTTTTGGACTACAACTCCCATCAGCCTCAAGCAGCATGTGCCGGCTGAGGCTGATGGGAGTTGTAGTCCAAAAAGCTCATTTTGGCAACAGCTGCTTTACCTTGTCAAGTCAGTGCTCAACCGCCTAAGCCATACATTGCTAGGTCACTTTCACAACTACAGCAGAAGGAGCAGCATCTGTGAGCACATCCTCTTATAAAGCCGGCACCCAAAGATCCAAGACTTGGCCATGAAATAAGTGAAAATCTCACATAAACTGGAACACACACTGTCTTCATCACTCAATATTCCAATTCTCACACCACTTTACTTTGTGGCCACTAGAGAATAAAAAGCCAGCCACATTTCAAGGGAATCCTGCTGGAGCCAATAGGATTATTCTGCGATACATGGCTGGAAGACTGCAGGCTCATTATTCTGCATTTTTGCTCGTCTCATCTATGCAATTTTCACTAGCTTCCCTGCTTCAGAATGTTCAGGTGTAGACAATGAGAGGCAAAGGGGGAAGAAAGAATTGCTATACTGGCCTTGCATGTCATGCCTTCCAGCATGACAAGTCTTCATTTGGCAGTGGATCCGCTTTTAAGATTCAGGATGAAATTACACAACATAGGTGTGAATGTGCTTCCTCTTCTACCCCGGGGGTGGGGTGGGGGAGCTCCACGGAAATGTCTATTTGGGGAGAGAAGCTGTGGCAGGAGGAGGTACTCAATCTGTCTAACACCCAGTGCTTTCTTTCTAGAAAAACAGATGCCGGTACTCACCATGAAGTTGTTGCAGTAAGTGCCACACTTTTTAACAACAACAACAACGAGAGAGAGAGAGATGCCGGTACTGCATATCCATGAGTACCCCCAGAAGGGAAAAAAAGCACTGCTAGCACCTATCACATTTCTTGCAATCCCCAGGGAATTCCAGCCTATTGTTGAAAGGAAAAAACCCAACCGCCCATATCTGGAACTCCTAATATCTGCTTTTCTCAAGAAGTGGCTTCATGCTGTGTGCATGTGTGCTCTTGTTCACATCCATTTGCACATAATGAGTAGTTGGTCCTCAAGCGACACATACACAAACACACAAATATCTAGTGCTCTACTCACTTGTTGGGAATGGTGTTTAAATTTCTTCCTATTACTTGAAGACTTTAAGAAACTTGGATGACAGCCTAGAGGGGACAAACAGGAAAAAGATTTTTCCCTCCACAGGGAATTTCCCTGAATCCATTTTTTTTACAAATGACAAGGCATGACACAACTGCTTTTCATTCATAAGTGAAACATGCATAGAGTTAGATCAGATGCAAGCATAACCTGGATGGAAAAGTAATCTGTTATTGAATATTCTCAATTCTCTTCTCTAGATACCTGCTTTTGTCTACCTTGTGTAGAGTGGCCACTTATGCATTGCAAAAAAATAAAAGACAATAAAAAGAAAATGTAGCACCAAGGGAAAAGAAAGAAGTGGATAGGTATTTGCATATGTTAATATATATGCACATGTATGAATAATTATTATAATTTAAACATAAATAGACCAAGATACAGAAGATATAGTCGCATACATTACTATCAGATGAGCATGATAAAATGTACATCTGATTTTTCATAAGTCCTCTTTGTGGCAGAAATTAGGGGCAGGCAAGTCAGGTGAGCACCTGGAATGTCAAGATTGGTGATGCACTGAGCATAGAGGACAGTGGGCTCAGGGGGTGCCTGTCTTGGGCTGTTTATTCTGATATCCCCTCAACAAGCTGTAGCAAAAGTTAGTACAGTTTGTTTTCCCTTATGAAGCTGGCAATTAACTTGTGCGGCCACTGCTGCATTAAAGTTCTTCTCTTTCTCTCACATGCAGGAAAGTTTACAACATCAGTCAGTGCGCATTCAAGAAACACCATCGGTGGGAATGATTATAATCAAATCTGTGCATATTATGTGCATTGTCTTATGCGACAGAGATAAATGTGTGGAAACTCTGCATCAAAATCATGTAACAGATAGAAGTTGAACAAATGGGGGAAAGTTTATCATCTGACCTCCAAAATCACCAAATAATCTATCCCTCCTAATTCGGCACTTGCCTTATTATCACTAGATTTGACCCCAAAATCCACCCTTAACTCTAAAGAATTAATTTCCTTCCTGTTCACAACAGCTAGACTAGTTATTGCCCAACAATGGAAAGGAACATCTAATATACCAACAGAGGCTTGGGTTAATAACATCTGGAGTATTACTCTATCAGAACGCCTCACAGACCACTGGCAACAAATCAAAGGCATCTCTGAAAAAGATACCTTTGATATACCGTAATCTGGTCTCCCTTTTTCTCTTTTATTGAAGAAAAACAGGATGTTTTAATGCCATCATCAGGTGTCTGTGGAGGGGATATATTCATTGAAAATGTTGTGCTTGAACTTTTGAATAAATGTGTGTTTTTTAATTTAAAAAAAGACATCGAAGAATTGGAGGTCACCAAAGACCTCCCTTTGTCTAGGGCTGGCCTAGCCACTCTCTTCTACTTACAATCCCATATGAATAACAAGTAAGAGTGTCACCTCTAAATGCATCCTTGCAGTCAATAAATAGCTGGGTGTGCATCTGAGAGCTTCCAATCTCTGTTTAGCATGAATTTCAATGGGCAGCCTTGGATAAGAAACATTTCCTCAGTCTAATGTCCCTCACAAGGCTGTTGTGACGTGAGAGTGAAAACCTTCCATGTGCCGCACATTAATGCGACGGGGACAGATAGCTCTGTGAACAGAGCTTTCCAAGTTACTCAGCTAAATTAGATTCTGGCTGGTTTTGGAATGAGCATTGCTCTATGGCACCATCTAGAGGTTGCCTGCCAGCACAGCATACCACAGCTGCTGCCAGCTGTATACACTGCTATCCAACATATTTATACAGTGGTACCTCGGGTTAAGTACTTAATTTGTTCCGGAGGTCCGTTCTTAACCTGAAACTGTTCTTAACCTGAAGCACCACTTTAGCCTATGGGGGCCTCCTGCTGCCGCCGCACCGCCAGAACCCGATTTCTGTTCTTATCCTGAAGCAAAGTTCTTAGCTCAAGGTACTATTTCTGGGTTAGCGGAGTGTGTAACCTGAAGCGTGTGTAACCTGAAGCGTGTGTAACCTGAAGCGTATGTAACCCAAGGTACCACTGTATCTCCCTTCATATTTCTCTTATGTGTCCAGCTGTTTACAAAGACTTCTCTCGCCCAGAAAGTTTCTTCTTGGTTTTCCCGGCTGCAGTGTGAATTGATGTTTTAAAGCCCGATTACAAAACCCCCCCACATTTGCTACAAAATCATAGGAGTCACGCCTCTTTCTTTTTACCCTTGTCAGTTGTCGCACCATGTTTAGGATTGCCGTAGTTTCCAGAAAGATAATGAAGCCGGTTTATCAAAAACACTCTGGAAAAAACACAAAAGGAGATATGAACTCATGTAGAAATTACTGGAAGGAAAAGTAAGAAGTGAACTCTACATAAGGGTTAGACATTTGAGTACGATGTTTTTTATTAATTTTATCCAATTTATATTGTGTCCTTCCCCCTGAAGAAGCTGAGGGAGCCAATAATGAAACCATTCTAAAAAATGTTCTCTCAAGCAGAGATCTCAGGGTTGCCATGACCAGTGTCCTTCAAACCTTAAATGAATGGATAAACCAAAATATTTTTAAAATCCTCCTGAAAGTCAGTGATGAGGGAGACAGACATACTTCACCAGGGATGGCAGTCCACAAATAGCCACCAAAAAGGCCTTGTCACAGGTCAACCAGACAGCACGCCATGGACATACAGCCAAGAAGGCCTCACCTGCTGATCGTAGGGTCCGAGATAGCTGGTTTTGGGGGAAGGCATACTTTTAGGTACTTGGGTCCCAACAAGCTATTAAAGGCTTTATATACTAGTACTAGCACCATAAATTAGGCCCAGAAGCTCACTGACAGGGCCAAGGCAAGACATTTTGCTGCCTGAGGTAAAGTTGGAAATGACCCCAACAAATCAAGGTGTCTATAGTACCCAACACCAGCCAGGTTATTTTGGTACCCGAGGCAGAAAATCTCACCATGCAACTCTCCATACCCTGGAAGTAATTATATAATAATAGTAAATTATGTAGATACCTTTACATTTAGCTGCCCTTTCATGACACCCACGATCAGCTGCCTCACTTTGCCTAGTTATATGGCAGTTATAGCTACCTTACAGTTCATATCTGAAGGAGAACCTAAGCAAGTCACACTTTCTGAAACCCTACACACTCTGAAACACAGCCAGCCCTCAAAATTCAGACGTCTGTTAATTTTGCAATGCCGTTCTGCATGCAAGCAATGTGTACACATATGATCATACACAATGTGCACACAAATGCCTTTATTACCGGAAATAACATACTGAAATACATTATATGAAGCAAAACTGTGTATATGAAATAAAACTGCATACAAAATTGTGATATTGGGAAGTATTGGCACTGATAGGCCTACAATTTGTCATGGGGATTTTTAAAAATTTGCAAACTGATGAGAAAATGTAGAGAACTGAGTTTAAGACTGGAAGAACAAGAAACCAAAATTGTCAGATTCACCCGCTTACAGGCTGAAGGACAGATATAGGACACCACAGGGTAACAGAGGCATTCACATCCTACTTTCTCTGCAAGAGTATTTCTTAACTTGTGAACAGGCAAGAGAACAGAACACTCCAGAACAGAGCAACAGCCCTGTTTGAATGACAGAAGAACCACATTGGAGGCTAAGCTGGAAGGAGGAAAATCCAGACTGACATCTGAAGGGCTTGAAAATACATAAAATCGCTAACCCTGAAGACATGATGGATTGGATAATGTGCAGTCTGGATGCTTGCCAGATCAATATTTAAAATGCAAGAAACGCTGTGAAGAGCTACAGCAACAGAAAAGGCATTACCATCAATTCAGAAGTAGTTTCACTCCCTCGCCTTTCCCACAAATTATGCCCAGCCAAGGAACATAATTTGCTGCTTGGAGTTCCCCCTGACCTGTGGAATAGTAGTATAATATCTGTTTGTCTGGCTATGAGTAATATTAATGGAGGGCTTCTAGAGGGTGGGCAAGGAGGGCAAGGTATATATGGAGTTCACCGCAGCTTGAGATACTTTTAACTAGTGCAGTAGGCTACAAGGGGCAGGGCATCACTGCTGCTCCATTGCAGCAGTAACATCCATTCCTATTTATCTTAAAAGCTTATAGAGGCAGTTTATAGAGGAGCGGTGAATTCTGCACACACACACACACACACACACACACACACACACACACTCCCTCTGGTCACACCCTTCCAATACAGGGGTTTTTCTTAGGTTTGGAAGGATCGGTGTGGCTACAGTGCTGTGCCATCTCCCTGGAGAGGTCTGTGAAACTACTGTATAGTGTTCCAAAATTAAGGAAACTTAACTATGTACAACAGGAGTGTTTATAGTGGCAGACCCTCTCAGAGGTCCAGAGGCCAGGACCATTTCTGAAACCCCTGCAGCCGTAATAAAGGTAAAAAAATGATAAGCACCCCAAAACAAGAGTGGTTTGTTTCTATATTCAGGTTGGATTATATTGTGCTTGGGGTCCCTTTCTACTCTACAATTCTGTTATTAGACTGTCTCGCCGGAGTGGTGCATGCTTCATTTAACACCGGTCCTGAAAGATCTTCATTGGCTCCCAGTAGTTTCCGAGCACAGTTCAAAGTGTTGGTGCTGAGCTTTAAAGCCCTAAACGGCCTCAGCCCAGTATACCTGAAGGAGCATCTCCACCTCCATCGTTCAGCCCAGACAGTGAGGTCCAGCACCAAAGGACTTTTGGCGGTTCCCTCACTGTGACATGTGAGGTTTCAGGGAACCAGGCACAGGGCCTTCTCGGTAGCGGCGTCCACCCTCTGGAACGCCCTCCCATCAGATGTCAAGGAAATAAACAACTATCTGGCTTTTAGAAGGCATCTGAAGGCAGCCCTGTATCGGGAAATTTTTAATGCCTAATGTTCTACATCTTTTTATGTGCTGTAAGCCTCCCAGAGTGGCTGGGGAAACCCAGCCAGATGGGTGGGGTATAATTATTATTATTATTATTATTATTATTATTATTATTATTATTTCTATGATCTGACTGGAGGTTCTACATCCCTGACTTCAAAACGTACATCACCTGGTTTCCTGACGTGTCAGATTGAAAGCTATTTAAAAAATTATCCCAAGCTATGGTGGTCTGTTGTTTGATCTGACCATGGTGCTCTTTCAGTTTGTAATTATTTCCCTTGCTTTGATCATTGTCATCTTTCTTTTACAATCAGGAGAGCCATTCTGAGAATTTCTAATGAAGAGAAGGATATCAAAATAAAATAAATGACTCTACACTGAAACAGTGGAATTGTACAGAAAGGGCAAATACCAAGTGACCAGCCCTCAGGCAGGTGCAGGGCTGTTATGGAGAACGTTCCTCACAGGAGCTGCCTCTCCTACATGACTCTCTTATACAAGCATTTCCAGAGCAGGATTGGATCCAGGCAGCTGCAGTGCCACACTCATAACATACGAATCATGCCTGTTTTCTCCCTTGTGCCATTTCAGGATTTGCTAATGGTCTGTATGGGACAGAAGTTTAGCTTACAGGAACTATGATGCTATAGGCTGCCACAACTGAGACCCCAAGCTCATCTATGTGTCTGTTTAAATCGTATTTTTGCTGATGGGCACAACTCCTATTTTCTGATCTGTCATATAGCAAATATGAGCAGCTGTTTTTCATTATAAGATGAAATTTGGCATAAACAATGAGATCATTTTCTCCTTACTGACAGCATGTACATAAAATTTAAAAAACAACAACAACACCACACACACACACACAGAATTAACTCTATTCTTACTCACAAGAAAGGATATCAAAGCACGACTCTTAAGCTGACCACCCAGGATCTTCCAAGATTTGAGGATTGCTTCACTGCTTGCTTGTTTAAATATATTCCACAACTGCTAGATTTGTTATTATAAGCATAAGATGCACTGCAAGTTTTTCTACCATCTATCATTAACTATAAATGATGCACACAATTTTCTCAAGGCCTTCTCATTATACAGTTGGTGCCATTCCATTAACCATCTCTTCCCGCATTACTGCTTGCACACAATTACTTTAGACACAGGACCATAAGCAGCAAGTGAGAACCCTTTCAAATACTTACACATAATTCAAATCTGCAGAAAAAGCTCTTGCTGTTGGATGACATTTTTTTACCACCCTTGATTGGTGCTTTCTGCAGAGCGTCAAACTGGTTAGGCTTGATGGTCAGGCTTGGATAGTAGAATGAAGGACCACTAGCTAGTATGGGCACACTCAGGATGTGCATGCATGCTCTCTTGGTACTTAGTCAACAGAAGAGAATCAACAAATTAGAAGCTGGGGACAACCACAAAAGGAAATGCCTACTGGGATGAATGGGAGAGATTAAAGTTGCTTCTCAGATACAGATTCAAATGTTTGTGGGTCTATTCAAATGGGGAAAAGGTTGATTAACAGCCAAATAATGCTCAAATGGGGACAGGCCTGTTGTTTTTTACCAAACCTGCTAATGTTCAGGATCTGGGATGAAAGCTTTCACATAATTCTTCAGTGCAAGATGAAAGTTGGACAAAACAAAAATAGGATTTAAAAATAAAACTGCCACAGATCTCAGTGCTATCCTAGTGAATCTGAGAGCCTCGAATACAATCACTAGGTTGAAGAAAAACTATATTCTAGTGATATGTGACAAACACAAACATTTTCAACAAATTAACAAGATCATGTGGCCAAGACAAGTAAAATGCTGCCTTAAGCATCCATTTGAACACCAGCAAAAATTGACTCACCGACACCTAACAATATAACACTGACTCATAAACTTTCACCCGGTATTCTTAAGCCTCGAATGACAAATAAGACCTTGTTAGCTGTATGATGTTAATCCATATTTATCTCACTGACGTTAAATCGTTTTTGTGAGGTAATGTGCTTTGTATCTCAGCAACCAACCAGCTGTTTTTTAGGACGTGTATCTAAGAGTTCCATGTTTGCTTTCAGACAGCACTAATTGGATCCAGAGCTGTATAGCAAGGAGCACAAATTCAGGACAAACAAACAACCAAACATGTCAAAGGGAGGGATATCAAAGCCCAAGGTTAGTTGCTCATCCTTTCCACACCCTTCTAGATTTAGCTACCTGCCTGATGAGAGCATTTTTGCTTTCTTTACACACACAAAAAGCAGTTAGGCCCAACTTTTAGGGTGTCAAAGGCCAGTTTCATGACAGCCAGTTATCTGAAGTTTTGTGCAAAAAATCTTTGGCTTGAAGTTTTACGGACGATCACTTTTACCAGTGCCAGTCCAAGACTTTTTTCGGCCTGAGTACCACCCCTTTAAAAGGGAACAAGTCCCATTCAACTTAGCAGGATTTACTTGTGAGTAGACAGGCAGAAGATGGCACTGTCAAGACGACGATTCTTGCTTTCATCATCTTCCCCCTGCCCTTTCTTCATGGGCCAGCTTTGACCTCCCTGTAAGAAAATGCTTACTCTGGAGGGTGAGGCTTGTGGATCCTGGTAGGAGAGGAGGGGGTAACGTGGCAATATGCGGAGCCATCCAGCTTTTTATTTCCATAAGCCCCAGAATAGGTGGTGGAGCAGCTGGCGTCTTCTTGCGTATGCTGTTCCCAGGCTCGGCCTGCATGGCGTTTGATCTCTTCGAAAGCTTCAGAAGAAAGAGGGCTGAAGGGCAGCGTCAGCCCGGGAGCCAAGAACACATACTTGGCCATGTGGAGGCCTCCTTCAAAGCCAAACTGCAATATTACGTAACTTTTAAGCAATTCTTTCTCCCTGCTGTTGTCAGTAACTTCACTTGCTTGTGTGGCCCGGCCTACTTAGAGGAAGTGAGGGGGGGGCGGGGAGAAAGGCCTTGCTCTTGTTCATAAAGGTTGCTAAGCAACAGGTCCTGGAATCAGAAGCATTGTGTACATCAGATAAAGAAAAAAAGGCAGAGGGGCAAAAGAGTTTCAAAGAATAACCGATATCCAGCACAGGCTTCAGAGAGCGTGTTGACCTGCTCACAAGGAAATGTGAATAGGATCGTGCTCTAAAGCCCACCATGTTCAATGGCGCTGTGGGTTTCTTTGTCGCTGACTCCCCGTTTTACCACCTCCTCAGGTATAGTGTCTTCCACTCCCAGCAGGTAGTTAATTTGGAGTTGCCACTGCTCCTAGCTCCCTACTCACTATCACCAGTTTGGATTGGGCTTCCCACTTTAGCCCCCAAGGCAGGAGCGGAGGAATGTCTGGCTTATGGGTTGCTTTGGGCCCACATCCTGCCATCCTGTCCCTTCTCACACAGCAACTAAGCATAGGGGGAACATTTCCCATTGGATAGCTGGCATAGCTCAGTTGATGGGAGCATGAGACTCTTAAGCTCAGGGTTGTGGGTTTGAGTTCCACGCTGGACTAGATGACCCTTGGGGAACCTTCCAGCTCTATGATAACAGTAAAAGGTAAAGGCAAAGGGACCCCTGACCATTAGGTCCAGTCACGACCAACTCTGGGGTTGCGGCGCTCATCTCGCTTTACTGGCCGAGGGAGCTGGCGTACAGCTTCCGGGTCATGTGGCCAGCATAACTAAGCCACTTCTGGAGAACCAGAGCAGTGCACAGAAACACCGTTTACCTTCCCACCGGAGTGGTACCTATTTATCTACTTGCACTTTGACATGCTTTCGAACTGCTAGGTGGGCAGGAGCAGAGACCGAGCAATGGGAGCTCACCCCATCGCGGGGATTCGAATCACCGACCTTCTGATTGGCAAGTCCTAGGCTCTGTGGTTTAACAGTAGGAGCTTCCAATTTGCTGGAGGTTTATTTTCCCAGCAGCTGTGGAAAAATATGATGAATGAATACTCCCTTTTGCTGTGTGGGATGTTGGGGGGTTAGAGGGAGTACGTGTGAGACAAAGTGGGGGGCAGGGAGGGAGTATGTGTGAAAGATAAAAAGTGTTGGTGGTGATTTTGACACCTTCACTATCCCTAGTCTTCCTTCCCTCCACCAAATAGCGGCTTCTCAGACACTGGATGAAAGGCAGCACACAACTTTGGTTTTACTAAACCATCCTTTTCCATCCAGTCCCAAAAGGAAAGAAAAAAATGGCTTGCTTTTCAACAGATATTATCTGGTTACATTTTCACAAAGGTGTTCTACTGTACCACTACTGTAAAAAAATAAAAATAAACGAACCAAACATTTAATAATATGGTTGTGCTTTTGGGGTTTTTTTGAGAATGGCCTTGTTTATTTTAGTACAGCATGGAAAACAAGAGTACGAAATGAAAATAAACACGCAAAGCAAGATGGGAAGTGAAAGAACACGAGCAAAGGATTAGAAAGGAAGAGAGTGTATGTGGCAGCACTACAGAAATAAGGAAGCAATACGCAGGAGGGCTAGACGTATTAAAGGCTACCCCAGCTTGTGTTACAGGAAGTAATGGATTTAGAAAGGTCCAGTGTAGATTAGATATAACCGGGTGTGGAGGGAGAGGAACTTCCTTATAAGAGCAACACTGACAATATAACAGCCAAACAATGGATCGTTCAAGCTCCTGAACTTGAAGGAGAATAATGAGTTTTTATGTATGCAGTGCAGTAGCTAGCAGTTAACTATCAGGAAAATCATGTGCTTTAGAGCTTGTTATTTTATCCCAGTTGAAGATCATCACTAGCTTGCATTGTTTGAGGTTCTTCTCCATGGTCTTTGTACTAAGTCTCCTTTTTTATAACTAATCTGAGGCACTGAAGCCTTGGTCCTTGGCACTAAAATACATCAGCAGGAACGACAGTAATATTAGTCTGAAGAATCAGGGTCAGCATGCATGCAGCATAAGTAGACTGATCTTATGCATGCTTACCCCACAGGAGCAACCTTTGCTATCAGTGAGGCACGTTCTCAAATATACAGGTATAGGATTGCAACCTAAGCATGAATGAAGACCCACATGTTCACCCTCATGACACAAATGGACCCCGTGCATGCCATCTGGGGCAGAAGGAATTGAGGTTCATGGGTTTGCAGCACACTGGTGCAACAGTAGTTATGCATCATCATGCTGCTGTAACAGATCTTAGGGTGAAACTCAAGGACTAACATGGTTGTACAATAAGTTGGCTTGCAAAAAGCATTATGTCCCTGTTATGCACACAAAGATTCGCCATGCTCTTTTAATCCATATTATCTCTAATTGCTGTATAAACAGAATTAAGGACTTCTAAATTAAACTTATTAAAAATAAACCAATGTCTAATTCACTCTTACCCTTTTATTGGTACATTATAATCAATAAAATTCAAGCAGTTGGAAGTTTCGACCAATGAAGATGATTGGGCAAGTGCTGATGACTGAGGCAAATATTAAGACATGACTGTGCTCACTGCTGATATTCTCTCTTGCATCCCCTGCAGATTAGAAAGAAATTTGAACTGACAGTAAAGCACTTGTGTACCATTACAACTGCATACCTTTAAACATGCTGTAAATAAAAAGGATAGACTTCCATTTACAGAACATTTTTGTTACCAGGTAAAAATGTGCAGATTCACTGAAATAGAACAATTTATGCCTTAGAAAACTGTAATGTACAGGTAATTGGTGAAAATCAGGTCATGTACAAAGGTGAATGTTAAGATCTTTCTTTAAAAGCTTTGAGCAATAGGTCTGCAGCCAGCCCTGGAGAGAGAATTCCACTGACAACCTTTTCTTCCAGAAGTGGAATCTGATCTCTCACTGCCAAGTGACTCCGGAAATGATCCAGCATGCTTTCTTGGATTACATTCCACATCCACACTTTTTGCTGTCTCCTTCGCTTGGTCATCAACTCGCTGCTTGTAAGCATGAGGTCTCGGAATTCTGTCATCTTATCCCATATGTCAGAGATGCCTTCTCCAGTTTTGGCAGAGATTCGTATTACCTATCAGATTGAGAAGGTTTTTTTCAAGATGCAGGACAAATTAAGGCTATTAGTATTGACCTAAACATTAGTCCTCAGTAACTTATATTCTATAAAACCAGATTCAAACTGCAACAGGCAAGAGCTGCCTTTAAACAAAGAACCTGAAAATCCAAAACTGAATGTTGTACATCTAAGCAAGTTTTTATGCTAAAGCACTAATCTTGAGCAGGCCAATGTAGACAAGCTAGTTAACCGATAGAGTAGCTTTGTATGGTCCAACACCAAGAAAGTTATGAGCTACATTTGGATCCAAAACAGGGCTTTAAAGGTCAGCACCAACACTCTGAATTGTGCTTGGAAACGTACTAAGAGCCAATGGAGATCTTTTAGGACCGGTGTTATATGGTCCCGGCGGCTGCTCCCAGTCACCAGTCTAGCTGCCACATTCTGGATTAGTTGTAGTTTCCAAGTAACCTTCAAAGACATTATCCCTTTGCCTTTTGAAGTAACCTTTCAAAAAGCACATCTCCCAAAACTGAACCTTGGAGGGCTCAACTTTCTACATCCCTTCATTGTGAGAATTGTCCTCTGTTCCTGCTCTCTGCTTCTCCTTACTTAGCCAGTTCCTGATGAACAGAAGAACCTCTTACTGCATGACTGCTAAGCTTACATAGGTGCCTTTGTTGCAGTACCAAATGTGGAAGAAAACTTTGGTACTTGAAGAACCAGGCAGTTTAAGCTAGTACTGTGCCTAGTGTAGTAATTTCTATAGCATTATCTTTCCTCACCTGTGTCTCATATTTTTTCCTGGCTGAAAAGAAGAGGAAAGGATTATTTTGGATGTACCAACCTTTGGGCTCCAAACCTTTGAGCGCTTACGGAGTAATTTCAGAGCACTGACGTATTCTGCTTGAATTCTCCGTGCCGGTACAACTAGATCTCCGTCAGCTTTGGTTACAGCAACAAGATCAGCCATCTCAATTATACCTCGCTTGATACCCTGAACAGAACAAGAAAGTAACAGAAATCTCAGACACACTGTCTATAACCAATTAACATCTCCCTCAAATACCCAAAGATCATTTTTAAAACAGAACAACTAGACTTTTAATTGCCATTTCCAGTAACACCCTGAGGACTAGATAAATGAAGAGGGGCAGAAAGAGCCTTCTCAAGCTTTTAAAAGGATTCCCTGATTGTTTAGGCCACTAAGTTCACATGTCTAATATGAAACATTCACACATCCAGGTGTATATAAACATCTGATGGTAAAAGAATTAATTCTAATGCATGCTAGCAAAGGTTTCCAAAAGCAGAAGTAGAGTTATCATTTTAAAGCCATTATAGGCTTTCAACCTTGCCAGACAGAAATAGCTCTTAGCCCGAGTTGCACTCCTATAAAATGAGATCAAGAGTTTCATGTCTTTGCAGGTTTGTTCATAGGACAAGCAAAATAAAATTGGAAAGCACTCTGTCTCCTAAGCATACACAAAAGCATTACAGTGGAACCTCAGGTTAAGAACTTAATTCGTTCTGGAGGTCAGTTCTTAACCTGAAACTGTTCTTAACCTGAGGTACCACTTTAGCTAATGAGGCCTCCTGCTGCTGCCGCGCCGCCACCGTGCGATTTCTGTTCTCATCCTGAAGCAAAGTTCTTAACCCGAGGTACTATTTCTGGGTTAGCAGAGTTTGTAACCTGAAGCGTCTGTAACCTGAAGCGTCTGTAACCCGAGGTACCACTGTAATAAAAATAATGAACTATTGCCCATTCGTATTATAACAGCTTTTTAGGAGACATAAGGATTGTTAGCAAAAACCGGCAATGTCAAAATTAAAAAATGTTTCATTGGTCAGTTCTGGTAGCTCAGGATGACTCAGGAAGACCTCCTACAGTTATGGTCTATATGAAGTTCAGACTTCTGCCAAATGTAGCATTATTACCTGCAGCTCGTCACCTCCTGCTGGTGGCAGTAGCAATACAAACATATCAACCATATCAGCAACAGCAAACTCCGACTGACCCACACCTGAGGATCAAGAGCAGAAATTGACCAGTCACTTTGGAGATACAATGACAAATAATAATAACAATACCAGGGTACGACCCTACCAGAGGATGGAAGGAGGGAACCTGAGAGACTTCAACAACTGAGGGTTATGAGAGTAGCAGTAAAACAAATGTGTGCATACACATCCTAAAAGTTCAAGCAAATTAAGGAATGGGAATAAGTCAATCCACATTATGGAGCTGGGCTGTATTAAATCCCTTCTTGCCTAGGCCGAGTAATTATCGTCCCCTGGGGGATATTCTTCCTGGAGAGTTGTACATACAGGCTCAGTTGCACTGCACTGTATTGATGGAGAACCATGGTTGCAGTTTTTCTAGCAATATTTTATCAAAGGGGTGAGGAACCTCTGACCCACATACCTAATTAGGCCTGCCAGGCCTCCCCATTTGCCCTCTAAGGCAATTTCAGCCAAGCCACACCGACCTGCCCTACACCTGACACAATATACGACGTCAGGTGTGAGGCAGGTAAAAGTGGGGTTGGATAAAAGGGGGTTTGCAGGGACTGCTAATCAGTGATACCTGAAAAGCCCTTTGCGCAGCTTTTCTCAAGTGCCAACTATCAGCTGATTATCAGCTGGTGCTTGAAATGATCACCTGATGACATTGCGATACCACCCAGTTGTCAAAATTGGCCTGCAATGTGTGAAGATGAGGATATGACCCACTGACCAGATTCAGCTCACCACCCATTTTATCACAAAGTAGCACTGATTCCGCTGCACCTACAACTTGGGTTGTCTCTCTCTTCTTGGCTCAGCAGGCCACAATGCAAAGCAGAACTACCGAGCTGTGTCACCATGGAAGAAGCCATGCTGCAGGCTGCATAGAATGGAATGACATTTCACTGACCTACTGTTTCTACAAGAACTATGTCATAGCCTCCTCCTTCACACAGCAGAATGGCTTCATTTGTGGTCCGCGTTACGCCTCCTAGCGTTCCTCTGGTTGGAGAGGGCCTGATGTAAGCATTCATATCTCTCGACAACTCGGTCATTCTCGTCTTATCACCCAAGAGTGAGCCTGAAGCATTGAACAAAAGAAAGAAAAGGGGGGAAGAGTTTCATAACAGTCTAGCCATTCAAAACCTTTACCTATGTCTCCATTAATGCAGACTTATTCTTTGATGAGAACTAGGCTGCAGAGAACAGTCCTTCAAAGAGAACTATTGTGTGCTAAGTTCTTCCACCCAGTTTTGGGTGATTCCCCCCCTCCCAGGGGCGCTTGTACCACATTGCAGACTGTCCACAAAGCGCCCCCCTCCAGCCCTTCTTTTGTAGGAGAGCAGGAAGCTGCAGGGGGGAGGGATTGGAAAGTTTTCTTCTGTTAACTTCCTTCCGTTCATGGTCTTTAGAATAAAAGCCAGCATCCATAATACTGTCAATTAATCTTATGTCTGCTTTCCAACTTCGTTACGACTGCTGCTGAGCTTTCAAGATGAGGCAAGTCACATAATTAAAGAACAGCCAGTAACTGACAGAGCAAAACAACCCACTCAGGTGTAAAGCCCCACCATTTTCCATAGCGCTTTCACCCAGGTAAGCCTACACAGGCTTGCTGCCCAATCTATGTCCCTACAACTGGCAAGGAAAGAAGCATGAGTGATAAGTAATGCATTCACACATACTCACCACCACTGGTGCTAGAGGATGGGTCCACTGCCAAGACAGACACTTTGTGTCCTCTTTCAGTGAGCATTTTCCCAAAGCATTCAATAAATGTTGATTTCCCAGCACCAGGAGGTCCAGACAATCCTAAGTAGGAATATAAAGATCCTTTGTTCTAACGTGCAATCACAACTCTGAGTGCAAGTCTGTCTCCTTACTATGAAAATTGCCTAATAATAATAATAATTTATTATTTATACCCTGCCCATCTGGCTAGGTTTCCCCAGCCACTCTGGGCAGCTCCCAACAGATAAAAACAGAATAAAACATCAAATATTAAAAACTTCCCTAAACAGGCCTACCTTCTGAAGTCTTCCAAAAGTGAGATAGTTGTTTATTTCCTTGACATCTGATGGGAGGGCACTTCACAGGGCGGGCACTACCACCAAGAAGGCCCTCTGCCTGGTTCCCTGTAACCTCACTTCTCACAGTGAGGGAACCGCCAGAAGGCCCTCTGAGCTGGACCTCAGTGTCCGGGCAGAATGTTAGGGGTGGAGACGCACCTTCAGGTATACTGGACCGAGGCCGTTTAGGGCTTTAAAGGTCAGCACCAACACTTTGAATTGTGCTTGGAAACGTACTGGGAGCCAATGTAGGTCTTTCAGGAGACTGCTCCCAGTCAGCAGTCTAGCTGCCGCATTTTGGATTAGTTGTTCCTTCAATAGGCAATGAGCAAGGGAGGAGTCTTCACTGTGGTGGCACCTCCTTCCCTCAAACTTAGGCAGGCACCATTATTGTTGAGAGACTGGCAACTCCTGAGGCCTCTATGGACATCTTATTCCAGTATGGGATTTAATTTATTCATTTCCAACTTCAGTTGCATGTAGCTTGTATTGTATTACATTATGCTTTTATTATTGTACTTGGCTTTTAAAAATGTTGTACACCACGTTGAGACTGATGTGAAAGGTAGTATAAGAATGTCCCAACACATAAAATAAAAATCCTGAAAAGAAACCTTCCTATACCCAGATAATGTACCAAATGGATACCAATAATATCTGCTTCACTCTTAATTCTTGAGCAAAACTCTTCCCTCCAAAGCTATAATTTTTTTCATAATTTTGTTATTGGACAACATACATGTCATGGTTCACTTTTTAAAGAAAATTCACATTCCACATGGTAACTTCCATCTCTAGAAGGAATCACTTAACTCTTCCCATAGCAGCCCATCTTCTGGTTTGTTGACTATTTTTCCTAACCTACAAGAAAGGAATGTCATATACAAGCATGTTTCTTACCGGTTAAGTAAATTATTTTGCTCCAATTAAAAACAACAGCTGATGCACTGTGCTGGCAGAATATTCATAAGAAAATAAGACAGTTCATAGGGAGCAATTTTAGTGGCACGTTAAAAGTAATGGGACTTTGGGGATGACATTCACTGAACTAAACATATTCCATAGGGGACAAGCTTTATAACAGAGGCATTCAGCAATGCATAGTTAGTGTGACATATCACAACCAATCATAAGCTAATAGGTTAGAATTCCTTTTAATTTTAGAATTAATTAAACTGTATTTCTTTAACAACTGACAAGTGAAGACACATTAAATCATCAAAACAGCGATAACTGCACAAACAAAAGAGAACTGACCCACTCTAAAGGCTAGTGGCTTTCCTTTATTTAACTGTTCTTGTTCTCTGTGGTAGGATAGTACCTTCTGAAGGAGCACCTGTGCAATCTCCTTCTTCCTGCTGTGTGTGGATTCTACGAGAGTAATGGCTTCTGCCAGGCAGGCCCTGTGTCCTTGAATTAATCCATTGTACAATTTGTCTAGAAGTCTCTTTTCCTGGTCAGAGAGCTCTCGTGTCTGATGTTCCAACACTGCTGGATAACAGAGACCAGAGTTCAAGCCCTTTGAAGATATCATCCTCCTTGAACAACACCGTTGTAATGAATTCAGCTGCTGGACACATGAAAAAGCAGATCCAGGGCTGGACCTCCAGCAGAAACTGTCAAGACTATTAGGAAACCTTCTCTGAAGAAAACAGAGTGGAAATCGCAGCAGCAGTGATGATCCATTCATTTTGTCTTGATTCAGAGAAATCCGTTTTTTGGAAGCCTAATGGGAGAAGAAAAATGCTTGGTACTTCCACATTTTTAAAGGCTTCATGAAGTGTATTTGAAGCAGCGAAGAGGTACATAGGGAAAGGGTTCGACACCCCCTTGGCTTCTAATTCCACATAATATACTTAGACCCTTAAAGAAGACAAATATCAGGAAAACCTTAGTGGCAGAGATTTCAATTTTATAACAGTCTTGCCTGGCAGCCGTAGGTGAGAAGGAATTTCATGCAGAGGAGTGTGCAGAATCGCATGCAGGCAAGTGGGTAGGTTGGCAGAAGAGCACTTTGTCCCTTCTCTGTGCCCAGCAAACACAGTAGGCTGCTAGAGGAGAGAATGAGTTCACCTTCCTCTTATGCCAGCCCCCAGTAGGCTAGCAATTTTTGAGTTTATTTACTAGGCTGTTTTATAATGGTTAAGTTTTTACTTACAATTTCTATGAACCTAATACACACTCTGTGAACTTCACCTCCCCACATCCAGCACTTACTCTCAACCTGCAGATTTTCCAAATCATACAGACAAATTCTCCCTCAATTACTGAACTGCTAGCAACTGAGGACAAAACTAAATGAAACCCGGTTCTCTAAACTGAACATAAGCAAACAAAACAAAAACAAATTGCAGAACGGTAGGAAATGACAAATTAAGTTCTCCACAACATTCCCTGGTAAAGGAACCACAGGTTATTGCCCCTGTTGAGGTGAACTTTAAACTGAAAGTTAATGTACTCTCCATTTGAACAACCCTAACACTCTGGTTGGCCACTCTGAGAAACAGGATACTCAATTAGAGAGGCCTTTAGTCTAATTCAGCAGGGCACTTTATGTTCTCAGAATGACCAACCTGCACACCCATGTTATCTGAACTTAATGGATGCTTCCTATTACATTGTGATATTTGAATTTCTACAATAAAACAGTACTCTTGTGTACACAGAGGGCTCTCTTCCATATTCAGGTATTGTGGGTTTATGTATTAGTCCCACCTCCCTACTCCTATTGATTCTCATATTCCAATGTAGTACTGTAATAGTACAGTAATTCTTTTTATTTACCACTCAGAAAATGTTTTAGGTCAAAATGCTTACTTGGAAGTAGGCTCTACTGAAATCAAGGGAACATTGCTGAATCAACACTTATCAGAATTCTAAAACAGACTAAACATTCTAACATACGCAGACACTTATCTTATATTACAAGGCAATCTGACGCACAACACTGACGGTGGTAATTGTTTTTTTGAAAGAAAAGTACAGATTAGTAAGGGCTTTATCAGTTAACCACACTTCTATCCGGCAACATAGACAACTTAAACTTTCTTCTATAACCTACTGTGAGAGATAAAACCAACAGTAGACTAAAATCCACATTTAAGCATTCCAGTTAAATGATATGCTACCTTCTGAAGTGAAGGAGCCGAGTGACCTTTTAAAAAAACAAACAAAACCTAGGCCCCAAGTAACATTGTTACAGTCCAGCAATATTATAGTTTAATTCTCCGGGGGGGGGGGTGAGAGAAGGGGAGGAGACCATCTCTCATATATGTTCTCTCAAATTATGTCACGCTGAACACTTAAATACAGATAACTGGTAATTTTTAGCTGCATATACTTCCAAGAGCACAACCCTTGTCATGTTTATTTGGGCTTCCGTGGGGCTTAACCCCCATGTAAGTGTGCACAGGGTCGCCTCTCAAACCACTGCAAAACCTGTACCCCCCACCATCCTGCACTGGTTTTATTGGTACTTAAGATGGTTTGCGTTTAAGCACCGTGAAAGGACAGAGACCTGTTTCTAAATAGGCAACGCAAATACAACCCCGCCGGGGTCCACCAAACTGGCGGTCCACGAAACCCAGGCGGACGCGGGTCGACTAGCAAACACGCTCCTTCCCGCCCCCCCCCCCCCCGCCCGCACCACAACAAGGAAATGACCCCGCTGCTCCGAACCTTTTCACATCCGGGATACGCCAGAGGACGCAAAGCAGCACGCAACTTGAACCGCAACCTCCTCCAGCCTTGACCCCGCCCTGGCCAGCTGCTCCGTGACTATGTCTGCCAAATGCGCCTGCGTAGAAACCGGGCAGCTGCGGAGGCGGGGCTGGGGCGTTGCAAGGGAAACTGGAGCTGCTTCCACGCAGGCGCAGTCGGAGGCAGCCATGTCCGTTGGAGTTTGAAAAAAAGTTTTAGACGGCGGTTGTTGTGTCTGCGGAGAGACCTGAATCTGTCTCTTTCTTACAGCGGGGGCAAAGGCAGTCCTTTCACCTCCTCGCGCAAAGGGTGAAAGCAAAGATCCTTTATTTTGGTGTGTGTGTGTTTTAATTGCCTTGCAAGTATTTGCTTATTTCATAACGCTTATATATTCCTTGGTTTTTGAATAAATACATAAAATGCTGTCAAAGCGGTTCTTCGGGAGGGACAGAAGCGTCCTTCAGCCTCGTAAGAATACCGATCCCTTGTTGTAGGGAGGGTGAAATTCGAGATATTTATGCCCATTTTTCATGAGAAGGACATAGAGTGGCTTACAACAATCCTGCAGAGTAGACCAGTGTTGCTATCCACCCCAGCGCCCAGCCAAGCGGGGTCGTCTGGAGCGTCTCCACCCCCATCATCCAGCCCAGACACTGAGATCCAGCACTGAGGGCCTTCTGGCGGTTCCCTCCCTGCGAGAAGTGAGGTTCCGGGGAACCAGGCAGAGGGCCTTCTTGGTGGTGGCGCCCTGTTTAGGGAAGTTTTTAATGTTTGATGCTGTATTTTTGATATTTGGTTGGAAGCTGCCCAGAGTGGCTGGGGAGAACCAGTCAGATGGGCGGGGTATAAATAATAAATTATTATTATATTGCATCTATTAAAAAACTGCTCAGAAGAAAGCTGCCCTGAGTTCAGTGGGACTTACTCCCAGGTAAGGGTGTGGGGGGCTATAGCAGTGGTTTTCAGCCAGTGTGCCATGGCCTCTGTACCTCTTTGCTTCCCTCCCTTCCTCTGATGTTCTCTCGCATCTCTGCCTCCCAAAGGCTTGCAAAGCTGTTTGTTGCAGCAGCCCTGGCTACCAGCTCCGCAGGCGAATGGTGCCTCGGGCTTGCCAGGGGGTGCTGGTTGCCAGCAGAGGCTGCCTCAGAGTAAGCAAGTGGGTGAGGGAGCCCAGCCAGCCAGTCCACCAGCCCTTGCTGTTGGCAATGGACCGAGAAGTGGGAGGCCAGGAAGGCAAGCAGGCACCATGCTGGCCTTTCTTGTGCTTGCCGTGTGCAATGCCTGCCCAGAAGCTGAGTGGCCCCATGCAGGCCCAAAAGCGCCCAAGGTAAGGTGCTGTCCTCACGTTTGGCCATTGGGCCACTAAAGTTGGGGGCATCCTCTTCCCAGGCCCCTGTGGGGCAGTGTGAGGATGCACCCCTCTCTTTAGAGGCAGCTCAGAGACCAGGGGCAGCAGCAGCGGCTGCCCAGAGGACTCACAAGTAGAGGGGAGAGGCCAGGAGGCTGAGGGAACACTCAAGAGAGTTTGTTCAAAAAATGGTGAGAGGCTGCCAACTCTGCAGGCAAGGGGTGACATAACTGGGTTCATGAGCCCCACAGGAGTGCCGCAGGAAGAATGTAGTTTGTCAAGGGAGCCGTGGACTCAAAAAGGTTGAAAACCTCTGGGCTATAGTGTTTTATCTAGGCAGCCAGGGCTCTTCTGGATGGCAATATCTTTTTGCACCAGGTCAGTGAGGACCACTAGTTTTTTAAAATTCTCCTATATACAGAACTCCCTAGGTGCCTTTTGGGTTGTATCTGTAGGTTTCCCCCTCTGTGTCAATTAACTTAGGTCAAGTAAGTGTTGCTTATTTTGTATAATACATGGAAGATGGCTCTTCCTTGGAAGGTTCTGGACTCTCCTACCTTGGAGGTTTCTAACCAGAGGTTGGATGGTAATCTGTCATGGATAGTTTAGCTGAGTTTCCTACACTGCAGGGGGTTGCACTAGAACGAGGACTCCTGAGGTCCTTTCCAGCTCCATGGTTCTATGTTCTTCTGCTTCACCAATATTTCATTATGCTCCTATCATTTTATGTAATTGTATTTTGTATAAATTATAAGATTATAATTCAGACCATGGGAAGCCAAAACAAAAATTATTACAATTTGGAAGAAAATTGGACTTTTTATTTTATTTTAGTTTTTTATTTTTATTGGATTTGATTTGATATGTTAATTAGATGTTTTATTGGAAAAATAATAAACACTTTAAAAAAATTATAAGATTATAAATAAAACATGTTCTATTTACAGACAATACATTTAAATAGCTGCCTTTCTACTGGTAGAACAGGGGGGGCATGGGTGTAGCCAGGATTTTTGTTAGGGGACAGGCTTTTCTTGGGGGGGCAAAACCTCAGATCTGTATTGATTTTTAACACCTATGGGGGGCATAGGAAGGAAACAAGGTCGGAAGGGGGCCACAGTCAGAAAAAGTTTGAGAAAGACTGATCTGTCCAACTCCCCGCAATGCAATGAATCTTTTGCCCAACATGGGGCTTGAACCCACAACCCTGAGACTGAGTCTCATCCATTACCAACTGAGCTATTCCAGGTACTGCAATAGCCCTATATTGTAGCAGCAATGGGGGCAGAAAATATCAATCCCTGTTAATATCTACATATTGTGAATTAGGAAGGGGAGGTTATAAACTAGCTCCTGTTATTATCTCTGTGTCTGGTGCCAACCCCTAAATGAGGTTGAGGTTCAAAAACCATGGATGGGCAGCTGTTGTCTCCCTATTATTACAGAGCTCTGCAATCCAAGTCTTAGAACACGGAAGGTAAAAAGTGGCATGAAGAAGAGGATTAACAATTATGGGAAGGCAACTTAAGGTTTCTTCCACATCACTTGTGTATTAAGTGTTCAGTCTGATTTGCTTACAAGGAGGTTATATGATGCCAGCTGTTTATTGAGCATTCTGATCTGCCAGGAAGTTCTATGATTTCACATCAACCAATTTAGCCCACATTTTCCTTAACCCTGAAAAGTCTATTTTATTTTAACTGGAAGCAGTTTTGTGGTGCAAGAGCTCCAGATCCACTCTAATGGCACAGTTGAATCCCACAAAATAATATGGAACTGTCCTAAATTCTAGATCTCATCACCACAGTTTAGAATAATGAGTAAATTTGCACTGATTTCAATCCTGGTGAAAGTAACCACAAATTCCCTAAAGGCGTAAGAAAATACAGAGAGCCCTGCTGGATCAGAATAAGGGCCTGTGTGTCTGCTTGAGGGGTGGGCAACCTGCAGTCTTTTACAGCTCCTTTAAATCTTATATTAATCACATTAGCATCCTCTTCTGGTTACATGTCACTTTCCTAATCATTAATATTCATTTTCTTTCAGGTTCTATTATTGTGGTTTTAAATGAATTCCAGGCATCCTAAAGAGATTTTAATTGACTTTCAAGTTTCACTTCCTTTTAACTGATTCCCTAATCTTTCCAAGGAGTGGGGGAGAGCAATAGGAAGGGTGATGAGAGCAAGGAAAATGAGCAACAGGCTTCACTTGCCTTGCCCTCTCCTTCTAAGCAGTAATGGGCCCAGAAAGAGAGGGCAACTGGCAGCGGGGACAGGGGCAAGGAAGCAGGTCCCTAGAAGGAACACACTGTGGGCATCATGCATGAGACCCCCGCACAAAACCTGGAGCCAGCACTGGCTGAGTCAACCAGCACATTTAGAAAAACAGTGCAATGGCCAACTGATCCCCACTGTCACACACATACACGCTTCCCTGATTTTCGCTGCACTAGCCATGGATTGGCTAGGGACAGGGAGAGGTGATCAAAGTACTGAGAAGTATGAAGGAGGCAGTTTACTGCTGCTCCACCTCATTCTAAATCTCATCAAACTGTTTGGGGTTGTGGTTAGTCTCCAGACAGATCACTTTGAGGCTAACCACAGCTCTAAACAGATCAGTGTTTGGCCAATACTTTACAGCCCAGTCCTATGCAGCCTAAGTCCTAATTACTTAGAAGTAAGTTGCCCTGAATTCACAGGGGCTCAACTCTCCACTAGGAGTACACAGCCTATATTTATATAACATCACTTGCCCGTCCTATATGATGTTATATTCAATGCAGTTTTTCTTTAGAAGTTATCCTTTTTTGTATCGCATGAGGGTGGTATAATAACTGCCCATCCATTTTAAAGCCATAGGATAATACAAATCTAACAAACCAAATTGACTCAGGCACCCATACATAGTTCTAGCCGCCCAATTCTATGCATTCAGAAGTTAGTTTTGTTTAGGATTATTCTCATATAGGCAGCAATCTTATACACACTCAAGTCCTACTGAACTCAGGGAGCTCTATAGTTAACATGCATGGGATTGGGCTGCAGATACAGAATCACACACACCAGGTCAGGCTGTTGGGCTACCTAGCTCAGAATTGTCAAGCTTGACTGGCCATGGCTCTGGATGATTGGGTTTTAGATGCAGACATTTCCAGCCCTGCCTGGAGATGCTGGGGAATCGACGTGTGAATTCATAGGGATTCCTATGTCCATTTTATCACAATAATATTTTTGTCTCCAGAGCTCTTGAGCTCTTTTAAGGCTTTGCATGCGTTACAGCTGCCAGACTTCAGGAGAATCCTGAAGTATGCTATATTCACAACTGTAGGTCCCAATCTCTACACTTCAAATGTAAAAGATTAACTTTCCAAGTAAACAAAAAGCCTGGTTTGCAGCCATCTTCTTTTCCAGATGCTGTCAGAATGGTGTTTGTATTCTCTGTACTAGCAGGGAGTCAACAATTTTTGAGACATGTTCTTGTCAACTGGTGGGTTTCACTTAGCGACACTAGGCCACTAAACATGGCACACCTCAAATTCATGTGCATGTCTGAAACACTTCCACTCTTGCTTCTTTTGCTGAGCCTCTATGAAGCAGAATTGGAGAAGTGCCTGCATAGCATACATCTTATTAGCACATGCTGTCCTAAGTTGTCAATGATATAAAAACTTCCTGAGCCAAGGAGACACCCTTTAATAGGAGTTACATACCAAGCAGTCTTGGGAGGAGCAGGCACATGTGCAATGTGGATCCCAGCCAAATTAGCTTTAAAGTAATTTAAAAACACATCGGAGCTATTTATATTTGTCTTCTGGCTAGTGAGCAGAAAGATTTTATTTTCAACCGAAGAAGACTTGCAATTACTATTATTTAAAGCTAAAAGGTAAACTGAGATTTTAAGTGTTTTAAAAACCAAGCCAAATTGCTTTGCAGACTGCACGTTCCAGTAACTGTGGGAAACCTCATCTTATGACTCATGTATACTGAAGTGAAATGCAGTGTGACACTTTAACAAGCAATTATATTTGTGATAAGAGTGCTTTCTCTGAAGGCTGTCCTGAAGAGGGCAGGTAACTGATCATGTTCAAAAAGTGTGATCAGTTACCATGCAGCATAAATTCAATACTTACCAGTTTCTTTATTGTTAGTTCCAGAGACGTTTAAAGAAACTACAGCCTTTACAGCCAATAATACATATTCAGCTGTATCCCTTTTATCTAGGGTTATCACCCTTTTAAAACCACATTGAGGTCCACTTACTTTGATGCAGTTCAAATTCTGTAGCAGCTGACAAGCTGAGCTGTTGAGTTGCTGCTCTTGATCCTGAAATATCCTATTTCAGCTTGTCAGCACAAAGCAGAAATGCCTGTTTATTTGATTAAAAATAATCTATTCACAATGTTAACTTGTTTTTTTCTGCTCTTACTGTGGGTTGTGTAACACTCATGCTGTCAGATATGAAAAACAGTTCTTAAATTCTAGTTCATGTCTTCCTCCAATTTGGCAATTTCTCAGGTGGCGTTTTGGCCACTTTACCTACACGAAATAACATCCCAGAAATTCTCATCAAAGGAGAGGTTGCTTCCCGTCATCTTCTTAGACTGCAGGTTCTAATGACTCACATTGGACAATGGACCTTCCCATATGCATTGATAAGGTAGTTGCTCGATGAAAACAACAATGTGGTGAGCAGTGATGGTAAACAAAGAGGCAACAGGGACTAGCAGTTTATTATGTGCTTTTTGGAACTATTTCCGCTCTTCCAATAAACCTGATGGCTGATGATGCTATTAGGCCAATTTGAGTTAAGGATGATTCTTCTATCCTTAAGAAACTAATCATGCGAAGATGGATATTGTGTGCACTTCCCTTCATTATTAGCATGCACTCATCTTGCTGCTAGGTATATTTCTTCTTTTTAAAGCAGTGAGCATAGAACCATGGTACATCCCTCACACCAAGACCGCTAAGCTTGTGTTTTTCAAGCAGCTAAAAGGAAAGCAAACACATGCAATGTGGTAAAATAAGGCAGTTAAAAGCACCAGCAAAGTTTTAAAGAATTTTACCAATAAATTTGGCAATAAGATTAGACAATGAAGCTACCTTTTTTTAAAGAAGGCATAAAAGGGAGCTTTAGGTATTGCTTGTGCTTCCATGCTGACAGCTTGCATATCAGTTCCATTGCATATCTCCTTTTCCAAGAAACTGTTCTCAGCAACTGATACTCAATTATATCACAGCTACTTCATGTTTTGTAGTTTGATAAGGGGGGAAAATGCACAAGAGTGTGTTTTAATCAAAGTAAGCAATATGTTTATTTGAACTTCAGTAGAGATGAACCACTAAGTTTTGGAATAAAAAAATACTGGAAAAGTACTACAGCTTGAATGAATATAAAAACATTAGCAGAAAGAAAACAATTTAAATGGTAAAAAATTAACCTTTAAGTCTGAGACACTTGAATAGGTTGTTTAAGTCCTCCCAACATGTGCTAACATCTGCTAAGTTGGCAAAACACAAACCTCTTACAAAACGAAAACAGCTACTTCTGTTATGTGAACTGCATAAAACTGTCCAATCTTTAAAAAGGCTGTATAGTTTGTCTTGAAATATACAGACCTTGCAGTACATGACAAAAGCATTTATTGACCCAGCCTTGCTCCATGAAGCTGTGCTTGGGCAGAAATATATCAGTTAGTAAGATGAAGCCTCTATAAAAATGAAATGCACACAGCAAGACTTGGACTTATATAACAAGCTATGTTTACAGTATAATTCTACCTGTCCATGTCAGCTTCCCTTCCCACCCGCCTCCCACAACTATATTTCTTTAGGCTAGTCCATCTCTAACTTCCAGATACACTGTACATACATTTAGCAAAGAGCATACCTAAAAATTCTTGCAGCGGTATGGTCAGTACACAGTTTCAGAAGATTACACAGAAGCCTTAATTTTTCTGAGGATAGCAACTATTACCAAGAACCATTAGCTTTCGAATATTGTGAGAAGCTTGTTAAAAAGGAGAGTAGCCTTCTTTTTTGGTACTCGTCCCAGAACGCAAAACACAATGGATATTCAGCACAAGGGGATCTTAGTGTTCTAGATAAGATTGCTTGAGAACAGCGTCCCGATTACGTGGACTTGGGTCATCCCTAGCTATTACACGCTGCCCTGTATAAAGATTACTACTATGTAAACTAAAAAGTCTTTGATACCAACAACTTAGTAGCGGCTTTTCCTGATCTAACAGTTGGTCACAGAGGTCAAGTATAATAAAGGCTGCTGCCAGTTTTGTACATGTGTCTGACTCATACATCCTTCAAGTACATGCAAGGCTCAATAGTTTCTTAAGTGTAGCTGCTCCGAATCCTTTTAAGACACAGAAGAGATTGGGTTATGAGGCGAGCCCATCTGCGTAAGAACTTTATCCAGCCACTGAAGGGGACCATGTAAGTGAATCTCAATCCAGCACGGTGTGCTTGTGACATCTTGCCGATGATACTCTGCTCCCCAGCCCTAGAAACACAGAGTGATTGTTACAACAATTCTTGCTACAGATTTAATTGCATTCTGAGAATCCAAAGACAGTAACATGGCGTCGTATTGAATAAAGGAGACATTATTTTTATTTCTTGCATTAAAGGAGCGCAACCATTTTCTGATCTCTGAATTTTAATTTGAAGTAGATTTAAAACCTTGCCAGATGGGCCCGATTGAAAGCCCTGAAGACATGAATCTTCCAAGTAAGTGATCACGCTCAATGGGGTGGGGCAGCTTGTGCTGTAATGTCTTCTACTTTCAAGGGAAAACACCTGTTGATGTTTAGTCAGGCAGTGCTGCTCTCTCAATTCTTTATACTATTTTCCCCCCATACACACTGCCATCTATTTTGTATCCAGTGTCTGTGCACCTTATTTCTAGAAATTCAGAGATATTTTTTTTTGATGGATGTTAAGGTACCACTGAACAAGTAAGCCAAACACAACATTTCTCTATTTCTCAGTGGCTGCACCCAGATTATAGAACTCCCTGCACAGGGAGCACCTACCAAGCTTCTTAGCGGCCTTCCACTTAATAGGAAAGACATTTCTGATAGGCATTAGACCCACTGGGGTGATTTTTCTCCTGTCACAAGGTATAGTTTTATTGCTTTATTACTGTTATTATTGGGGGTTTTTTAACTGACAGACATTTGCTGCTGAACATGATTTTTTGTGCAAATAAAGTGGATATAATTTTCTTACTTTTTTTTTTTTTTTAAGTGCTGCCACTGATTCTGGAGCTAGAGCTACACTTCACTAAATCCAGGTTAATATCTTTCAGTTTTAAGGTTGATTAACATGAAAGACACAGTGCAATTTTAAAAAATCAAGTATTACTTGGCTTCAGCTCTAGAGTACTTTTTTGGAGGATTTGTTGAGCAGGCTCAGCATCAGCCCCTAAAAGATTTAAGTTTTGGGCAGCATTTGCATGCACATGCCTTCGTCTGTCTAGGTTGCTATTATAGCAAGAGTTGTATTGATGCGAGGTCTAAAATTTAATAGTATCAACTCAAGTTCATTATTTTTCCCAGGCCAAGGCCTCGTGAAGGCACACTCACCCCAAAGCCTTGCTTACCTTTACAAAGCTCATGCGGATAGTGCACATCTTGGTGAGTTCGTACACAGTTTCAAAGCCATGGTTCACCGACTGAGCCAGAAGTTGAGCAAACTCTTGGTTGTTGAAAATTTTCAAACTGCAGCCACTTGGAATTTTGCAGACTGTAGTTGGGTGGAAGCCATGATGGTAATTGCAATTTCGACTTTGCACAAATATACTACTGTCACTAAGGCACTCTGCATAGACTTCACCACCGACATAATACAGGTGGACTCCTATAAGAGAGACATGATTCCGTTAGTTTTATTCTGAAGTCAAAGCACTTCAGACTGCTGCAGGTATTCAAAGCAGCAATTAATGGGTAGGAGTATTTTCTGGTGCTGTTGTCCAAATGAGAATCACACACCTTCTCCGCAGTGATGCATGAATTTTACATACTTGGCCCAACCGCATAAATGCAGTTGTCCAAATTTATTATTCGCATGCTGTATAGGCAACATTTTTTGGACATCTGCTTTTCTGGACATCTGCACATATCCTTAGATTTGAAAGATTTTTCTAGTTAAAAACTAGGGGATGCAGGTGAATTTGTGTCTAATGAAACCAATGGGATAGAACCACATCTGCTCAACTCTTATTAGCAAACCAAGTTCTTCATTTTATCTGGTCTGAGTTTTAGCTTCTATTTAGATTGGGGTTTACTGTAGTTTTAGCAGATCTTCTTAAATATGCATATTTCTTTGCAAAATAAAAATGGTAATCTAGTAGTGTGCGTGTGATAATTTTCAAAAGCAAAATTTAAGGCTAAGACATTTTACTGAACCCTTTAGTAAAAGGAAATAGGAGTTCCTATGTGCTGCATAGCTATAGGTCCCAGGCACTAATACTGATTCAACTACAGCTATTTTCTCAAATTGGGCCACCAGTGTGGCATAATGGTCAGAATGTCAGACTAGTACTGGGGGTATCTACTACAGGGTTCAACGGCCCCCTCAAACATTGAAGCTCAACTGGGTTAATACTATCTCTCAGCCTAACTTATTTTACAGATCGTTGACAGGATAAATAAAATGCCATGTGTATCACCTTGAACTTCTTGGAGGAAACGGAAGATATAAATGTAATTGAATAATTTGTTCATAACTAGATCCCTAGTAAGGAATGGGGCTGTTACAGGGGGAAAAGATTAAAACCCTGCTGCTATTCAAACTTTTAGAAGTCCTTCAGTGCACCACCAAAAGGCATGTTCTGAATAGTTTTAAAGGCACCAGTAGTGGATAGTCCCCAACTGTGTCTTACACATACCTGGAAGAGAAAACCATCTTTTATATAGCCAAAATACCAGTCATACCCTGGGGGGGGGGGAGTATCCCTTGTTCATATCTGGCTTTGTAAAACCAAAGTCATATTCCAGCAAAACCAAGTAGGGAATTATTAATACAAATAATTGACTAAACTATTTTTATTCCAAGACAATTTAAAGCATAGAAGCTATAGTCTTCACTCAAGACCATCTCTCTTTTATTTGTTAAAGAGAGAGAGAGAGAGACACAAAAAGCAAATGCTTCTAGAAAGACAAATTATACAGAAAACCAGAACATTACTAAATTACTTCAGTTCTTAAAATAAAGGAGACAGCACATAATTTTTTTTATATAGTTTTATATATTGGGGGTATTATGGGTTAAAACAGATGGCATATACTGTAATACAAACACTTCTATAAAAGATAAAGATAAATTTTAAGTGATTCCTCTTTTTCTCCTATGGATCTCAGTACTATTTTAGAACCTTGTGTAGTAATAGATCCACCAGCTTAGTTGCAGCTCAAGAGGTTTATATTCCAACCAAACAATTTGGGAGACAACTGTCCAGTTGGAAGTCGGATCGTGCGCAACCCTGTCTCTATGTGTTGTCAAAATTTCCTTGTTTGCAAGGAGATTACATTGTGTAACGCTGAATATGTTGCTTCTCAATGAAGCCTTGAGGCAAACAAATGTTGCTTGCATCCCAGCTCCTCTCTTTCCACTTTCAAATATGAACAAAACCCCACAGTACCTTTGCCAATATGCCGCCTGGTGTTCTCAATGGTGGAATTCCGGTTAACATTGGAGAGCAGCCCTAGGCAAAACCTGTTCTTGTTGTTTGAAGGATCAGTGAAGCCATCGACCAACACACTTGTTGAAGAGGCATGAAATGCCTCTCCAACACGATTGTTAAGCTCATAGTAGACAATAGAGCACCAGTGTTTTGGCTCTTCATAAGCAACTGCCTGAACATCTGGAAAGGAGGAAAATCAGAAATCAGTGACACTAGAATTAATGAGTTCCTGAGCTTTAAAGTTTTATTTATTTTCAGTGTGTAGGTTTTGGCTTAAGATCACTGAAGAACCAAAAGGGGGAAAAAATAATCTGGCTATGCAGCTGCTAATTAGAAGTCATTCTCCCACAATGCCCTATTATGCAATACATATGAGCCACACTAGCAATTCAATCAAAGCCTCCACATAGCGAAAAGAGAAGGAGCTCTAACTGGTACTTTAATAAGCAGTGAGCAGATTCTTTTTACCACCCTGCTTTAAAAGTAGACTCACAAAAACTGGGACTGCAGTACTGATAATCTACTAATTGGTTAGGTTGAGAGTCCCTGCAGTAGAATGATTAGACTGGCTTCCCCCCAAAATGATTGTAACCAGTAAGCTTTACTTATCTCTATGTTTGGGCAGGTGGGCTGTGTTTGTGTGGCAAATGAGCTAGAAAGAAAACTACCAGGTCTCACTCAATTTACCAAACCATGTTGACTGGTCTTCTAGTGGCAATCCTTTTCATCACAGCCCACTTCAACGCTTTAGTAAACCCAGATGTGCTACCGTAAACCATGCCTATTTACAATGAAGTCATTGGACAGTATGCAATTCAAAATGTATGCTTTGAACCAGGAACTATTGCTCAAAAGACTTTGCCACCTTGAGCAAATGTCCATATCATGGTGGAGTTGCACTTGCAAGTCAGGGTCTCATCCTTTAGGGTCCATTCTGTCTCCTATGGTAACTCAACTGCCATGTTAAACCACTGGTTGCTGGGGATTTGGAGCATGGTGTTACAAGTACTTAGCACTTATCTGTCCATGTCAACTGGATCAGAAGCTGAGAAAATGCTGTTGGTCCTGAAGCAGTGATGGGCTTGTTGGAAACCAACCAACTGAGAGTGAATCCTTCTAACACAGAGGTGTTGTGGGTAGGTGGTTCCTGTGTTCAGGAATCAGGTGGATGACCCAATCCAGAATGGGTTGCACTGTCCCTGAAGGAAGAGGTTCCTAGTACTCCAGGATTTCAGCCAGCCACAGAAGTCCCAATTGCCTTCTACAGTTAGGAGTGTTTGTACTACAGCTGTTGCTGGGCTGGCATACCCTGGCCTCAGTTGTCCATCATAATGACCTCCTGGGGCACTCTGACCATCTTAGCCGTGACTCCTGGAAGATCTGCTCTCTGCCTTGCAGGCCTTTTTCCACCTGGCCCAAAGTGGGCTTCATGGCCAGACTGGGATCTGAATTTGAGAACTCTCAGCCTTCGTCTGACACAAACCACTACACCACAGTGACTTGTGATAGTTAAGAAGGGAGAGTCAACCAATGACAGTAACAAATATAGTTTTGGCTGTAGGAAACCAATTCTATGGAACTGAAGATGGCAGACTATATTCCCGAAGCTGGTGAGCCTCATATGACAACAATGAGAATTTGAGCCTTTAGTGCCATTGGCCAGTCCTGTGGAGCACCTTGCCAATAGCCACCTTCTGTGCCAACTTTGAAACACCTGCTGAAAACTTTTCTATTCCATCAGGCTTATGCAGGCAATTAAGAGTACATCCCTCATCATGGTCTATTGTTGTTTGTTTTTTTCATTTCTTTTTGCTTTTAACTAGTTTTTAAACTTATAATATATTGTATCCTACCACAATATAAACTGTTTTTATTTTGTTGTAAACTGCTGGTATATTTTTATGATACAGCGGTATATACTTTTTTGTAAATAAGGCTTTTCTCCATCCTGTTCACTGATTACCAAAGCTATGCAAAGAAGTGCTGATTCAAACAAGCCATGATATTTTTAATCCTTTCAAGTCATTGTACGGCAGCCTTTAATTATTAGTAAGTAGGTGCTCTCTTCACAGTAAGATGCCAGCAACCATTAAGGCTGCACACAGCTTTGCCCTAGTTCTCAAACTGGGGAAGAAATCCTGCCAGCTGGCCATTCCTGCAGAATGAAATCATATCTCTCTCACACAGATTTCATACTAACTTCCTCACATTTGCCTTAAGTCATGCAGAGCAGGTGTGCTTTGTCTCTCCATTCCCAGCATGAGCCAACAATAGGAGTTACCCAACTTCATTGACAGGATGCAGCTTGTTAAGTCAAATCTCTTAAGACTAACAAATCTTCACAAAGAACAGGCCTCTCTAAATGTCTGCAGCGAGAGTGCTTGAGCCTACGTTTACTGCCGGTGCCCTTCCTATATGCGAACTTCAGCAGACCTTTTCTGAAGGGCTATAAAACAAAGGATGTGACCGTACGTACCAGGTAGAGGTACAGGAGTAGAGAAATGAGCTCACAGAATTAAGGGAAACAGGTGTGCGTAAACAATGTAAGTGTAAAGGAAATAAGCAAGTGTAGTTTCACCCTCTAAAAAGAAAAAAAAAAAACGGGAAGGGAGGGATATTAAGATCAGGGGAGGAAAAAGTTACCGGATTTAGAGGGAGCATCTGCCACTAGTTGCTACTAGTCGTTGGGCCTGCAGTATTACTACTTCTGTGCTTGTGATTGCAACATCCTTCAGCTGTCCAGTACATACTGTTCCCTGCCTCCTGCTAAAATATCTGGCCCCAAAGCCACAGTGGGAAGGGCGTGCAGGAAACTGCCATTGTGAACACAGAAGTGGGTAACGCTGCAAGTGCTGTGATTTCTGGTAACAACACAGCTTGTAAAAATAATCTGGTTCCAGGTCCAGCCATCTTGACAGTGCTCTTGGATGAAACTGCTATGGTCATGGTCTAGCCAACACACAACACTACAGGTGGCAGTGCCGGTGGCAGAAATTTTATGATCCTGCCACATGAACTGGAGCCAACCTAATGAGAAGCACACTATTTATATGCATCTCTTACGACCCAGTACACAGCAGTTTGTTGTGACCAGAATATCCAAACAAACACTTAAAGACTGGTTAGACACACAGCCCTCTGCTTACTGGGGCTATTCCTAAGGAATGCAAGAATGACAGGACAAAGATACAGGACAATCAGAAAACTAATGTGTGCAGAAGGTCTACAGAGTCAGGCATAAACAAGGATAAATTTGCTTCTTGCTTTTGTCAGCAACAAGCAACATGAAATGAACAGATCAGCAAAACTACCCAAAGATTTGCTTTATCAGTTGTGAGCCAGCTTTAAAACAAAATGTTAAATAACCAAGAGGTTGTCTACTCTTATTTTTCCAAGATGGCTACAAAACTAATCTTGCTGGCACAGAATGCACACTTTGGTTATCTGAGCATCTTGCCTGCAGCTATGAGGAGGAAGAAGCAGTGCATGATTTGGTGCAAGTTTGGCTGAAACACCATTCTTCATACCTTGTTACTTGGGGAGAAGACATCCACTGACATTTACTTACTATTATGCCAGACTCTTAGTCCAGAGCATGAGTGCACCATTATAAATCATAAGAACCTAAGGCCACCTCTGTTGGATCAGAAAATCTAGTCCTGCACCCTGTTCTCACAGTGGCCAACCAGAAACCTATTGGAAGTCCATAATTCAGATATGATCATTCACAGCTTCCTATTCATAAAATGTATGCTACAACCATGTTTATACTCCACATGCCACATATATATGTTAGACCACATTTCTTATTAAAAGGGGGAGAAAAAAACCTAAAAGTTTCACCTCCTCTGCTTATTTCTGGAGGAATTGAAGGTGCCATCATATTGGTGTCCATTGGCTGTGAACCATCCTGTGTCATCTGATCTTCTGGAGGCAGATAAGCAGGAGGGGGAGTATCAGCTAAATTGGAAACATACAGGACAGATAATTTAATTTCTCTTTGTACATTAGTAGAAAGCGCTAAGACAGGTCAAGCAACCATTTCCACCTATTTATGATAACCCAATAAAACCCTTCATTCCTGTGTCTCAAGTGAGACTTGCTAGACAAAACTAAACTCTTATAAACAAGGCTAACAACGGAAGCCATTATTTTCTGATCAAGGAATAATAGTTTAGAGTTTCTTTTTTAGGGAACTAGGCTTTGAAGCAGATAAAGGTAAAGTTATTCTACATGAGATAAGCGATCTTGAGGAGGTTTGTTTTTTTAATGTATGTTTATCATAGATAGTTGTAAAGAGTATGGGTTGCTCGTGCGTAAGTTGCCGCCTCCTGGCTTTGTTGCCTTGTTAAACCTTTCAGTCTGGACAGCCCTTCACTTCGTGGCTGTCTCAGTCACTAGCAGAATCCGTCAGTGGGCGTTTCTTAAACCTTTTCCAACATAAAAGTTGTTTGACACCCAGTCTCCTCCTACTCTCTCTGCGCGGAAGTCTTCTGCGCAGGGAGGGCATGGGTAGCGGAGGACCCGTGCTCTCCCCACTGGTGTCCGGTGAAGAGTCTGGGAGCCCTCTCGCCGATTCCCCCATCTGCCCCTCCTTATTCCTGGTGTTGCACTGAATTGCTTCCCCATCTGCTGAGCTGCCTCTCTCCCTGCTGGGCCCTTCTCCAGCATCATTTGAGAGCCTTCCCTCCGCCTCTAGCTCCGATGTCAGTTCCCTGACAATAGTGATTTTAGATGCTTAATAAATTTCAGTCCTGCTGGAAAAAGATTTCAGCCAACACTATTGTACTTCTGTTTTTCCTACCTTCCCAGTTCCAACAGCAATAATTCCCTATTATGGTGCTGCAACAGAACTAACAGCAGCTAAAGCAGCCTTACAAAGAAGCCAGTTAAAGTTGTCAACCTACTAAGAGGAACCCATATTCTCATGCTGGAAGGGAAGCCCCCCTCTTTTAAAGATGTGCAGAAATGCAGGCTAGTTTTTTAAAAAATGCATTTGATCGAGTGGAATGACAGAGGAGGGACAGAACTGAGGATCAGGCTTTTCTTCCTCCACATCTAGCACAGAAACCAAATGGCAGAGGAGAATGGAGTGATCTGTCCTTCCTCCACCAGCCCACTCATCTGCATGGAATTACTGGTGGCCTGTGGCTTTCAGGTAAGCTGTTAATGCATGATCACATCAAAATAAAGCATTTCAATTAGGAGATGAACCAAGTAACTAGCAAACAGGGGCTGCAATCCAGTACATAGCAAGATTTACACTCATGTGCTGTTGACATCAGTGCTGCTAAGCCCAGTTTATTGCCGGGTAGCCAGCCAGAATCCTTAGGTTTAAGCTGTCACCAGCTATACAGTTGTTGATTGCTACACCAGGAATAGTTTGAATACTTCTTCTCTTCATCCATGTTTGTGTGTTCCTACATTGGTTTAATTTTTTAGAAGTTTAAACACAACTGAGCAGTTCTTTAGTATCTTTTTACAACCCAAAACACACAAGAGAGATTTGGAAGAACTAATGAACAGTGAGAAAAGGCTATTTCTGTGCAACATTAAAAAGAGCAAACTTCATGCTACTCTTTGTCTACTTGCCCTTTTGAGACACTGTAAACTCATGTCATAAGATACTTCTACTAATAAAGTTGAACCTCCTTCTTGAACCAATGTGAAGTGTGGGTTTTGTTTTATTTTATTTTTAATGGACAATTGCCTTCCCCTGGTCATTTGGATTTGATCTTCTAGCACCAATCTGGAATCCTAGTTGAACAAAGCACCTCACTGCTTTGACTTCTAATCTAGAGGGCAAGTGCAGCTCCCCTCATTTTTTTACCAGATTCGTAACTAACTTCAAGGTTATGCTACATCATTTTCTACAAATGAAGTTCTAGCTAGTGAATAACTCTATGGATCCAATTTCCAGTGACCAATTCTCTAGCAGCGCATAATGCTCTCACGATCAGCTAAGATAAATCTTTTAATGCTATCTTTATGTGGTAATTCATTAAAGTCCTTGGATGCTCCGTAGTTTCAAAAACTTTTCTTTGCAGACTAGGTAAAGCCAGAGAGACATTACGCAACACCTATTCACAGTTTCCAAGAACTGACAGGTGAAAGTTTAACACATCCAAAGGTTCAGTGGGCAAAAATTGCAGCTATTGTCCCAATTGCACTGATCATAAAATTATGGTTTTTGACAAAAAGTACGTACAGTCACACCTCGGTTCTTGAATGGCTTAGTTGTTGAACAAATCGGCTCCCGAACACGGCAAACCCGGAAGTTAAGTATTCCGGTTTTTGTACGTTTTTTGGAAGCCAAACATGCACTGCGGGTTCCACTTGAGTGCAGGAAGCTCCTGCAGGCAATCGGAAGCTGCACCTTGGTTTTCCAATGGTTTCGGGAGTCAAATGGACTTCCAGAACAGATTAAGTTCAAGAACCAAGGTTCCACTGTAGTTTTAATTGCCATAAAGAAACCTTTAAAAGCATGCAAATGTTTTGCATTTTCATTGGTTGCCATGAGATATTGACCCAAGCAGAACAAGTGTCCCAACCATGCTCCTAACACTGAGAACTTACTACCAAGGCCTCTTGGAGCAAGCTTACCTGGCATCTGGAAAGGACTTCCTGGGTCCGAGCTGGCAGGTGAGTGAGGATAGGTGCCACTGCTGCTTCCCGGGGAGTTTGGGTAGCTGCTGTTAGGCGAGTGAGGAAACGGATGGCTATTGGGTTGTTGGAAAGAGTCTGGGAAAGTAGCATTGTGTGGCATGTGTGGCTCGTTTTGTGGCACGCGGAATTGAGCCAGGAGACTGTGCTGTGGGTTGTATTCACTGTGTCTCGGAACAAGCACTGGAGGAAGAACTGGAAAGGGGGGGGGAGAGAGAAAAACCAAAAACTTAGTTCAAGACCACACTTACAGAACAAAGGCAAACTCTTCCATGGATGCAACCATTGCATGTGAGGTATTCACATTCTAGGAACAAACAGGGCTCAGCAAGGACACTTCACTGGATCCTGTCATTACATAACTTAAATTCATACAGTGGCACACTGACTGCCAGGGTCCCAGAGTTGTAAACTCAGTTTTCACAGTAGCTGGAAACAAGATGATCAAAGGAATTTGCTGCGTTTTTATTTACAAAACATGGAGCAGTGTTTTGTATATTTAATGCCAACGTTTGAAACTTTTAGTGCATTTTGCTGGCTTGCTAACCACTTAATGGTTTGTAAGCCAAAACCTTGTTAACTAGAAAATTCTTCTGAAGACAATGATAGCACTACATAGGCTATGGACAGAGAACTTAAAGAGACAACAGCTGAAAGTTTATTTTTAGTATAAGCAATGCGCTAAAAGGTTAATACTGAAATGCTACGGTTTCCTACAGTTGCCAACTAGATATCTATGGGAAACTCACGGGCAGAACATGACGACAAAAAACCCTCCCTCATTGTTGCTCCCTAGCAACTAGTATTAAGCAGCAGATTCCCGAGAATCCTGAAAGTCATGTTATACAGTGGTACCTCGGGTTAAGAACTTAATTCGTTCTGGAGGTCTGTTCTTAACCTGAAACTGTTCTTAACCTGAGGTTCCACTGCAGCTAATGGGGCCTCCTGCTGCCGCCATGCGATTTCTGTTCTCATCCTGAAGCAAAGCTCTTAACCCGAGGTACTACTTATGGGTTAGCGGAGTCTGTAACCTGAAGCATATGTAATCTGAAGCGTATGTAACCCGAGGTACTACTGTATATAGTAGGAGTATGCATCTGCTTCAGAGAGAATCCAGATCCAGAACCAAATAGGCAACTTTGGAAGGATTTGGGCCTTGTCTGATACAAAATGGGCCTTCTCCAAAGTAGTCTGAATTGGGCTGCTCCCAAAGCTTTAGACCCAACTTAGGAAGAAGTCAGACACCAGACAGTTGAACATGGACTGTACACAGTATACTAAGCATGGTCACACTAAAAATGGTATTGGAAGAATTGGTTTTTTGTTTTTTTCCTAATGATCCTGAGGTAATTCACCCTTGTCACATCTGCCGCAAACTGAGTCAATATTTTCAGTGAGCTATCCACCATGACCCTAAGATCCCTTCTCTGGTCAAACTCCATGAGCTCAGATGCCCTCAGTATATACACAACGTTAGGATTCTCCCAGCGCCCCCACCACATGACTATATTTACATTAAGCTGCCTTTTCTCTTTTATTTGTTAAACTTTTACCCAGTCTGTCCAGTGCATTTGCATTAAACAGACTCTTCCAATGCATTTGTACTTGGCATTTTACAACAATTAAAAAAGTAAAAGCACATTCCCATAAAAGAGAACAGCACAAAACTCAGAAACGGGCTGGGAGAGTCAGAACATTCTCAAATGAGGCTTCAGCATATGAAATTCACCTGCCCAGCTAGATATACAGTTGCCAGAACAGGGAAGTTTTAACAAGTGAGCAATGAAATGTGTAAGAGGGGGCAAAATAGATCTTGCTGGGCGAGGTATTCCACAATCTGGATGCAGCCACTGAGAAGGCTCTCCATATATCTTCCTCAACTATGAATGGGACTCAGATGGGTCTCTCTAATCCATCTTAGGTATAGATCCAGGTATCATGGCACAAAGCCATTTATTGTTTTAACTGTCATCACCGGCACTTAAAATTATGTGAAGGAAATAATTTTGCAACAAACGCAGGTATTACAGAATCTGTGTGGTGTGGTATCTTTGGTGACATCCTTGCAATTAGATTCTGGACCAGCTGAAAGTTTCTGAAGGCTCAAGGCAATTTCATGCAGAGGACATTACAGTAATCCAACCTGGATGCAACCAAGGCATGCGTTACTGTGGCTGGGTCCGATCTTTTCTGGAACAGATGCAGATAGTGCACCAACCTAAGCTGGGCAAAGGCATCCTTGCCCAAGGTCACTACCCCCATGAGACACAATTTCTAGACAAACAACCTGCCTTCTCTGAATCTTCTGTCACCTGGCTTCCTGTGAACTCCCTGCATCTTCAGCAACAGCACTATTTGGACATCTAGATGCAGAGCCTGATGTAGGAGTGCCCCCAAATGACGAAGCCCATTTTTCAAGTCTTGTCCAGAACAAGCCAAATCCATATTCCAAGAGTCCATCTCTCTAACCGCGATCACCTCTGGTCTTTTCTGAATTTTGCTTCAAGTTATTTCCCTTCATTCAGCCCATTACTGCCTATGGGCACCAGGTCAGGACATTAACAGTTCCCCTGGTATCTGTTGAAAATGTTGCATCTTCTCCTGGGTTCCTGTAAGGAGACTGAGCCTAGAATAACTCATGCCTTGATTACTACAACAAGCCACATCTTTCCTCTCCTCTCTCACACATTTAAACAAAGGCATATGAAACACTAAGTTTTTTGGGGGGCGGGGGGGCTTGTTTTGCATTTCGAGAATAGCTGGAAAGAGAATCTTCAAAGTGCTTTTAGCAATCTAAAAGTGGATACACTAGTCATTTTCTCCAAGGTTCCAGAGACACTGGATTTTCCATGCAAACGACAGACAAAGGGCAGAAGGGAAAAGAAAGTGTCACTTTTGGTACGGCGTTTCCTTAACAGCTCATGGAAACCATGTCGCTAATTTAAGACTCTCCCACATTGCGAAAGTATGTGAAAGCTGCCTATCGTGAGATTTCCCTTAATAAAAACACAATTTGCAAAACACAAGCACCGTGAAGTGTGCTCTCAGAAGCAGAGATGTGGGACCAAGAACTAATTTAGGTCCCAGAAATGGCAAGAGGCTTCAGTCTGAACCTGCTGCAACAGAAGACAAACATTCATACTTCAGCCTATACACAACACTTTTAGTGCAGCTAGTAGTGAGTTAGTGGACCCCCCTGGTGGGATACAAATGCTATCAATTGAGCTGGGAAGAGTTGCCTGTCCCAGACTCTGAGAAGGATTCTATACCTTTTCAGACACCTTTAAAAAAGCAGCAGGTCGACTTGAGTGTGGCTTCTCCCATTTCTGCGCTAGGAAATCTTCCCACCAGTGCCATCAGTAAAAGCACAGGAGCTTCCCAGTGACCCGGGTCCCCCAAATTAACATCCTTGAGCAAGAGGGCAAAACCCCAAGAGGTTCAGATGAAAAACCTGCCTGTAGTTGGATTGGGATAAGCACGCTTAGCTTGATCAAGTTGGACACCTCCACTGTACAAAATAAATTGCTAAAATTCGACACAGCAGGAAAGGAAGCTGATCTCAGAAGTAGCTGCCAGCCCAGAGGAAGAGGCATAATTGAAGAGACAGCTTGAGACTTTGGCTATGTTGAGCCAAGCACACCTGTTGCTGCAAAGTAACCAAGAGGCACTGATCTGTTATTTGGAGAGGTTGCAAGATAATGGAGGATACAGCTGTAGAGCGTTATCACTTTCCTTTCTTGAAATGAAAAAGGAACTGATTTACAAGGAGAGCAGTTGCGTTCTGGTACTCTCTCTAGAGCAACTCTGTCGTCAGGAATGTCTGCTTTGTTCACCTAGTGATGGTTACTAACTAAAAGTTTGTGTTGCTGCACAGCAGTGTTGCCAAGCACAATAGATGTAGCCCACCTTGTCCCTACTCTTTCCCTCTTCTGCACTTCTGAAAGGCCTTCTTGAAAGGTGAATGTCATAGTACAGGTGATAACCACAGCGTGCATCCAATCACATTAGGCCATGGGTCAGCAAACCAAGGTCCGCCGGCCGAATCTAGATCCAGCCCACAGTCAGTCCGGGAATTGCGTGTGGATCACCAGTGCATGTGTTGTTTACCTCTCCCTCACATGGCAGCAGCGCCTCCTCCCTCCCTCCTCCTGGCTTCTCCCCGCCCTGCCTAGAGGAGGAAGGGGACTGGGCTTTGTTGGTGCCAGCAGCAGCAGCGCTCGAGTGGCCGCCATTTTAAGCAGCCTCTCTCCAGAGCCTTTTTGCGCGCCGCTCATCATCCTGCCGCCGCCAGCCCCTGTCGCTTGCAAGACACAGGCAAGCAGCCACCGGGGCTCATGGTGCTCTTGCATCATTAATTTTTTTCAAAATATAGTCGGGCCCCCCACAAGATCTGAGGGACAGTGGACCGGCCCCTTGCTGAAAAAATTTGCTGACCCCTGCATTAAGCCATAACTGTTCACATCTACACTAAAAGCATGGATTATTATGTCTGCATGTTACATAGCAGGCATAGAAGACAAGCCTACCAATGAGAAACTAGCCTGTTGCATAGTTGAGATCAAATTTGTTGCAGCCTACATTACAGTTTCAAGACAACACTATACAGTATTAACATTAGGTCTTCCAAAACTATATAGCTTGGAGTAGTTGTAGTTCAGGATGCTATCTGAACAATCAGAATGAATTTCAGGAACCAAAATGCTTTTTCTGTGCAGCCTGAGCAGGAGCAGTGAACAACATTATAGTTAATGGTTGTAGTTTGTCTTCACTTACTCCCCCCCCGCTGCCCTGCTCACAGCTGCGAAGAATACTCATACAGTGGTGCCTCGCAAGACGAAATTAATTCGTTCCGCGAGTTTTTTCGTCTTGCAGTTTTTTTCGTCTTGCGAAGCACGGTGTCGGAAAATTTTTGGAAAAGCTTCAAAAATCACCAAAGTCTTCAAAAACCTCAAAAAAGGCTACCACACCGCGTGGTATGAGTTGCTCCTCGAAGTCAAGTCGCAACTGTATTAATGGTTTTAAGAAAAAGGAAACAAACTTGCAAGACGTTTCCGTCTTGCGAAGCAAGCCCATAGGGAAAATCGTCTTGCGAAGCAACTCAAAAAACCAAAAACCCTTTCGTTTTGCGAGTTTTCCGTCTTGCGAGGCATTCGTCTTGCGAGGTACCACTGTACTCTTACGTTATGAATGGTCAGTGTAACCATTAAGAGAAAGAGGTAGGAATAGGCCAATATATATGTGGACTGTCCCTGGATAAAGTGACTTTTCTTCATTAAGTTCTCATAGTTCTTCACCTAGCGAAAGGTTGTCATCTGAACTAGCCAGGTGTTTAACTGATAATCATTCAGTCCATCATTTGAAAAAATAAGACATAGGAGCCACCTTGCCCAAGAAATGGCAACCAGACATTCCGTTTTGGCGACTGTAACTTTGGTTTAAGGAGTTTCTAGCACTGTGTATCATTCCATCAACTGATGTAAAAAACCCCTAAAAAACCTACCCCTAAATGAATCCCACTAAAATGGCTGGGACTGGTCATCAGGGGAATGTGACTGGGAGAAGAGGGAAGCCCGGCTAGCAAGCATGTTCCTCCTTTTCGCCCCCACATGATAATAAATCACATGAGGACTGAATGCCTGGATATGTTCTTAGTCATGGAAACCATGGAGCCACTGCTGACTCATGAATTACACTGGCATCCACTTAAAGACACCAAGTTCAGTATCGAAGCTCATCGCTATTGCAGAAGATGATTTCAAGCATTTTAGAGGGATTCATCCAGGGCATCACATCACAAAATGTAAATATACTTTTGGTTTACATTGTACACCTCAAGACCTAACTTTTAATGACAATACTCCACATTATATTTGCTTGTGTGCTGGCTAAAACTTGCATACATTACAGGAAATTGGTTCAGGAAATATTTTAACAGGTTATCCCAGCACCTAAGAGTTTTACGAAAGGCTTGTTGAGACAGTTGCTGCTAACCAAGTGTGTGTATTTCAATTAAATGTGTGTGCATGTGTGCCTTAAAAAAACCACACCGAACCACTCATTTCACTATCTACGAAGGAGATACTAGCACAGATACTTAAGGTTGGCCTACTTGTGGCTCTTTAGATGTCACTGAACTGCAACTCCCTTCATCCATGACCACTGGCTATGTTGGCTGGAGTGATGGGAGTTGGAGCCCAACAACAACTGGAGGAAAGTTTAGGGAAGGCCGTTTAAGTAATATAATAAAACTGCAAATCAGACAGTGTCTCTTAAGGGGAGCCTTAATATCGTCCCCTCTTACTATAGAGTGGGCCAAGTCCCAAGAACAACAAAAACTGAGGTCAAGACAAATTATTCATCCCAGAGGCTCTTTACAAGGAAAGTTTACAAGGAAACCAGAAGCCAGTTCTGTCTTCAATGTTTTAAAGCATATACCAGCCAAGTGTTCCAAAATGTCCAAGTTTACAGAATACATCGGATTTCAAACACACACACACACACACACACACAAGCATCATCACTACTAGCTATTTACCCAGGAAAATGGACTCTCTTGGGAACAAAGGTAGGATATAAATGTAATATTAATAATATTTTTAAAAAGTAAAACCACTCTTTGCTCAGGTGTGACAAGGCATCCTCCAATTTAGGAAGGAAGAATTAGCATGGCAGATACATATACCAAGAAGATTGCCAGTTTTTCTTTGTTCTGCTTGAAACTTACTGCCTTCCACCACCTGCCTAAACTACATGCAGAGGGGTTCCAAGCTTACACCTCAGTGTTTAAGAACTTAACCTACAGATTTATCCATGTGGTAGAATTATTGAAAAAAACTCTGCTGCCAGTGGGAGAGGGAGGAAAAGATTTGCAACCCTACTTCCAGGACAGATAACAAGGTAAGAGAGCTACAGCTCTTAATCTGGTGGTTATATCCAATTAAAATGAATTTCAGCACATTAACAAATTAGCTAATTTGCTTGTTCTTTCTTCCTTTTGCAATTTAATCCTAAGGTCAAAAGAGTGCACTTGAGTCTTCCAAATATGACTAGAGCACACCTGCGTTAGTCATTTAAATTGTTAACTTGAAAATGCAGATACGAGAGAAGCCCAGCCTGGGAGGAGTAGACTGTGTTAAGTGTAATTACTTGGAAGTTTGCTGTACTGAGGCATACAATATTTAGGATCTGTAAAAGGAAAGAATTAGTTTGAAGTCAAAAGGTAGTCACTGAAGGACTGCTACCTTTGCATTACAAAACAAAAGACTTCACAAAACACAAAGTTTCCAAGTCCAGAATACACATCCTTACAGTTCCAGGAGGAGACAAACATGATCCCTTATTACATTAGGGTCAAAGGCATGTTTAAATATTTACCAAAAATCAGCTAGTTAGACTTAGCATAGTCTTTTAAACTACAACACTTTTGTGTACATAGCCCATGGCTTTGTACAGTCCGTTATAGCTAGCTGTTACAGACATGCCTGCGCAAGGCACTTCTTTCCGACAATTGTGCTGGAGTGTTTGCCAGATGACGACAAGCTTCCCCTATCACTTCTTCCTCCTCCCGTCTCTACATATATGCAGCAATCTTACCAGGAAGCATGCTGATAAAGCTTGGATTCTCCAAGCTTTGAATTGCCAGTTTTAAGTTACTCCTGCCCTTCAGCTGCAGTTAGCAGTCTCAGCTTTCCAAATGGCATATCACTTTTCACAGTGTTCACCCCCCCTCATACACACACACACACACACACACACACACACACACAATATCTATAGTACAGTTTTCTGGAGCTCAAGTATGCAAATTGGGATACTTGGAATAATTGGGATACTCCCTGCAACTTTTATCCACAGCAATCTCTCTCCGTCCTCCAGTTTACAGTGGAGAGAGAACCAGTTCTGGTCTATCAAAGTAATTCGCTGAACAAAAATTACACTAGCTTTCCAAATGTGGTTATGGAAAATAGATTTACTGCGCAACCACCTACCTATTTGCTAGTAAAGGTAAAGGTAAAGGTACCCCTGCCCCTACGGGCCAGTCTTGACAGACTCTAGGGTTGTGCGCTCATCTCACTCTAGAGGCCGGGAGCCAGCGCTGTCCGCAGACACTTCCGGGTCGCGTGGCCAGCGTGACGAAGCTGCTCTGGTGAACCGGCACCAGAGCAGCACATGGAAATGCCATTTACCTTCCCGCTATAAAGCGGTACCTATTTATCTATTTGCACTTAAGGGTGCTTTCGAACTGCTAGGTGGGCAGGAGCTGGGACCGAACGACGGGAGCTCACCCCGCCGCGGGGATTCGAACCGCCGACCATGCGATCGGCAAGTCCTAGGCGCTGAGGTTTTACCCACAGCGCCACCCGTGTCCCTATTTGCTACACAGCCCCAAAACAGTGCACAACTATGGAATCAGTTCTGCCCCTCTCATTCAATGTTTATAATCTCTTATAAAAACACCAGGTGTACTAAAATCTAGTGTGGAACTAGGGAAAGATTTATTCAGTTCTTGCAAGGGCAACAGATCTACTATTCTCATGAGCTTTTGAGCAGTTTTCCCCAATGTGGGACAGACAACTTGAGGCTGGCTTCCAACAAGATCCCTGCTGCACCCAGGTCTAATATAGGAAGTCAACAGTCCCAAACACATAGTCATCAAAGCAGCTAGTTTATTTCACTGCTTAGCAGAATGCACTGCTGAAGGTCATATGCCACTGCAAGTTTTACTTTCACTTCCTCTACCACAGGGAGCCATTACTAACCTACTGATTTTTTTAAGAGTCACATAGTATTTGTAACACAGAGATTACAGCTATAATGTACAAGGAGAGAGTGAAGTATATCAGTTTATTATGCCCTACAAGTACCAGAATCTATCTTGAATACATGAGTAAGCATAGATGTGGAGCGCTACTGTCTTAAGATGGTTCAGTAGTATAACTAAGATAACTGAGATAGTTCCATTGGATAGAGTGTGGTGCTGATAATGGCAAGGCTGCAGGTTCGATCCCCGTAAGGGACAGCTGTATAATCCTGCATAGCAGGGGGCTGGACTAGATGATGCTCAGGGTCCCTTCCAACTCTTATGATTCTAGGATCTACTCCCAACAAGCTGCGCATTCTATTTCTCTAGTTTAGCAGTCCTATAATCTTAAATCTGATTGCAGTTGAGCTGTTGGGAAAAGGTATTGCGTAAGCTAATAAAATCAAAGTATACACGAAGATACCTACCAGGACTTTCCACTCGCTTATAGTGATAGGGATTGATGCAAACTTCCTTCTGCTTTGAACCAAAGGGAAACTCACAGCATTCCAGTGGTTTAAGTTCATGATGGCTCTGCAGATCAGGCCAGCGCCACACACGGCAATAAATTACATGGGGCAGCCCTTTCCGATGGGACACCTGGAGCCTCCCATCCAGCGAACGAGGAATTGTGACACAGTTGCTGGGCTGACCTGGGCAGCTCAATGCCTTCTCCAACTCTTCCATTGCTCCTTTTTTCTTCTTCAGTTTTTTTACTAGGGCATCAACAGCTTTCTCAGCCCATTTTTCCTCTTCGTCCCCTTGCTTCCATCCTAGCAGTCTTTTAACAGCTGGGCTTGTGAAGGAGAACAAGCTCGTCACGTTCATGGTGAGTGATCAAACACTTGAGTACAGCAAATCCTTCAAGGACTGCCCTACAACAGTCTTGGGCGAATTTATATGATTCCTTTAATCTTCCTAACCCAGAGATCTTGAAAAGTTGAAACTAACATTCCAGCTTGTCAGATGTTCTTTCTTTAGTCTTTGGGATTCCAAATGCAAGTCAGGCACCTACGAAAGGGTAAAAGTGAGAAAAGGCAACGATCAGATCTCTTTCATACAAACAATCTGAAGAAGCACAAATACTCTACCAGAATCTAACAGACCACTGTTAGAACTTTATGCCTGGACAGAATTCAAACTATGGGGAAGTTGTCAGGAATTAGCATAGGAAGAGCCACTGCTTCAGCTGACTCATGAAGAAGACCAATTCCTCTTGAGAGATGAAAACTGCTTTCTGCCATCCCCTTCACGAAACCACAATTAGTCAAGGTGGCACATTTAGCCAAGTATAGAGAGAGTAGGATGCATTTCGCATCAGATTTCAAAGTCATTAAGCAGTTGGAATTAATTAAGAGATCTTCACGCAGCTGGTCAGCTGACTACAACAATACAGTACTTGGATGTGTTCTGTACTCGAGTTAGAACACCAAAAGTAACAAGTCAGCATTTTCTGAGTCACCAAAAAATTTACTACATGGAAACTTTAAAATAAAAAGTTGATCAAGTTAACCACCTGCTTACAAAACCAGCAGAGACAGGATAAATTCATTTCAAATGGCTTAGAACCGTTGTGTTCTTAAGACACCTTCCAACAAAATCAAGAATTATTTCTCAAAAGGGATTTTAGCAGATATGGTTGCCGTGGCGTTTGTAAATATGGTGAGACTAGAACGTTCCAAATCGGGTTTGCACACTTGGAGGAACAAGCTGAAAGGGTGCTCGATTCAGCGGTGACCCTCAAAGGGTTGAGGATTTCAACCTGCCTTGCCCCACCATCACATAAAGCCTGCTGCCCTGAAGACAGTGCTGGGAGGAATGTGTTGGAGGGTGGGGAATACCAGAACTGAGTGTATGTGGGACTTCCCCTATCTTTCACCGGGAATCTGTGTGAACCTCTGTGTACCAGTCAGCGGGATGGCACAGGCAGGGCAGTGTTGCTCACTTGCCTTCTAGACACACAGTGTTGCAGCTGGTTCCCAACAGGGTGGAGAGAGGTATACAGAGCTCAGCATGGTGGCACAGCCAATCCAATGCTTCTGCCCAGCTCACATCACATGAAGCACCCCTCCCTGCAGCATCCTTTAATGGTTGGAAGAAGGTGGGCTACCTCACTGAGTTCTACTGCCTCTGCTGAAAGCATCTTTTTAAATGGTGATTCCGTCCCCAGTGCTATGGCTTGATAATTTGTTGACTTTCATTATACACACACACTTACATGCTTTCTGGCTTCTGTTGCTTTTGAGATCCAAATATAAAAAAGATAAACAAAAGATGCTACATAGGTGTTTTGAAATAAACACTCAAGCACATGTCTGCCAAGTTTTTAGTTTCCAAGAAGCCTTCTTGCTTCTGAGATTTTGCCAATACATTCCATTTTCCTTTCTGCCACTTTTAGTTTCTGCAGTGCATCATTTCCTGTATTACTCTGAGCACAAAGTGGCCTTATCAGCCAGAAGTACAAACAACAGTTAACATGAGTTTGCATATGACACCTACTCTGTACTTTCCCAAATAAATGTACCCTTCTGAGAAATAGGCTTCTGTGCTTCCAGCAACCCAGCAACTTTCCAGCCCATGAATATAAGTGTCTGTGCAAAAGGCAGGGCACTCAACATAAACCGGTAGAGTTCCTTCCCCCAAAAAATACCTTGAGCCAATTTTTGTCATCACCTGGTTCTGATCCCAGTTAGCATCCACTGTTTTATACCTAGTGTGATAAAGCAGCAACTTTGAATATTAGGGATGTAGAGAGTCCATTCCTCTTTGGAATTTGAATTTCAATCCTTTGGTTATCATGCAACAACAATGAAGTAACTCAGTGTAAGCAGTTTTAGCACATAAGTTATAACGACCAATTTCTCTACTTCTGTCTGGACACCAGATGCTTAAAACTCAAGCCTACACCCACATCAAGCACCAAGATAATATTTGGAAGCCCTTCTCTAAGCTCCCCCCCCCCCCAATGTTCTGAGGTGAGGTGGTGGTGTGTGGGACTGGCTGGGGAAGACCTGTTTGGTTGTGGCACCCTGCTAACTGAACTCTCTCCCTCCAGACAGAATCATCAGCCACCTACCAACATAGAAAGAAATGGGAATCCTCCAAGATTACTGCATCATCATTTATCGCTCAGACCCTGGGTGAAATCCAGTGTTGGACAAACAGACCTTCCCCTTCTGATCCTCCTCAAAATCTGTCTGGATCCTCTAGAGCAGATATGGGGAGGGGAACATGAGGTATTGCAGGGGTCGGCAACCTAAGGACCATGAGCTGGATGTGGCCCAATCGTCTTCTCAATCCAGCCCATGGATGGTCCAGGAATCAGTGTGTTTTTACATGAGTAGAATGTGTCCTTTTATTTAAATCTCTGGGTTATTTGTGGGGCCTGCCTGGTGTTTTTACATGAGTAGAATGTGTGCTTTTATTTAAAATGCATCTCTGGGTTATTTGTGGGGCATAGGAATTTGTTCATATTTTTTTTTCCAAAATATAGTCCGGCCCACCACATGGTTTGAGGGACCGGCCCACGGCTGAAAAAGGTTGCTGACCCCTGAGGTATTGCAAGGGAAAGTCAGTTCAACTCATGCACCCACACAACTGGCTATCATCCCCCCCATAACCCCGTATTAGAAACTCAGATATACAAGCTAATCGCCAAATGGTGCCTTAAACCTGGGTTGCAGTCACCAGTACAGACTGTCTGGTCGCTATTCCTCCCCCTCGTGAAAATAATAATAATAAATTAGAAATAAATAAATAAATAAATAAATAAATAAATAAATACATACATTTGTCTACAGTTTTGTAGTTTAAAGGGGGAAAATCTCAAAGCAGTTGACAACATTTAAAAAAAAAATCAAATAAAACAATCCAGAATAAAACAGGGACAAGACTCAGATCAGCCTGCTGACTTCTTTTCTACCAGCCTATAAAGAGACTAGTAGCCAGCATGTGGGTGGCGCTGTGGTCTAAACCACAGAGCTTCTTGGGCTTTTCGATCAGAAGGTCGGCGGTTCGAATCCCCACAATGGGGTAAGCTCCCATTGCTCGGTCCCTGCTACTGCCAACCTAGCAGTTCAAAAGCATGTCAAAGTGCAAGCAGATAAATAGGTACCGCTCTGGCGGGAAGGTAAACGGAGTTTCTGTGCGCAGCTCTGGTTCACCAGAAGCGGCTTAGTCATGCTGGCCACATGACCCAGAAGCTGTACGCTGGCTCCCTCGGCCAGTGAAGCGAGATGAACGCTGCAACCCCAGAGTCATCTGCGACTGGACCTAATGGTCAGGGGTCCCTTTACCTTTACCTAGCCAGCATTTCTATGCCAGATGAGGAATAGGGGAAACCGATCTGTAATAGTTTTGCCAGCTGTGGCATGAAGACTACATCCTCTCACCCAAGCACCTGCAGAGGGTTGCACAAAGAGCCATAGGTACATGCACACCTTGCATTCGTGAGAAATATCTATGAATTTCAGCACACTGGTGGAAAGACAGCACAAACAATTACGGTACTTTTTCAAGAACAGAGTGCTGTAAGCTTCCACAGTGCTTTTGCCTTTCCACAAAGATCAATCACCACTCCCAACTGCGACTGTTACAAACACCTGTTTTTTTAACGGCAGTTTTACACACACTGCGTGGGTGTGTTAAGATACACAAAAGCAGGATACCAGACGTTTCTGCCTATATTTAGATCTGCCTGGTCAGCTGTAATTGCATAATTTCATCAGGACCTTCTGCAACGGAAATACATCCATATTCATCACACAGGCATCAAAGGAAACATCTTTACAAGCCATATCCTTTTACAAACCAACACATGGTCTCATGCCACTCTCCCCAATTGTTGAATTCCTCCTTTAGGAAGGGCAGGGGATTTTATTCCTTTATCAATAGCAAAGTCATTTCCCCTTATGGCTAGAAGGACAAAAAAGGTGGGGCTTTTCTCACAGGTAAACGAAGCGGGGGGTGGGGGGGAGACAACCGAGAGAAGGGGGAACTGCTTTGCCACTAATGAAGTTCTGACAAGAAAGAGAGCTCTTTGGGATCAACTTCACAAATGTGGTAGAAAGCGCTTTGGCAACTCAAACGCATTTGGGGATGTTTTGCATTTACATTATAGAAGCAGGTTTTGCTTCGTTCCTACATGTGGTCAAAAGTCATCGACTTTCCTCACAGAAAGGCAAGATCTCTTCGGTATGCACCGCATGGAGGCTCCTTATATGGCACACAGCTGCCGCTTTGGTGTGGCTCAGGCATGCCCCGTGAGGAGGCCAGCTGGAGTTAGTCAGCCATTCCTGGCAGAAGCATATCTGTCAAGGTGTTTGTCTTTCCTTACAGCACAAATCTGCTGGCAAAAACAGGGAAAAAATTTACCTGAGCATTCCTGCCCAAGCAGTGTCTCTCAAAAGGGGTGTCCTTCATTCCTTTCCCCTCCCACAGCAGCTATGCACTACGGATTTTTTCCTCCTCAAGCAGTACGTGACCAGTCTGACAGGAGAGATCTCACTACCTTAGGAAATAGTCACTTACAGAGGATTTCATAGTTGAATGGGCTGAAGAGCCTAGATCTGCTGCAGATTTATTAATACCTGAATCCCTTAAGCAATTGAGAGTTCACTGTTCCAAATTAGAAATCCACTTGCCTTTTAAAAGCTCTGCATTGTACTTAAAATGAAGGCACAGAATCCACTTTTTAATCAAAACAATGTGTTCAACTGGTGTCTGTTGTCTTGACACGTGAAAATACTCCAATATCTATTCAGTATCAAAAAAAAAGGGAAGAGTGGTATTCAGTTAAGTTTTAGTCATAGGCTCATGGAAATTAATAAACAAGGTGTAGGTCCATTTATTTCAGTGGGTCTACTCTGAGTAAGACTTGATCAAATACCACCTTTCCTCTGTCATGTTATGTTCCTTACTTTAAATAAAGCTAAGCCAAATTCCAAAAGGTAACCACACAGAGAGATGCAAAAACCCTGGATACAATAGGTGACACTTCGTCAACTAAATGCACCAAGAACTGAAGCTACAACTGCTGTCTTTAGAAACCCAGAATAGGGACTTGGCAATACTGATGAATACTGTACATTGGGCTGCTTCGTACATCACAGGAAGTGAACCTGCGTTCATGGTTTGTTTTTCCCAAACAAGCCACCAGCAGCTTGTGATTTCTTCACAAGAAAGAAAGCACAAGCACTGGTTCTCACATAACACTGAGCCAAGGCTCCTGGTTTCATCTACTGGACAGGGTGGAGCCAAAATTGTAAACCATAAACCAAGGGTAGGAAACTTCCACACTGCAGACCAATTGTGGACCACTAGGGGGTCCAATTTGACCCAAGACCAAATTTCCCCAAACCATGCTTACCATGGACTAGTGATGTCAGCTAATGGGTTAGGAGGACAGGCTTAAGTTTAATTCTATACTGGCTGTGTTTTGAACCCCTCAAAATGCATTGTTCAGCTACATATGTTTTCGAGCTATTCAAGTTCAGCTCTCATTACATGTTCCTTTGGCAACCTCCAAAAATAAGCTTTTTACAAAGTGTGAAGTTGTGTTTGATAGCAGGACCTCCAAAGCCCGTAAAAGCATATTAGCCAAACAATGTACAAATAGGTACCATGCTCAATTTTGCCCCGAAATATGCACTACATATGCCTATATATCAGAAGAAGCTGCATCTTTTGAATATACACGCAAGTCCCGCTATCACTCGCTCTCTGAAAATTCACTTATCTACACAAAAAGAATTATGCTGAAACCTTGCTATATGCCCCACAGATTCATTTATCTGAAGAGCCAATTTCCTGGTTTCCTTGTGGTTTGCTGCTTGGCAGCAGCCATTTTGGGGCAAAAACCATGGAGAGAGGCAGGGAGGGAGGGAGATTGGACAAATCAGTTTCCTCCTTTGGCTACAGCCATTTCAGGAAGAAACCATGGAGAGAGTGAGGAAAGAGCAGACAAATCCCACATTAGAAATATTTCCGTAGGAAATAATGGGGATAATGGACTCGTTATGCACATGCTCGTCTAACAAAAGATTTCCAGAGAATGCGTTGTGTTCGTAAGGCGGGACATGTCTGTATACTTAGTCAGAAATGTGTAGAAATTTTATATAGTTAATTCCATAATAGAACGCCATTTTACTTTGCAGTTTCTTCAAGAGGGGATGGAAAGCATGCAGTTATTTGACTTGGGGAGTCTCTAGATCAGAATTCTTTCCATGCAGAGTTTGTGAGATGCCCACTGGCATGTACAACCCAGATTTCTCTATCCTAAACCATGTTCACTTAAACCAAGGAATAGAGTTGCATTTTGGAAGCCTAAGAGTTTTCTTTCACTGAACACAGAAAATGAAACAAGCTGTAACTTGCAGATTCTCCTCATTAATCAAATTTGCAATACAAGTCATCCAACTTAGATTTGGAACTCTTGCAGATCTAGGAATATACCAAGTTTCCTCATAGACTGCTAGTGTGAGAAACTTATAAACAGAAGTGAAAACACTTGTCTAAGATATTTGATAGAAACTGCCTCTTCCCCAATTTTCTTTCATGAACATGCAGCTGCCTTTTGCTTTAAGTAGTGTACTACAGTATATCTGATTTATAAAGGCTATGTTTGGGCATGTACACTTATGCTGAATTTATTACTAGTTCATGCAAATTGACTACCTAACTGGAGTTTCTCCCTGACCCCCAGGGAACTGCATTAAATACAAGTTTTGCAACAGGGTGAAAGTTAAGCATGTGAACATATGCAGCACAACTCAATCTGTTTAAATACCAGAGAGAAGATGTGAAATAACACAGGGGAAGAGTCATATTTTTTTAAAAAAAAACTAACTTTGTAGTAACCTAATTGTACACAAATCTATTTATTCTGAAATACTGCGTAACATTTGATCATAGAAAAAAATTCAACTCAGATAACGTTCATCCCAATTACACATTTAAGACAACCTCTAGTTTTACTAAGCTACCCTAGTATGCCTCAATCGTAAAAGTTGTCATGACAGCTGACAGTTCAAGTTACACATTCTGAGAAAGCCATTTTAAATATTTGGCCTTTTGTGAAATTTTTACACACCAAAGAAAGCTTATACTGTACTCCTGAAGCTTTCAGCTGGTTTAACCACAAAAGGTGCTCAAAGTTATAAATAAGTTATAAATGAGATCTTCAAAGTCTACCACCTTAGAAGTATTATCAACTTTTAAAACAGGGGCTTTTAATTTCTATCTCGAAGGATTAGGACGGGCTACAGTTGTATTACGCAAGATACAATAAAGCCCACATCCTTAAATGCGTAACAATGAGCACCAAGGCCAGGCCTGCCTTAAACATCTCCAGGTAGAAAAAGTTCACAGCTGTCCAACAGCCATCAAGACCGCCATACTATTCACTCTTCCATCTAAACCTGTCATATGGTTGCAAGATTCAGTTTCCTCTGCTCTGAGAAATCACAAGGGAATATCGGGGAGGATGAAATATAACATATGTCGTGCTCAAGTAATTTAATGTTTTAAAATAGAACTGCATTGTTTCATTTTTTTTGTTTTTCTTCCCATCCTTTCTTCATGTTGTGAATGATTTTGCTACCCCACCCTATTTTATCCTCACAAGAATCCTGAAAGGTAGGTTCAGCCAAGTGGTGGTGGCTGGCCCAAGGTCATGGCCAAGTTGGGATTCAAACTTGGGCTTCCTCATCCTTGTCTAAGCAACTCTACAACATTGACAACATTTGATTAAAGACTGATCACCACACCAATCACTCAAATCTACTAAGGAGGTGTGTCAGATTACTCAGGCACATTTTTTCAATACAACAACAACAACTGCCATCTGAAGAGTTCCATCATTTCTTACACACTGCATCTAAAAACAACAGAATAAGATCCAGAACTATTGTTCTCATTCATATTCATGTTTAAAGCTCAACCACCCAACAAAGATTTCTTTGTCTGGGTGACAGCCCTGGTTTATAAATATTCAAACAAATTGAAAGGTGCAGGCTTTGAAACACAACAGGAGATACGGCTGCAGACACTGGTGGTATCTGCAATTCACCAACAGAAGCTGGTGGTATCTGCTTGGTACCAATTCAAGCCACATTCTAGGCAGAACACACATTTCTAGTCCAGTCTCAGTTCATGCCAGTTACTGGGACGGAGTTTGGGGGAACAAAATGGTTGCAGCCTTCGCAACATCTGTACTGAAAAGGACTCCTCCCTGGGCTTTCAAAACAGAAGCCTCAATGGATCTAAGACCACTCCAAAATTTTACAGTATTCAAGGAAAATGAACATTATACCACCATTACCAGTGATGTGTGGCATGTATGTATGTTTTCTACAAAGTCTTTTATTTCATAAAATTGGTAACACAGTGAATGAACACAACACAACAGGGCAGCTGGAATGGAAACGATACCAGTCAAGACTAAAATCAGAGTTGTAATATCACTTTTCAGGTGACTATAACCGGAGACACAGGTTACTAACAAAATCAGTATGTCAACCATTGTCTTTACCTTAAAATGTAAATAATGTAAAGAACTGTATGCAATTGAGTAGGCATAGCTTAATATTCCAATAAAACTAATATCCAAATATCCCAATTTAAATGTTTAAGCCAGGCAGGCAGAGCAATCCTAGCACAGGTGAATCATACTGGCCAGGACAAAAGGGGGGGGGGGGAAATGTTTTTGCTGAACCAGTTCCAGGCTTGTAGAACTGAAAGTCCCAGATTGGGCCCCACTCAAAGGGATGAAACAGCTTTGGATCCAGCAGATCAATGGCTGCCTCTGCTCTATCCCCACCCTGCCCTCATAATGCCCCTTTTGGGGTGGGGACTACGTTTGTTACTGGCAGCTGAAAGACTGCTAATGATAGATACTCAACTGCCTACAATTCTTACTGCTTACAGGCACAGACTCTGTATGGATAAATAGAATAACATTTGGAATGAGTTTATACAAAATGTAGTAGGCTATTAAAATTTACATAAGCACTAGGACAACGATACTATACCAATTTATACAAGGATGTATGGGAATATCACATATTGCTCTCTCTCTTTTTTGCATATTTTTGCTTTTATCTTTGTTGTTTTTCTCCCTCTCACTTTTCCTTCTTTTTTTCAGTAGCACTTTATTTCTTTTAACTGAAATCACCTTAATAATTAATATATATATATATATCAGGGGCTTAGGACAGTTTTGCTTATTGATCCCCCACCCACCCATATCAAATGTTTTTGTTCAGCTTTCAGCTGCTTTTTTGGAGGGGGTGGAATGAGATAATTTATACAACATGTGAAATTTAACATGGTACATATTTAGTAAACAGACCTAAAACAAAACAAATATGTTAAAACAAAATTTTAATTGATTTAGGGCAGCCGGAAATTTTCCATGAAGTTTCCAAATTCAAGGTTTCCCAGAAAACCCACAACACTTCCCCTCTCTCTCGCTACTCAGTTCACAGGACTTGCCAACCATCACTTCCTCCCTTCTTAACTGGATTTCATTTTATATCCCTGGTTTTGGATGAAGTCGCATCTAACTCATATTGCACCAGGTGGTACAAAAAAACCCACAACCAATATCTTATTTGAAGCACTAACAAACAGTATCCCCAAGTAAAACTACCCTGGCTATTTTCTGAATGCATAAGAATGTCATCTGTACAGTCTTTTTGTTCAGCAGAATGCAACTCTTGAGGAAATAACGTTTTCCAGTTTGTAGCAGAATTCAGCAGCACCAATTGGCTGAGGCTGGTGATGAGGCCAAGAAGCCTCCCCCTGGATTAGATTTTCAACCAATTTTAACTTTCTCCTTAAATATAAAGGTGCCAACTGTATTTATGCATTAAGAATTCAATTTTCCCCCACCCCTGAAAGCCAGATAAAACATGTGAACTGGGAATGTGGATGGGAAGAACAGTGAAACAAGGACCAGGTCAGGATTGGGACTAGAACAAAATCTGTTCTTTTCAGTTGAAAGCCAGACTCACACCACAGGAGAGAAAACTGTGCCAGTGTCTGACTTGAGATATGTCTGTATGAAACCCAATTTGCCACTTTCATACATGAAAATCAAAGCTGTTTAAGCCTTGAGCAAGTCACCAAGGAGATGCTAGGAAGCTTGAATTGAACAGGTTCACACCATGTTCAAGTCACAAAGTTACTGTGCAGCCAGTGCAATTAGTAGTTTTGAGATTCAATGGTCTCTTATATGATTTGTTACCCATCTCCATAAACACTATCCGTATATAGGAATATAACCAGGATTTGCAGAAAGCTGCATTAAGATTTGTATCTCAGTTCTTTCCTAAACAGATTGAATGCTTACTTTTAGACAAACAATACTAAAATACTGTCTTCTATTTTTCAGCTGAATTTTTTTCCATGGAAATTTGGAGGTACTATTATTCCTTTATTTGCCAAAATTCCATATGCTAACATTTATCCAAATCTTCATCTTCACCCCTACAGCCCCAAGACATTTTGCTCTGAAAAACAGTCATTGTTTTGTTGCACAGTATGGCTTGGATACCATAGCTAGATGGGTGGCAGTGTATTTTGGAAAGACTGTTGTTCCAAGAGCATTTTCTTTCCTTCCAATCTCATAACTGTTTGATCTGGAAGCATGATTGGGCATGCACCTACCAGAAACAGGGCTACTGGAAGAAGGTATTTTCACACACTATTCAGCAAAATCATTTCCTGCACCAGTCCAAGCTGAAAGGCGCATTGTCCCTCGCCCCAATTCAAGTGTATTTATGGGCCCTGAACATTCCAAAAACTTTCTACCAATCAAACCTTCTATTTTCCAGCTCCAATAATAAATTGATTTGTAGTGGCCAACACTGTTGTAGTGACCCTAGTCTTGTTTGTTCAGCACAAAAGCAAGCCCAGTTGGTCTGTTGGATCCAAGATCCTAACAGTGCCAAGGACTGCAGCTTGCATACAAAAGTACAGCACATGCAATTTACTTTTTTCTTATTGTTATTTGATACTGAAAAGCAGGATCTGTAGTTTCTGCAGCACCATGACTGCCAGGGAGCTTGCTGCATTCACAATCTGGATTAACTGCAAAGTGTTTGCTTGCAGACAAAGCAGCTTTCATTAGCCTCCTCACATCTGTATCCCACCCATGCCCCCAAGCAGAATTTCTGCTATACAACTCTTGAGAGTTAAACTGGGGTGAATGGCGATTTTTAGCTGGACTCTCAGTACAAAGACATAATGCCAAATGGCAATGATAATCTGGTGGCCTGCTGCAAAGCGGTGTATCAGGATAAGCCAGCTTTCAATTTAATTTAGAATATTTCTTGTTTATTTTTTACTTTACATTGTTTAGTTAGCATGTGGGGGGCGGGGTTTCCCTGTGGTAGTCTGTTCTTCAATAAGCTCCCTTACCAATTTAAGTTTTATGAGAACATACTTGCAAAGACAACAGGGCTCTCAATTATTTACTTCTAAATATTCACCTCTGTATTACTCACAAAAGAAGAATATGGGTGTTGGAGTTCCAACACTTGCTTTCATAATATATTTAATTATGATGACTGAACTAACAAGCTCACAGGCTGACCCCCCTCATTTCACCCTGATGTATCATTTTGCATTTCACTGCTGTAAGTCAATTTGAGATCTACAGCAGGTTGGAAAGGCTAGTAATGATGCTCTCTGCAGTCTCTAGGGAGTCCACATTATACACAGCTTACATTATTTATAAAGCCTAGATGATGCGTCCATTAGCCTTGCAGGATTACACACCAAGAGATACCACTTACACTTGACAGTACTGACTGCTGCATTGCCAGCACAGCTTAATTCAAGTTTACCTACTCCCTAAGCTGATCTTTCCTTCTGTTTACATACATTAAGGTGGATTGCTGTGAGAAATTTGTTTGGAAATAATCACTGCCACTTTAGGTTCATGCTTTCATTCTCAGAACAAACCAGACTTTACACATAAAAGCTCTTTTGAGCTTCTCACTGTCTGCTATGCAGCAGCATGCAAGTGTGAAAGGAAGAAATGTGTTTTTAAAAGCATATTTAAAATCTATTAATTTTTGCAGCAACGTAGATTTACAATCACAATTTCAATTTGTTGTCACCTGTGAACATATACGTTCTTCCTCCACCTACCACTATCCTTTAAAGTTGAATACATTTTAGGGAATGGCTTTTCCATTTTTAATCTCTCCTTCCCATACAGAAACAAGGGGAAAGCCACATTGTCAGTTCCACAACACTGGGGGGAGGGAGAATTAACACCCACCCTCTTTCTCTGCTATCCTTGCTACTAATGTCCTAAAACAAGGGAGGGAGAATGGGTTTGTGTATGTGTTTATCTTCAGGAGGGGTATGTATAAGCATAAGAGGGTGGTGAAAAGACACGGCTTTCCTCCTGTCCATGTCAGTTTTACAAGAATACAGAGGGAGGAAATGATGGTGCAATGATATGGGACAAATGATGCTTGTGGGATTGCATCCGTCTATTCACAGGGCAGTATAGGATAGCATCTGGTATAAGCAGGTGGCGATATGTTTTCTCCCACTCCAGGGCCAAGGGCTGCAGTGACATTTGAAACAGGAAAGCCATAATTTGTGAATAGTGGCAGATGTGCATTAACTGAAGGGATGGGGAGAGGCCGAACAATAAACAAAGGTGTCTTAATATTTTCCCTATCTTTCTCCTGCGGAACTTTAAAACGTGCGATTGCAGCCGTAAGAGTTTTTCGCCATCAGCGCTATTATCTAGAATCTATATTGCCTTCGCCTCTCTCAACACTGCTCAGAAGTGTTTTTGAGTCATCAGATCGTCAAGGATATACACTAAAAACCACAACTAGAGAGAGGGACAATGCAGAACAGAACTGTATTTGATTACATTTCGGGGAGCGAAGGGGTCATAATTAAAGCAAGGACAAATCACTATCCTTGTAACCTGATCTGGCCTTGAACTGAAGTGATCTTATCTGGGGAGGTGACTAGGAAGCACTGCAAGGCTGTGAGTTTTTGGAGACCCTGTTTGTGCCTTGAAAACAGAAGGTCCAAGTATTACAGTTAGCAAGTAGGATAAGCATTTCCAGAACCTTTTTAAAACAGACAGCAGAACGGAGTTGTCTCTCAGTCCTTCCTCAGCAGTGATCTTCAATCTGTTTCTGGGTGTAATGCACACAATGAGAGTTAATCTTGTCTTGTGGCAAACCAATTTATTATGGCCCATGTTTTTATGGACTCAAAGCCCATCTGACAAAGTGGGCCTGAGTTCACAAAAGCTTATGAGTCCACAGAAGCTTAATAAATGTGTTTGCCTCCAAGGTGTCATAAGACTGATCATTTCTGCTGCAAGAGACAAACGCAACTACCACTCCAGAATTTTTTTCAATGAAAAATAAGCATCTAATAAGTATAATGTAGCATCAGTCTGGAAGAATATAATCTGTTTGTCACTCCCCAGCAGCCAAACAGCAAATGTTTTGGAAAGAGAATCTTTGTAGTTATAGTAAAGTTCCAGTTTCAAAATAGTTATACAAACAAGAAGTCACATGCACAAACTGCAGAGCAAGACCATTAAGTGAGACACAACTTTTGCAAGTGTTTTTGCTATAATTCAAGTGCAAACTATAGTTACACAGTACAGTCAACTTAATTAAGAATGTATCTTGTCCATCCTAGACCTGTGAAGGCACCCTGGGACCCATTTGGGAACATGAATTTTCACCAGTAAACACTTTTCCTAAGCACTGCTTAGGAGCCTTTCAGTCATAAGTGGTTGGTACTGGAATATATACAGGGGGAAAATGGGTATTAATTTTGGTCTCCACGGAGTAACTCACACATTATGTGTATATATGCGCTACAGTGAAGATCAGTTGTTTCCTGAAACATGAAGCCACTCCTCAAATTAAAGCAGCCATTCATATTCATACCCTGTATGAAGAACTGCTAAGCCAGCCCACACACAGCTTCATCAACTATTAACAAAGGGCCAGAAATTGCTGCCCCCGGTTTTGGCATAACTTCTCTTCCCACCAATTCCCAGAAAGGTTGCTAGAATATAATGAGCCAACTATTTTCGGACTGGGGGCGGGCGGGGGAGGAAGTCACCCCCAGATTTCACCGAGCCATCCCTGCCACCCCGGTTCGATAGAGGCTGGAAAAATAACATTTCAGAAGGGGAAGTTCTAGGGCACAGATGCCTCCTATGAAGTCTGAGAAAGATGGCTCAGTAACATCACCCTCACACGGGGGGGGGGCATTAGAAAGCCACAGAGAGGAGAGTAAATCTATTGTGTTGGTTTCCCTGAACCGCACAACTCCGGCCTCATCCTGCCGCCCGGGAGAGAAGTCGCGTCTCAGGCGCGCAGGCGAAGAAGCCGTGGCAAGTTTCCCCCGACTTGGCTCCGAGCACAAAAGGGGCCCGGACGCCGGGGAAAATCTCCGCGCAGCCGGGGAACAAGGGCTCTTGTCTTCTGCTGCATTTCTTCTCCCTCCCGGGCTCGGGACGGAGGGGAATAGGGAGCCGCTCCTGGCGTGTCTCCTTCGCGCCCCCAGAGCCACCCCGACCGTCTCCATGCAGACTCTCAGGAAACAAGGGAAGATCGGGATGGGGGGGGAGGGAGGGAGGTTGGCCCGACGGGACACTTTTTAAGACAACGAAGTTTTAAGAAGGGGGGGACCCCACCGCGGCTTCGGCCCCCGTCGGCCCCACGGCTAACTACAGCCGCCATCATGATGGGAACGAAGCCTCTCTCTCTCTTTCCCTTTCCATTCCCCTCCCAGGGAGCCAGACGCGCGCGCCTCCAGTCCTTCCCTCTTGCCTCCTCGCCGCCCTTTCGGCTGCACGGAGGAGGAGAGCGGCGAGGAAGGAGAAGGCGAAGCAGCCGAGGGAGGCAGGGACGCTCCGTTGTCCGTTGAGAACCATAAAGATCCCCGAACCAGGAGGAGGCCGCCGCTTGGGGTGGAGGGGAGTTGCTGGATGCAGGCAGGACTCCGGGCAGGAAGGAGAAGGGGGAGAGCGCGAGGGAGTTTTTCTTACCGGCTCTCGGTGGGTCGAGCAGAAAAGAGCGTGCAAACGAGCCACCCGCCGCCGCTGGGCCGATGAGCGAAGTCCCGCTCTGCTTTTGGGGGTTTTTTGCCTTTGCGCCCCCCCCCCCTGCTTCTCTCCTCCTTTGCCGCTCCCGCTTCCAGCGTCGCCGCCGCTGCCGCCGAGCAGCCGTGCGCTCGCTCTGCTGCTGCGCCTGGATTGATCTGGTCTCACTGGCGTCAGAGAGTCGGAGCCACCCAGCCTCCACTTACCCCGCTGCCAATATGCAACATACATATATACACACACACACACACTCACTCGCTCACACACACGCGTGCGCGCGCTCTCTCTAGGCCAAGTTAGGGATCCTCTCCAAATGCCCGCCCCCGCTCCGACGAGGAAGGCACCGCTGGCTTGACTGCAGAAAGCAAGCCTCTCTCGCTTCTTTCCTCTTGCCTTTTTTTCTGCCCACCCCCCTCGCTCCTTCCCTCTTTCTCTCCCTCTCCTCCCCCAAGGAGGATTCTCAGCCGCGGCTGGGACGGGCGGCCTGCGGCGGGGTTGGAGCTCCGTCAGCGACCATCGGCGGAGGGTGGCGAGCCGAGCAGGGCAAGGCTTTCATGTTGTCGCTTCCAGCTCCCTGCCGCTTCCGCGCGGGTTAGGCGGCCATCCGCGGAGCTGCAGCCTCGTCCTTCCGAGAGCAACAGGTCCCGAGGCTCTGGAAACAAGCGGCTCTTGTGCCAGTGGATCCCAGAAGCCCCGGTTCTGAACCCAGTTATCTGCAAGATATTTGAGAGGCTTCATGAAAGCATATTTTGAGAGAAAAGAGCCCCAAAGATACATCTTTAAATGCATATACAATTTGTGTGTGGACTTTGATTTCTTTGTCCATCACTAGGCATTCAAGCCCTAGCATGTTTTCTGTTCCAGAAAATTTTCAAGACAGCATGTTACAGTGGTACCTCGGGTTACATACACTTCAGGTTACATACACTTCAGGTTACAGTTTCCGCTAAGCCAGAAATATTACCTAGGGTTAAGAACTTTGCTTCAGGATGAGAACAGAAATCGTGCAGCGGTGGTGCAGTGGCAGCAGGAGGCCCCATTAGCTAAAGTGGTGCTTCAGGTTAAGAACAGTTTCAGGTTAAGAACAGACCTCCAGAACGAATTAAGTTCTTAACCCGAGGTACTGCTGTATTTTGGATAGCCCTACACGTTACAATTGTTGAAAATCCTAGTGGTTCCCCAAGACATGGCCATCTTACAAACAAGGTGTAGATGTAAACACATCTTTAACAACCAGTGTACACATGCCTGGGCAGCTTCCCAAATGTGTACATTTCTCTTCGCCACCAACCTGAAAACCTCCACTCCCCTAAGTCTGTTTTTAGTAGTGGACCATATTGAATTTTCTACTCTTTTAAGTGAGAATGCAATACTATCCTAACAAGCTAGCCATTTTTCTTCAAGATCTATATGCCAGGGTACCCCCACCAAGAATGAGTCAAGTTCTGAGTTGGAATTACTTGGAATTTGGGTGCTGAAAAAGCTCAGCTTACTAGATAACTCTAAGATAGGTTTTTACAAATTTGTTCCAGCGAGAGATCTGTTTGTGCTATAGCTAGGGTTGAAAACTGCTTTGAAAGTCTTCTCATTTATTATTGTCAGAACCATGAGGCCAAGTTATACTGAGGCGCTCAGAGTTTAATTGGCCAAGGAAGGATTTGAACTCGCATAGCATGCTATCTACTACCACTTGCAAACATGCCATTCAACAACCCCTACTAAGAAAAAAAAATTAAATCAAGGAGAGTTGAAGATGATGATAGAAACAAAACCATGCACATCCCTAAAGAAAGCCTCATGGTTAGAAATAGCCCAAAACATGTGGATTCAAGATGTGCTTCTGATATGCAAAGGATGGAAGGGACAAAGAAGAAGGGACATACATTAAGTGGGCCACTGAATAAAAGAGTACCAAAGACTTTATTATCCACCTCACTGCCTTTTTCAGTGTATGGACCCATGAAGGAAGCTTTTGAATCTAGCCTTCCTGGACCTAACACATTTTGATCTGAAAACCTTTTCCTCTAGTGATACGGGGTTTGGGGATTGCTTGAAATTATATACGGTAGTCATGAGGGAGAGGCACTATGCACATGCTCAAAGACACCCCTATGTTCCAGGGCTAAAGCTGCAGTCCTAATTCCACTTTCCTGGGTGAAAGCCTCACTGAGTTCAATAGGACTTAACATCTGAGTAGACACAGTAAGTCCTGATATTAAAAACAGGTCCTAAACTAGGCTGAAATTAGTATGAGGGCCGAAGTACAGTGGTAACTCAGATAATTCGTTCTGGAGGTCTGTTCTTAACCTGAAACTGTTCTTAACCTGAGGTACTTTAGCTAATGGGGCTTCCTGCTGCCACCGCACCGCCGGAGCACAATTTCTGTTCTCATCCTGAAGCAAAGTTCTTAACCCGAGGTACTATTTCTGGGTTAGTGGAGTCTGTAACCTGAAGCGTCTGTAATCTGAAGCGTCTGTAACCCGAGGTACCACTGTACGTTAAATGTGCTGTCACATACATGCACAGCTATTATAACACCTATTATCTGATAATAACACCTATTCTCTGATACAGATTAGAACTGCCATGCCATTTTCCCAACCAGGGGAGTTGTGTCCCCAATAGTGTGGGAGGGGGCGCTGCCTCCACCTCTCTGATGCTTCTGCCCCAGAGCTGCAGACGATTGCTGCATCAGAGAGCGGCACTGCCCCTGCCTCTCCAATGCTTCTGTCCCCTTGTCAGATTTGACCCGGGGGTCAAGCTGTCGCTGGCTGGTGGCTGAGCCCTCCCTCTCCCTCTTGGCTGGCCCAGAAGCAGCCCTAAATACAAGGAGCAGCAGCTGCTGCGATATGGGAAATGTAGTGAGGCGCCTGGTTGCGTCCCTCAAAAAAATGTCCCCAGGGCAATGATCCTCCCAGACCTGCCATGCTACGCCACTATCCCAACAGTCCCTCCTCTCCATTGAACACAGTGGGAAATACGTATATCTAGGTAAGTGTGCTTGGGTCTAGGGTTCCAGGTGGAACTGTAACATAGGAGACGTTTGTTATATGTGGTGTGGAAGGATTTCACCTCCCTGGTAAAGGCCTTTGCCTCTTTAACAGATGCAGAAAGGCAGATAGCACTTTGAAAGGCAGATAAGATGGCTGGTGATAGTACTTGCCAGTATTAGGCATCCATGAGTGGTTGAACTCTAGCACTCAAGAGACCAGAAAGGAGAGTAGATTAAGGAGCATGGATGTGATTGGTCCATGTGCTCTTAGTAGGAGAAGGAAGCTATTTGATACAGAGTCAGACCTACCTGGAGACAAGGAGGATTGAAAATGGAACTTTTATGCATTCAAAGCAGATGTCCTACCACTAAGCTCCAGCCCTTCCCCAAGGGAATGTATCTTGTGAGATGCTGCAGATTCTGCTGGGCTCGTGAAAATATAGAAAATAAACTGATCACTGAATAACAAACACATCTGTATTCTTGCCAACTGAGCTTTAGCTGCTGAAACCTACCTGCTTTCTAGCAGTAAAAGGCATAGCCACTTTTGAGTAAAATAAAGTTGGCAGCTCGGCCTTAGTCGTTTAGTTGTGTCCGACTCTTCGTGACCCCATGGACCAGAGCACGCCAGGCACTTCTGTCCTCCATTGCCTCCCGCAGCTGGTAGCTTCAAGAACACCATCCAACCATCTCATCCTCTGTCGTCCCCTTCTCCTTGTGCCCTCCATCTTTCCCAACATCAGGGTCTTTTCCAGGGAGTCTTCTCTTCTCATGAGGTGGCCAAAGTATTGGAGCCTCAGCTTCACGATCTGTCCTTCCAGTGAGCACTCAGGGCTGATTTCCTTAAGAATGGATACGTTTGGTCTTCTTGCAGTCCATGGGACTCTCAAGAGTCTCCTCCAGCACCAGAATTCAAAAGCATCAATTCTTCGGCGATCAGCCTTCTTTATGGTCCAGCTCTGGTTAAATATGACATCTCATGTAAAATGACAGAGAACCTAAGCAAATGTTCTTTGGTAAATCCTGCAATCTACTGTAAAGAATATAAGGGCCTTTTTAATAACTTTCAGTGGCTATCCTAAAGCAAACAGAAGCAGTCCCTTATTTCATCCTTCAACACAGTATTTTTTTACGGAATTAAGCACAGGTTATGAAGCATGCAGAATCACCAAGCAAATGAAAACATTCTAATATTATTAAATGCACTTCACTCTTCTAATTTAGATAATACTTCTGCAGAAATAGATCTAGATGCCAAAAAAAGTATTTGCTTGGCTTCAATTCATTTATCTTTCCTGTTTATGCTCTGATGGGACTCGAACCAAAATTCATTACTTAGGTAAGATTAATGTATCCCTCCATAGCAGCCAAGATCCTGATTAAAGGTTTTAAATTAAAAGTTTGGGGAGTGAGACAAGGAGACTTGCCCATTGTCTCCTTCACTGCCTGTCATCACCACTTACATTTGGATAAAGAGAGTTCATTCCAGCAACTGTGTTTACTAGTTTAGAAGTTAGAAATCTGGAATATCAAGTTATATATTTGATGTCAGTAGGAGTGGTCTACTTGCAAGTCGTATCCATTCTGTATACTGGAGCTATCCCTTCTCAATGCTGAAGTGGAAGATAGGGTTGCTAGCAGGCCTACTCATGCCTCTTAAGTATTCCCCACACCCCTCCTTGGGCCCCGGTAAGATAGCCTGAGGATTCCGCACAGAGTCGTTGAAAATAAATTATTTCCTTCTAACTATTCCACTTGGAGACATTTACATAACTGGATTAACGTGGTCTTCTGTTTGTATCTTGGAAGACACTTTACCATGAGTCTGCTCTGGCATATTAATTACGCTTTCCCATTTCTTATGAGCTCTGCCCCAGTTACATCTCGTTAAAAACTGCAGTGGTTTATTAAAATGTGTTTCGACACACAGCAGGCTAGGAATTAAATCTCTCCATTTACTAGTTGTTGGGCACTGTCAAACATCATGGTTCAGCAGCAAAGTCAAAGGACCAGTCCGCACATGCATCTATATGTCTGCTTCCCCTCATTCCACTCAATCCCTTCCAACTATCACTGGGTATATAACAGCATGGAGAAACATCAGCGTGAACCAAACTAGACACAGATACAGCCAGCAACCGTCAGCAACTTTTCCAGTGATTGCAGCAGCTGGAAATGGTGCTGCTACAATTGCTGCTGGCAATATCCACATGCAGCACAGTTCAAACTGATTTTTCTGTACACCTTGGGACAGCTGAAATGATGTTCATCATGCAGTGGGAGCCAGCACTTGTAAGCAGAATGCTGTGAGCTGTTCCTTAGACTCATAAACTGTCTGGTGCAGAAAGGCCTGCAAACAGCTCTGGTGATCTAGGGAAGCCTTAAAATTCCAAGTTAGCTGTCCTGGATATATTTATTTTGTGCTCCTATAGTATATACAGCATTGAAATATCTGATCCAGTCCTCAAAGTGTCCTGTGTGGGAAAGTTGCAGCAAAAATCACTGCATTGGGAACCAAGGCTGCAGTAATATGCAGACATACAATGGCAGATATCTGATTGAACTTATTTCTGAATAAAATGGCTAGTGTTTATTCACCAGAGAGAGAGTGTTTACAAATTGTGCATCTTAAAAAACACACACCATGAACAGACTTTTAGATGGCATATTATAAACGATAAGATTGGTAAGCAGATTGTTGTTGTAATTGACTTTTAGGAAATGTTGCAATTACCTTCTAAAATGTTGCAATTGCCTTCTAGGAAAGATTGTGAAGGCTGGATTATATCATGGCCACAATCCAAAACTCCACAAAAAAACCCACAAAAAAATCTGGCACACATATGAAGCTCAGTGTGTACAGGGGATATTCTGTTCTCTTCAGTGTCAGGAAATGCTTGTGCCCACTGCATATACACAGAACATTCCCAAACCAGTATCAGTCCCTGTGGGAGTAGAGCATAAAATAACTGGATAATAGCATATAGGGAGATAGAGTTCTGATACCATGCATTGTCCCATGGCACAACCATAAAACAATGCACAGAGTGGTGCTATGCAAAAAAGTTGGTGTTAATTATCTAAAATCCCTTTTGAGTACTATGCATATATACACATTGAACATTTATATCCTTTCTTGTAATCCAGTCGATTTACAAAATGTTTTAGAACCAAATAACAATTAAAAAAACTTTTCAAAATCATAACCAACCACACGAAAATTCACATGACCAAAGTAGCAACAAACCAATAAAATAAATCTAAGCAGCAGTATAAAACAGCAAATGAAAATAAATGAAAAGAGCAGCAACATAGCATTGCATTATTCTTTCAGTCTGGATGAATAAAATCACTTTGGCCTGGTGCCAAAAACTCCAGTGAGCAGCAGGCAAAGCTTTCTGGATAAGGAATTATATAAACTGGGTGCCACCACAAAAAAAGGCCTTATCCCTGGTTGCCACACAAACCAACTTCTGATTCTTTTAGGGGGGAGGCACCTGAAATAGGGTCTCAAATGTCAGTCTGCTAGGAGACAAAGAAAGAAGGTTGCAATCCGATGTAAAGGGCAAAAACTGCTACTAGACCCAGGGACTTGGACTTGGAGGACAAACCTTTTCCTATCTATGCCCATGAAATTTTAAGAATGTTGCAAGTAGTTATATTGTCCATAGGACAAGTCGAGAATTCTAATGATAGGCGACTTCCATTATCAGTGATCTTAAGAGTTCCATTGGAATCAGCCACATAAACACACAAATGAAGCTATTTAGAATAAGAGTGCCTCATAAGTAAAGGTAAAGGTAAAGGGACCCCTGACCATTAGGTCCAGTCGTGACCGACTCTGGGGTTGCGGCACTCATCTCGCTTTATTGGCCAAGGAAGCCGGCGTACAGCTTCCGGGTCATGTGGCCAGCATGACTATGCCACTTCTGGCGAGCCAGAGCAGCACACGGAAACGCCGTTTACCTTTCCCGCCAGAGCAGTACCTATTTATCTACTTGCACTTTGACGTGCTTTTGAACTGCTAGGTTGGCAGGAGCAGGGACCGAGCAATGGGAGCTCACCCCGTCACTGCCGACCCTCTGATCAGCAAGTCCTAGGCTCTGTGGTTTAACCCACAGCGCCACCCACGTCCCACCTCATAAGTAGTGGGAGGCAAATTTACCATTTGTAGTACAGGCTAAAGTGAGATTCATTCAAGTACAGAAAAAGGCTAAGGATGCAATACTACGCATACCTAAATTTCTGATGAATTACATAGGATTTACTTTTGAGTAGATGTGTGCAGGATTGCAGTGCAAGGTTTACTCATCTGATTTTTCTCTCTAGTGTCCCAAGAAACTAAAAAGATATTGCTGCCTTTTTCATATTTATTGTGTAACTGTGCAGGTTCTGTATAGGATTTTGACTTGGCATCTGAAACAGAGATTTTTCAAAGATATTGTTATAGATCTGAGGGGGAGGATCCCCCTAAACTTTAGGAATGAAGAAATATTAGGATTTTGATTAATTGGGATATGGATTAAAGTGCAGAACTGTGCCAGGCAGGGAATTGAGGAAACTCCTGGCCTGGTTTATGCAAACCAGCCTGGCCAGGCTAAGGCCATTAAGGGAACAATAATGGGCCATTGAGGAGAGGAATCCTTTAGCCTGTGGGGTGAGATGCTACCAAGGTAATGGGGTGTATGTTTGAGGGGAAAAGGGAGTTTGGAAGCAAGGGGTTTTCTGGGAAGAAGGAGGAGGAAGCTGAGCAGGAAGGCTGCCTGCAATGCTGTGGGCCATGCTGCAAGATCTGGACTGAAGATGTAAATAGGCAAATAAACCATATTTCTTAAAGCACGACAGTCTCCGCCGTGTCTTCTATTCTCCAAAGGGACACAGACCCTGTGTGTGCCTTTGACCCCATGGGCTCTTGTCACCGCTTGGCAGAGAGACGGGCAGGCACCGTGCTTTTGTAACAATATAATTGTACCCGGCAGGTCTACAGTGTTGGAATTCTGCCTGGGTCAGAGGAATGTGCCACAAGCGTAGGCACCGGCAGATATTCCTGTCGACCTCCCCGCGTCTCCCAACCTCTGCTGATAAGCAGGCGAGGTCCGGCGATTCTTCTCAATATTTATGAGAGGAACACACCGTTCTTCCTCTCTCCCCTTTGGTGTCCCCAGGGAGGGGAAAGAAGCAGACAGAAAACTATTTACATCATTTATTTCTGCCTCTTACATCAGTACAGAGAATCATGTCTGCACTCAACAACAGCAAGGAGAAACTCCTCCCAAGTACATCCAGTACGGGTCATATGACACACACACACACTGAGCTAACATCCGGTGCTCAGTACAGAATGGACTGCCCCTTTGTTCCCATGGCAACAGTCACAAACATCCTGTCTGGCTTTCCAGCCACAAGCAGCTGGCTGAGCTGCTGGAGCCTTTGCTTGCTGCAGCATTGGTGCTTTATGGTAACATACTCCCCCTAAAGTATCAATGTGTGCTGCGAGCAAAGCGTCATCCAGAGAAGAAAACAAACAGTTGTTATATTTATAACATTCCCCTGTTGTTTCAGTTCCACCCTTGGAACTACCCGCCACTGGTTTAACCAATGTACCTCTCTGGTTGTGTGACTTCGCATTACCTCGGTTAACAACTCTCTGTTGTGCCTTTGTCTCTGACTCAGACACAGCTTCAATCTGTCCTTGGTCGTTTACAATAGCAACATATGCAAGGTTAGCAAACTCCTTTGAATACCTCTTGGGTGGTACACCCTTCGTTGCTCTCTCAGACCTGCGTATGAGGTTCTGATCCTCTGTGCTCACTGGTTCAACCTTTGAACTCTCTGGAGAACCAGTAGCAATCAGTGGTTCTTCCTTCACCTGTGAAGGTCTATCCATTGTGTGAGATTTCCTCTCAATGACTGTGACAACTGAGCTGTCTGAGCTATCGCTGTCATCATCAGTACTACTGAACTCAATAAGATCAAACTCATCATCATCATCAGAATCGTTTCCTGTGGGAAATGTCTGTACTACCCGCTCTTGCTTTGGAGCACTCTCTAGGAACTTCGTGAGAATCACCTGACCAGATTCAGACAAAATTACTCTGTAGAGACCTTTTTCATAACCCACAAAAATGCCTCTGGCATTCTTTACTCCACCTGGAGCTTCTGTTCTCACATGAGACCCGAAAACCTTAAAATAGGCAACAGAAGGTTTTCTATTGAACAGCTTCTCAAAAGGAGAACATCCCAACTCTGTTGAGACCTTTCTCAACCACACATGAAGATAGGACGCTAGCGATTCGGCCCAATATTCATGTGGCAAATGTGAACTCAGCAATTGCGCATTCATCCCCTTTTGCAATTCTTTGTTCACTTTTACACAGACCCCCCTGTTCCACGCTTCTTGCGAGACTGCCACTTTGTGGTCTATCCCTTTTCCATCCAGGAACTTCTGAAACTTCTGTAACAGAAAAACTTGTTTGTCATCTGTGAAAAGACAATCAATGTTAGCATCATGCATATTTTTAACCTTGTCACAAAACTCTTGAAACTTTTCTAAAGTTTCTTGCGGTTTCTCCATCATATAAACCCAAGAATAATTAGTGAAACAATCCACACACACAAGGTAATATTTTGCACCGCCTCTAGATGGTTCTAGAGGACCAATCACATCAGCATACACCCGCTGAAATGCTCTGTCGACCTTCTTGGTCTTAGTCACCTTCCTGGCGCTCACACTGGTCACACCTGCGAGAGAGATTTCGTTAGAAACATCAGAATTACATTTCATGTAATCACTTTGATCAAAAGTCAACAAATACAGTCCATCTTTCTCTTTGGCAGTAAGAAACAGTTCTCCATCTTTGTAGATCTTGCAGCTTTTAGCATCATAGGACAGTTTCAGTCCTTTCTTTGCAATCTGCGACACGCTCAGCAGATTAAATCTCAGTTCTGGAACCAGGTAAACATCATTTATAGTCAAGTTCAGACTCTCAAGATACACAGTCCCAATTCCAGTCGCTTCCAACTCCTGACCGTTGGGTTGTTTCACAGTGAAGCTTTGCTTCTTCAACGTCGAAAACAGTCCTCTGTGCGGGCACATATGAACCGTGGCGCCCGTGTCAATTATGAACGAGTTCCCAACATCTGGCGTGGTTCCTTTCGCCATCATAGCCTTTGCAGGTTTCACCTGGCACTTGGTACGGCTTTTGCCTGACGCCTGAGGCTTCGTAGAGCTGCTCTTTGCTCCTCTTGACTGGCGCGGCTTCTTACAGTTTCGCTGTAGATGCCCAGTCTGTCCACAATTGTAGCATCGGACAGCACTCAATGCTACACCATGCTCTCCAGTAGCATCAGCAGTGGGGGAATTAGAACTCTGTTCTTCCCTCCCCCTGTCTTTTTCTTCCAGTGCAGCAAGTCTGTCGTGTTCATTCAGGACCACAGCACAAACTCTCTCCGCGGTCAGCTGCGCGGCCGGTAGGGAACCAAGCTGACTGGCAACAACCTTGTAGGTGCGGCTAAGGCTGTTTATCATCATGAAGCAAAACACTTCCTCCTGAAGACGAAAATTGCGTTCCACCATCTGTTGACGCAGAAACTTCATTTCTGTCAGGTGCGCTTGAACATCTCCATCAGGCGCAAGTCTCAGATTGGTCAATTTCTCAAAATACAGCAACGCTGAAGAACCAGCATCTCTCTGATGCGTTGTACGCAGCGTGTCCCATACCTCTTTCGCATTTTCTAAATGCTGAACATGCACCAACTGATCATCTGAGACACACAGAATTATAGCAGTCCTGGCCCTTACATTCTGTGACTCCCAACCTCTGGTTGGTGCTGCAGGGATGGGGTTTTCAATTACATCAAAAAGCCTCTGATTCTGCAGCAGGGCCTTCATCTTTACAGACCAAGATGAATAATTGTCATTGGTCAAGGAAGGAGGGCAAGGCAAACCTCCCCCTTTCTTGGCATCCATCTTGAAGCCAAGCCTCTCTCACCTCCAAACAAGCTGCAAAATCCAACAGCTGTTTTTTCCTTTCTCACGCAGCAAACTGCAAATTGTTTACGCTCTTTGCACCTGGCAGCTAAACTCAGGCTGCTTTTGAAAAGTCCCTTCCAAGAGCTCGTAAACTTTGTAGCCAAAACATTCTCTGATTTTGTTTCGCTTTCCCAGGCTCACTGTCCAGCCCCTCTGCCAGTAACTTTCCGTTACCTAGCAACAATGCATTTCAATAGGACTTCTTATCTACCACAAAAATTTGTGGAATGCAGGCTTCAGCCTTCAAGCTGCAGGCCTCTTCCTCCGGAGCTTTTGTTTTCTTTGAAACGCAGCTCCGTGAACCAGGGAATTAATCTTCCTGCGTTCACACTTTTAGCCCGAAATGCAGCATACCTTGAACTTTGTTGCTCTGGAAAACACCTCTTCTTTCCACCAGCAACAAATAACCCAGAGGTCGATGGATCGAAACCATCCTCTGCTACCACTGTTGGAATTCTGCCTGGGTCAGAGGAATGTGCCACAAGCGTAGGCACCGGCAGATATTCCTGTCGACCTCCCCGCGTCTCCCAACCTCTGCTGATAAGCAGGCGAGGTCCGGCGATTCTTCTCAATATTTATGAGAGGAACACACCGTTCTTCCTCTCTCCCCTTTGGTGTCCCCAGGGAGGGGAAAGAAGCAGACAGAAAACTATTTACATCATTTATTTCTGCCTCTTACATCAGTACAGAGAATCATGTCTGCACTCAACAACAGCAAGGAGAAACTCCTCCCAAGTACATCCAGTACGGGTCATATGACACACACACACACTGAGCTAACATCCGGTGCTCAGTACAGAATGGACTGCCCCTTTGTTCCCATGGCAACAGTCACAAACATCCTGTCTGGCTTTCCAGCCACAAGCAGCTGGCTGAGCTGCTGGAGCCTTTGCTTGCTGCAGCATTGGTGCTTTATGGTAACATACAGCAGCCAACCTTTGCTGGCATCAGCTGTATGCCCACCCATACTCATGCACCTTCCTCTTTGACAAGCTGGATATACTTTAGAGGGCTCCCTGGCTCTGCATCAAGCCTGGATGCAACTAAACCTTAAATAGGAGATAGAATGTGGGCTGTCTAGCTCTCTGTCCCGGGGCAGCAGGTTCTTGGCAGGTACTTTATGACAGATGGTCTTGAGACAAATTTCTCTCTCTTTCCATTTGCACCTCCTGGAGCAAGATGTGCTGCAGATTCTAAGCATCCTGACAGTGACACGTTTACACAAGCTCTTGGAAATCTAACCTTGATGTGAACAAAATCGGTAGCAAATGTCAGTTCAGTGCAAAACAGCAGTGCCTCTTCTGAAATTAAGCAGCATTGTTTTGTGTTTTTCAACAGTTAAATGTCCCACCTATTATAAAGCATTTAAGCTCACCCCTTAGACCTGATTCTAAACCACCAGCAATCCTTTGGGTTGGGTGGTAGTGGTGAAGATATGGAGAAAGGGTCCATGAGTGGAAGAAAATAGAGATGTTGTATGTTGGTGCAGGGTAGGCTGTATGCCCGAGCCCCTTCCAGTTCTTGGATCCAACAGGGACTCAATTGCTGGAATGGCCAGACACGTTTATTGGTGATATCCCTCTAAGTATGGGTGTTTAAGGTAACAAAGGAAGTGGCTCTGTGCCAGAGGCCAAATGGGTGGGGCCATCTCCTTCAACTGTCTGGTAGTTAGGAAGACAAAAGCCAGAGTTGTGTGTGTGCAGGCAAGAAGATGGAAGCAAGGAAGAGCCATGCCTGATTTCAGCTGGAATCCAAGACTGTGGCTATGGGAGAAGGAGACCTTTTTGGATGTTAATGCTGTGAGCCCCTCCATCGTAGGATTAGTTGTATATATGTGTAAATAAACCATATATCATAAAGACACCACAGTCTCCACTGTGCCTCATTTCCAAAAGAAAACACAGAACCTGGGTCTGGAACCCTGCCCTACTCAGAGATTGAGATGGCATGCAACCAGAGGGATGACTGGGGAGTAGCTGGGGGGGGATGTGCACAATTAATGGTTGTGCAAAAGAGGACATTTCAGCAGGCATGACTTGCATGGCAAGGAAACACAAGCTTTGCGTCTCTGTTTAGAGAGACAGCCATGATCAAAAGACTATAATGAGAGGGTGTGAGTAATCCCCTAAAAAAGGACACTCCTGTTTTGCCTTCCTCTTCCTTAAAATGTGTAAGGAAGGATCACCTTCAGGTGATCACGTGTCCTCATTTATAGAGGATGCCCCACCATTTGGAGGAGGACCTTCTGTTTGAACTTGAAGGAGTCTTCTGTTTGAAGTACTGTCCTGTGAGTCCAAGTCTAGTTTAAAGATAGAAAACCAGAAGAAGGGAGAGTGAGCGGAGACCCTGAAGTTGCAAATAAACACTGGGCAGCAGGCTGAGTAGGAACACAGGTCTCAGTCTTCCCCCTAGGATGAGATGTGTTTCTATTTAAATTACAGCAATCATTTCTGTTCTAATTATTATGTTGTCTTAATGGGATTGTTAATTGTATGTTTTAATTGTGGGTGTTAATTTTAATGTTTTGGTGAAATTGCTTTATTGTGTACTTTAATTATATGTGGTCATATTTTTTGATCATTAGTTTTATACGGGTAAACCACTTAGAAACCATTTTGGCAAGTGCTACGTCAACTACTAAATATTAATGATGATGACAATTGGCATCTATCATATAAATTGATATATGCAAATGTTATGCACATCTGTGCCCTCCTTTTTTGGCAACATTGAAGTGACTACCTTACATCCTTTGCATTTGGGCTCTGCTCTGTTTCTCCAAGCCCTTTCTAAGTGGCCTACAAGCTGAATGTTCTTCAGAAGTCCACCTTCAGACAAACAAGCAAACAAACAAATGATAAGTATATCTGTTGCTTGTAATCATGATGGCTGTAGGTACCCTCCAGGCAGTCTGCCACTGAATACCAGCTGCCAAGAAGCAACAGGAGACGACAACAGTCTCTATGTCCTGTTTTGGTCCTCTCAGAGGCAACTGGTTGAGCGTTGTGGGGGAAACCCTGTGTTACTCCTTAAAGGACTATGGATAGTTCAATATAATAACAAAAGGTATAGAGATCAAAGCATTTTCTATTAATTACTAAGCCAAATATAGGGCCAATTATGTTAAATGAAATCGCACTTTGGGACTATGTTATCAGTAAAGGAAGAGAAGCAATACTCAACAATGATTACATAGAGTAGTATTCAACTAATTTTTACTGGCTATTGAAATAAATTGGTCTAGCTTAGTCATGTTCACTAATTTTAGTAGTTCTACTCTGATTGGAACTTAGTAAACCAACTAAAATTAGTGAACATAACTAAGTTAGGTCCGTTCATTTCAGTAGTGACTAAACTTAGCTGAATACCACCCATACAAAATAATATTTCTTGCAGACACTGCTCAAGAAGGTTGAAAGGGAGATAGAGAATCAATGAGAATTGTGGGTTAGAGCAATTTGTAGGTGCCGTATACATTTACTTGGAATGTGAATGCCACTTGTAGCGTCTCTGACATCAAATGAATAATAATAATAATACAGGGATCATGTAGCAATCTGCCTGGAGTCACTCACATCATGCAGCGATAAAGGATGCAAACGAAGTGTGTCTCAGCCCTCATTAACTACAAGCATAATATACATTAGTCAGAGTAACCAACAGGAGGGACATAACTCAGATTTATGGCTTGCATTTCTACAGCCAAATTACAGTCATATTTCAAGCCACACAGGGCAGGTCCGACTGGCAGTTGGATGGGAGACATGGAAGGAAAGTCACGAGTATTTCAGGAAACGATGGCAGGGGATGATTCAACTGCTGATACACTCCATGCTGCGTCACTTTTGGACACATTTCCAGATCTGGGGCCAACACAGTGATTCCACAAACAGATGGTTAGGGGCATTTATTGAAACCAGGGGAATGAATAACAAACCTTCACCTTTGTAGTATCAGATCATGATGGTGCTGTTTTTGCCAGATGTGCAGTTCTCCGGGTGTCACAGACAGTTCTAGGAAGAGAAGGTCATTTACCTGTCTAACCCCTGCAATCTAAAAACACACACATGTGAAATAGATGTCAAAGAGTTATTTCCTCAGCACATGAGCATAGACTGACCTGGAGTTGTAAAGAGAAGTCAAATGTGATGAAACAGGCAATGAGTAACACAACCCAGTGTGTGGTTTTAGTCTTAGCAGCGTACCTGTTATTTGTGGAAATACTCAGTGGCGGCCAGTCCTTTAGGGCTAAGGGGAGCTGCCCCACCAGTCCCTCACCTACAGCCAGCCTGGGGTGGGCAAACATTCCACATATCTGGGCAGGCTTGTCTAAACAAAAGCAACTGCTGAAAAGAGTACAGTGAAGGCGCCTGCCTCATGTCAATAGGAGTTCCAAAATGTGGGTGCCGACATACTAAAAGATTGATTCCTTATCATTTATTTTATGGCCAGAATGGGCCAAAAGCAGCCCTTCAGGCCAGTCTTATCTGGCCTTCCAGACTCTTCCAAGGCTAAGCTAATCAGCAGCTGTGCTCCACATCCTCTTCAAGGGCTTTTGCCTGTTTGGGGTGTTTCCTTGAACTACGATTGTGCTTCTTCCTTGAACTACGATTGTGCTACTTGCATAACTGGATGGAGAGAGGAAAGTGGGGGTGCAGAAGTTTCTGGAATGCAGCACACTGTACCAAGTGTGCTCAGCTCCCTTTTGCCTCTGCCCCGCTCCCCGGCCCTGGAATGTTGAACACAAAAGGAGTGCAGCCAATGGGTTGAAAAATGCCCTCACCCCCTGGGTTCATGGCATACCCTTCTCTGGTACAAGTGCAGATAAGGGATGGGCTTTACATATTTTAATAGTAAACAATCACATGAGCAAATCAATGCAGAGGGCTGAGGAGCATATGATGATGCGTCCCCAGCTGCGTTGCCATTGGCTGCGGACTTCCTGTGATGTCATAAAAGTGCACGGCAGATGAGTGGATATATAAACATGGGCCAAGGGGAAAACCAAGGCAAAAGCTTTTTTCCTTCCCAAAGAGAACACAGTGGCCCACAGTAGTGGCATTCAGCACTGGATGCTCTCCTTCCACATGGAGGCAAACTGGCAGATAGGAAACCTGCAGTGAGACGCTGTGAAGCAATGAGAAGGCAAGTTCATGGGCAGCGTGGGATCACAGCTTGAAAGCGGCTGATATCCATGGTCGGAGACGGCCCTGGTGAAAGCTTGCAGATGTTTGTATGTGAAAGATGGTGGACACCATTTTGAGCTCCTTGAAAGAAAAAAGTGGTACATAAATGTAATTAATAAACAGTGAGGGCAGGCTTTACAGCAGCTTTAACAGCAGATATTATTGGACTGCAACTGAGATTCATCTCTGATCACTGTTCATGTCCTCTGGGGCTGAAGGGAATTGGAGTTCAACATCTGGAAGGTCATATATCCCCCCCTCCACTTTTTTACATGGCAGTTTCTTCTCAAGCAGAGAGGACTGAGGCAACAGTGCTTTTTTCCTAAAAGAATGTTTAGGGGTACTCTCATTTTCCTACTCATATTGAAATACTGCCCAACAATGAGGCCAAACTTAGATTCACAAAATGTTTAGGGGTATGCGTACCCCTGCGTACCCCCAGAAAAAAAAGCACTGGATGCAGACAAGTGTTTTTCGTAGTGGTTTGCTTATTTCCTTATGCACAGGTACAACATTACAGGGGCACAAGAAGAAGCCCACAGGCCGCTACCACAATTATTGTGCTTGTATGTACATGATATGTCTTGTGCCCAATTTCTCTCCATCTCCTCTCTCTTTTTCGCCTAGCGGAGAAATGACTGGTTTGAAGCTACAATCAAATTAAAGATAAGTCAATTGGTCTCTCAGCTACACCGCATTGCCATTTGCAACACAAAATTATCTCTGGCTAGTGTAACTCTTAGAACTTGTCTGTGGTCATAAATGCCTGTTATCAAAATAAAAACTACTCAAGGTTCTCTGTAATGTTTGTTGGAACCTCTGGTGCTGACTGCTATCCTTTCTGCTCTGCCTCTGTATTGTTATCCTATCAGTATTGTATCTGAGCAAGCTCAGTGCAATTTTTCTGATGCTGTCCAAATGTGGGGAGGGCTGCACCCTCTTTTATAACCGTGGAACCTGTTAGAAAAGAAGCAGGAGGGCTATGTAGTTTGGGATGTGGAAACCCCAAATGGACACAATAATTGTGTTTGATATGATTTAGCATTTGTCTTCAGAAAGGTTTTCATTTATGGTAAGAGGCAGTCAGAAATGCTTATCTTTGCTTTTAGTCAGTAATGTCTATCCATCTAGAGAGAGAGACTGTGAACCATATGCCCACGAGCACTTATTAATTTATACAAGTGTTCAAAATTAAATTAAATGACACACAGGTATTCCTACTAGCAAGGGTCTTGAAAGCCTTTAAAGGGACCAGGCAGACTTAAGCTGCAAATGACAGCTTCTCTTCCTAAGCCACAATGGGCTAATGCAGAAAAAAAAATGTACATTTTGTTTCTGTACACCCTGCATTTTATCAGTCTTGATATTCAAGGTGGTTAATAACAAATACAAAACAATCGGAAAATGGAAGAGCACAAAATGAAGTTAAAATTAAATTAAGCAGACTTCAGATCCAAAAGCATCTCAATAACATTGCCAGCCGTAACTCAGATCACTGCATCAAAAGCCTTCTTAAGAAATAAATTGTGGGGCATGCACTGCAAAGCAGAGACTGAGCCAGGTAGACTTCCTGTGGAAAGGCTTCCCTGTCTTCTGTGCTCATCTGCTGAACTTCAGGTGGTGGAAGAGAATGAAGCAGAGTATCTGAACTGAGTTAAGTGGGTGGATAAGTATATGTAGAATGAGGTTATCTTTATCTGTCTGTACATAATGATAACTAGTTGTCAGAAACCATAGCCCCTGGAACCACAGCTTTCTACTTCCACAAGACCACCATTGGTTTCTCATTATCTAAAGGTAAAGGTACCTTGACAGTTAAGTCCAGTCACGAATGACTCTGGGGTTGCGGCGCTCATCTTGCTTTACTGGCCGAGGGAGCTGACGTTTGACTGCAGACAGTTTTTCCAGGTCATGTGGCCAGCATGACTAAGCCGCTGCTGGCGAAACCAGAGCAGCACACGGAAACGCCATTTACAGGCTATAAAAGCTTCCAGGTCAGACTTGGACCTGTCTGGGTCACAGTCAGTCTTGACCTAGTCTGCCCAGATACTGTTCTGGTTTTTGTAAGCAGGATTACCACCAGATGGATTCTTCTCAAGTCCTGGTTCCAGAGACTTGTGCCTCCTGGCCAATTATCTAACCATAGAGAATATTTACTGAAGACAAGTGCCCGCCTTCCCACCACTCATTAAGTCTCCCCCTCTGGTTCCTTCCCCAGTAGCCTAAGGCTCCATCGTCTTGTCTCTCATCACACTGCCCTCTTCATTTCTCTGCATGTTCTGGGAGACCAGGGAGAGGAGTTGCGGCAGGAGAGGGAGACTTCCTGGATTCTTCAGCAGCTTGCCACTCCTCTGTCTTCTGGCCCCTCTTGTCTCCTGCTTCTGATTCTGGATTGTCCTCTGCCCCAGCCTCTTCCTGCTCACTAAACCCTGTTGCCTCTTTAGCTTCCAACACCTCCTCCTCCCAGTCTGCTCCCTCTTCTTCCTCTGACCATTCATCGCCATGCCCCCACCAATCCCCTGGCTCTAAGCCTTCTTCTCTTGGGGATTTCCTTGGAGTTTCTTCAGCTGGGGCCTCCCAGCACTCCTCTGCATGCAGCCAGTCCATGTCATCCAGTGAGTTTTGTGGTGATTTGAAGCTAGGTCTCTTGAGTTCTGCTGGTACTCTCTTGACAGTGCCTGATTTAGCACAGTGTGGATGGTTCCCCTAAGGGGGCAAATAACAACAACACATAATGTGGGGGGGGGGAATTTTGTCATCACTCAGGGCACTGTATTACCAAAGTCCACTCCTGGTCTTGAAGCCACTCTTCTCTAACCTTGTACTCTCCATATGTTTTGTACTATAGCCCCAATCATCTGATGGTTGGCCATGCTGGCCAAGGCTGATGGGAGTTGGAGTCCAGCAATAACCAGAGGGCACCAGCTTGGGGCCCACAGTTCTGGGCTGACCATAGTCCAGCTTCACAATGCCAGTGCTCTGGAACCATTTCTATTGCTTCCTTTTAACTATCAGAACCAAACAAGTTTAATCCACTTATTTCATCATGCCTACGTCTTAGACAGCATCTTAAAAAGCAGAGACATCACCTTGCCAACAAAGGTCTGTATAGTTAAAGCTATGGTTTTCCCAGTAGTGATGTATGGAAGTGAGATCTGGACCATAAAGAAGGCTGATCGCCGAAGAATTGATGCTTTTGAATTATGGTGCTGGAGGAGACTCTTGAGAGTCCCATGGACTGCAAGAAGATCAAACCTATCCATTCTGAAGGAAATCAGCCCTGAATGCTCACTGGAAGGACAGATCCTGAAGCTGAGACTCCAATACTTTGGCCACCTCATGAGAAGAGAAGACTCCCTGGAAAAGGCCCTGATGTTGCGAAAGATTGAGGGCACAACAAGGGGACAACAGAGGACGAGATGGTTGGACAGTGTTCTCAAAGCTACCAGCATGAGTTTGACCAAACTGCGGCAGGCAGTGGAAGACAGGAGTGCCTGGCGTGCTCTGGTCCATGGGGTCACAAAGAGTCGGACACGACTAAACAACAAAATGTCAGTCTTCCCCAAGCTGGTGCCTTTCAGATGTTGTTGGACTACCCTCCAGATAATTTGGACTAGAACTCCCATCACCCCTGACCATTGCTCGTGCTGGCTGATGGGAACTGTAAGTTCAAAACATCTAGAGGACACCAGCTCAGGGAAGGCTAGCTTATGTATTCACCAATCTTTAACAAATTGTGCAAATAGTGCATGGAAAATTATTGCATTTGTCGCTGAAGAGAGACATGATCATACAATGCTTTGGCAAGACTGATATAACTTGTAAGTTCACTGCCACATTAGTTTGCTTTAGTTGCACCTTTAGTATAAAAATTGTCCAAAAATGTATGATCTCAGCCAGTGCTTTTGTCTGGGGGTACGCAGCAGTACACATACCCCTAAACATTTTGTGAATCTCAGTTTGACCTCAGTGAGGGACAGTTTTTCAATATGAGTAGGAAAATGAGAGTACCCCTAAACATTTTTTAAAGAAAAAAGCACTGGTATCAGCAACAAATATCTCTTAGGTAGGATGACACAAATTGAATATAAAATATTGAGAATATGTTCAAAGGCAATGTGTAAATTGCTTTCAACAGTCCAAAATGCAAAGTTTGTGTTGTGCAGAGATTATTATGTAAATAATAATAACAATATGTATCACTAGAGCAAAGCGTGTACCAAAATGCATGGGTTTTTTTTAGAATGTGCGATGATAGACCTGGATAGCTCAGTTGGTTAGAGTGTGGTGCTGATAATGGCAAGGCTGCAGGTTCGATCCCCATATGGGGCAGCTGCATATTCCTGCATTGCAGGGGGTTGGACTAGATGATCCTCAGGGTCCCTTCCAACTCTACAGTTCTATGATTCTATGGTTTAATGTGTCAGACAGGGACTTGGGGTGGGCAGATCCATTTTCAAATCCCCATGAAGCTCACTGGTGACCTTGAACCAGTTACTATCTTGCAGCATTGGCCTGAAGATAAAATGGGAGATGGGATGCTATGCAAACTGTCCTGGTATCCTTGGAGGAAGGGCAGGAAATAAACGAATGAATAAAAAACCCAACAGTTTTTACGTAGCACTTTGAAGGACTAAATAATTTCACAAGCATTATCTCAGTTTTATTTATAAGGACCTTGCAAGGTCAGTGTTATTATCTCCATGAGGTTGAGTATGAGATATATTGTCAAGCTTAAAGCAACCTTGTGGATTTCATAGCAGAGATAAGACCTGTATGTCGGTAGGGACTTTCCAACTCTCATGTAGTCTTTCCACACTGTCAGCTCCTTTTTTCCTTTATTCTTTAATTCCTACATTCTTTAATTCCTACATTTACACAAATGTGGAATAGAAGTATTGTGAAAGAAAGTGATTTAACGGTGCTTTAATCTTATGCATGTCTGCTTAGAAGCAAGTTCAATTTCATTTAATTATTCCCACATAAGTAGGTCTAAAAAGAGCAGCTAATTCATTTTGAATAGCTAATTCATGGTGCTGTTACCTCTTCTGAATCTTTGCAAAGGATAGAAATATATGGAGCTTAATACACAAGTTAAGCTGCCACACAAATGGCACACATACACACACACACACCCCAACAGTTGATTAAACACTCCCTTCTCAATTTCAAAAACAATTTGCCATGTGGAATTTTGGGGTGCTGTTGGAGAAGAACAAATCTGGAGCCCTTTTGAGTCTGTGAAAATAGTTTGTGCTTTGGAGTTTGTGTGTGTGTGTGTGTGTGTGTGTGTGTGTGTGTGTGTCCCATATAGAAAGTGTTTCTTTTGGTGACCTGTGTACAGTGTAGTCAAAGGACAAGATTCCCAGCAGACCAGGGATAGGACCCAGCATGGGTAAAAATTTCCAGAGAGGTACCTGTGCTAGTCTCTTACAGCAAAACAAACAAAGAGTCTTGTAGCACTTTAAAGACTAACCAATTTATTATGGCATAAGCTTTTGTGAAGCCCACTTCATCAGATGCATGAAGTGAAATCTTAGTTGGCAGGTACATAAAGGTGGAAATTGTACAGTGAAAGTTGAATGGCAATGAGATGCAAAAAAGTACAATCAATACATTCATTCTTCGGACATTTCTGAAAATTGAGTTGAAGTGCCAGAAGCAAGAATTAATTTAATTAATCGAAAAGCACAACATTGTCTCACAACTTCCCAGAAATGCAAGCTGACAACTGAATTTAAGATAAAACTGACTCACACTCCTGCACTGGCTTCCCCCACCTAGAGTGTTATCACTGGTATTATCTGAAAAAAGGGCCAGCCCTACCATTAGGCACAGAGGTTTTGAGTGTCACAAAAGGGCAGCAAATTGTTAGTTATTTAATTTATTGTTGTTGTATCTAACTACCAAGGAGGAAGAGAGGTATTTCACAGAATTTGTGCTTCAGGTTCAAACTGCACCTTGAATTCTGAGGTAGGCATTATTTGCTGCTTTGCCTCAGGCAGCAAAATATCTTGGGCAGATTCTGAGGGATGCTCCACTTTTCTACAAACTTGCTGTGGATCAACTGCATATTTTCTGTAATGGCTGAATAGCATTCGTGCATCTCAAAAATGTGGCAAACGTAATGGGCTATGTGCCTCTTTCAGCTATGTTTATTTTCAGGCTCTAAAATGTCATTCAAATGTTACCAAAAAAATTGCAAGTGGCTCATGGTGGAAATGTGTGCACCATAAGAACAAGCACAAAGAACAGGGCCTTTTCTGTGAGAGCACCAACACAGTGGAAGTTACTTATTCAGTCTGTATCATTGCTTGCCTTTTGCCAAACAGCTATGGTATATTTTCTAGGAGCATTTTTTAGATATGATATTTTACTACAGATATCTTACAGGTGGCTTTTAGTATTTTTTTTTTAATTGATAATTTGAAATATTGTTGGGATTTTAAAAAATACACATATTTGCCTCCTTAACAGGACTTGCACCAGTTCAGGACAATCTTGGGTGCCTCCTGGGACCCCAGAGCCTCACTAGAGGCCACTGCTACCCTGACGCATGTCCTCTTTAACCTGGAGATTCTGAACCCTCTGTGCTGTAGGGCTTGGAGCCACCATGTTAGTTTCCCATAATGCCCCAGGGTGATTGTGCATGGGGGGAAGGGCACTGTAGGAAATCAAAATAGTGGCTTCAATGAAGTTGGCTGCTTCCAGCACTGGTATAGTTTCGCCATTCCCACTCATAAAAATCAGTAGCATCTCATGTCAATAAGTCTCACAGTGTAATTCAAAACCAAAATCCATCAGGGTGAGAGAGTTTAGATATGGGCTTTCTCAGCCAGGCCTGCGACAACTTACATCCCTCACCCTGGCCCGGGTCAGGTGCAGCTAGTAGAACTCAAGCCAATGGAACTTATACTGCTCTGAGTCCCCGTCCCCCCAGTGGTGTTCCTGGGGCATGACAGGCCAATAAGAGACTCATACGTAACCTTGGGTTACATACGCTTCAGGTTACAGACTCCGCTAACCCAGAAATAGTACCTCGGGTTAAGAACTTTGCTTCAGGATGAGAACAGAAATTGTGCTCTGGCGGCGGAGCGGTAGCGGGAGGCCCCATTAGCTAAAGTGGTGCTTCAGGTTAAGAACAGTTTCAGGTTAAGAACGGACCTCTGGAATGAATTAAGTACTTAGTTCGAGGTACCACAGTATTACAAACCCTGCTGAGCTCAGTCCTGTGATGTAGCGCCCAGTGCTCAGGACAAGGGCCCACATACACCTGCCGGCTCAGCTGGCAACAGCTCTTCCCATAGGCTTCTGAATGGAGTTCAGAATAGGCAAATGATGCCAACCTAAGTTACGCTGGCTTCTTATAGTTTAGATCATTCTGTTACTTAGTAGTAGTAGTAGTAGTAGTAGTAGTAGTAATAATAGTGGATGACAACATTAATATCAACAATTATTACTATTAACACACTGAGATGTTCTCCTGCATGCGCCACATTGAAATTAATGGAAGTTGAGCAAGAGACCACCTTGCAATCATTTTAATGGCACTTGCTGTTGAACTGTCTCATTTTTTTAGACAAGGAAGGAAGCATCTGAACATTATGTTTATGCTGACTGCAGCCATTTAATTTCAGTATCTGCAGCTGTGAAGTTACCAGGGAATTCTCCGCCATGTGTTTTCCCCACATCTGTCTGCCAAATCAGAGATACAAATGATAAAAATTGAGTACCTTGAGGCATTTCGTGGATCTGAGACACTCCCTGAAACATTGGACCAAACAGATGCAAAAGAACACAATGAGCATAGCCTCATCTTTGACAGTTATAAAATTGTTAGGGTTTGGTTTGGGAGAAGAAGAAGAAGAAGAAGAAGAAGAAGAAGAAGAATGTTTTTGCCTATTTGCATGCAGGTGGAAAACAATATTGTATCCAAATGGGGCTACAGCATATGAGACAATACATTTGGCATATGGTTTTGAAACTTTATACATCAGGGATAAGCAAAACTGAGTAAATGCTTGTTTTTAATTGCATTATAGTACCATGTTCAAGCAAAGCCCTAGTGGAATGGAAACTGAGGTTAAAGTAGATAGGCAGGACATTTTCACACATGATCCTCAAACTCATGGTTTGAGACTGCCTTCACTATTTTCTCCTAAGTAATTTCAACAACAAATAATCTCTAACCATGCAACTTCCTAGTAACAACAAATCACATAAACTGAGAGTTTAGTCCTATTGAACTCAGTGGACCTTACTCCTTCCCTTCCACCCAAATACAGTAGTTTTATTGATTTTGTAATAATATGTATTAACTGAACACAATAACAGCCATACAATCTAAATGTCCCCCCTTCCACCAGACGGCTGGTATTATCATTCCTATTCTATTTATGACGTATCATTTCTTTATGTATTAAATTTGTAAGCCGCCCTATACTCATAGATCTCAGGGCAGTTCATGTCATGAAATTACAATATTAAAAAAACCCACAATCTTCACTCGTGTTTGTTTCTTATCTATTTTTGTCATTCCTTCAACAGAGATTTTATGTAACATATCATCATAGTCTCTGTCAACCAAAGGAGATTGGACACACATGAACATTATTTTAACAAAGGGTAAGCAATCAGTACAGAAAGTCTGTGCTGATGAAGCTGACACTCCCAGAGTATTAACGTATGTAATAAATGGGCACAAACTGGCATAGAAAATATCTGGATTCTTTTTTTCCCTCCAATGCTGCTACACATGGGTTATTTTCTCCCCAAATTCCTATTCTCCATACATTCTCAAACAATAAATCTAGTCCCATACCTTGTAAGTTTCACCAGTTTTGAACTATGGAGATTCTTGCTGTAACTACTAACCTTCTTTACTGGCCTTTGGTCTTAATGTCTTTATTCATCCCCTCAAAAAGAGAAAGAACGGGTAATTGAGGGGTGAAATCAATTTGTTCCCAGATTATCTTTGAAATCTCCACACGCGCTACCCCCTGAAAGGTCTGCACCATTGGGCAGGCCTAACACATTTGGTAGTGCCTTCCCTTATGATCACACCCTCTCCAACATGTAGGAGATAATCCAGGGGTCATATGGGGCAGTTGTACCAGAGTTCTGCATCATCTAAACAACCTTGCTAGAGCTCTCCTTAATATATGCCAATACTGACTTGAAGAAGAAGAGGAGTTTGGATTTGATATCCCGCTTTATCACTACCCGAAGGAGTCTCAAAGCAGCTAACATTCTCTCCCCCCCCCCCAACAAACACTCTGTGAGGTGAGTGGGGCTGAGAGACTTCAAAGAAGTGTGATTAGCCCAAGGTCACCCAGCAGCTGCATGTGGAGGAGCGGAGACGCGAACCCAGTTCACCAGATTATGTGTCTACCACTCTTAACCACTACACCACACTTGAAAAGTTTGGTTGTCCATAGCTGTGCCCAGTTGCATTCACCTATGTTAGTCCCAACACTAGTAAACAAGTGTAAGATCAGGCTGTTTGGTTCCACATTGATATGGGATGAATGCATTTATTTTATCCCCATGCAGTAAGGCAAGAGAATCAACATACCGTGGTGCCCTGCAAGACAAATGCCTCGCAAGACGAAAAACTCGCTAGACGAAAGAGTTTTCCGTTTTTTGAGTCGTTCCGCAAGACGAATTTCCCTATGGGCTTGCTTCGCAAGACGAAACGTCTTGCGAGTTCTTGCGAGTTTGTTTCCTTTTTCTTAAAGCCGCTAAGCCGTTAATAGCCGCTAAGCCGCTAATAACCGCTAAGCCGCTAATGGCCATGCTTCACAAGACGAAAAAACCGCAAGACGAAGAGACTCACAGAACGGATTAATTTCGTCTTGCCAAGCACCACTGTACCCAGAAGCTAGAATATTGTCTGAACTGTGCAGAATCTGAGCTGTTTTTTTGTTAAGTAAAGTACTTAAATCTGCACATTTCCCCAGCGTGGCGAATAGCATGGAGATGTGGCCAGCCATGTCAGTGTTGTGTTGACATATAGCATTAACTTGCAGCCCTGGGTTTTTCTGAGTTTCCATAAGTCTGATGGCTCCTGCTTCTCTCCTGGTGCGTGCAAATGCGAAGTAGATGGCATGCATTTGTTCAGTAAATGCTAATTTCTGTCTGATTTCATTAATCTTGCCTGCTGCTCGCTCGCTCACTCACTTGTGTTATGCTGGTTGTTATGTATTCAGTGGTCTGTGTTTGCCTGAGTTAGTCGGGACTAAGGATTCTGAGTCCCTGTGTTCTGATTCGATACATGATATCCAGTCACAGAACATTTCAGGATTTGGGCTACTGCCATTGGCCCTTAAACGCTAAGTTATTATTTGCAGCTTGGGAGTTTAGACAGCCAATCATGTTGACAGTGGGAATGGCCTAGGCCTTCAGGAATGTATATAATCAGTTTCTTTGCCCCTCCTGTCCAGTTCTGTTAGTTCAATGAAAGTTCTTGCTGTTATCACTGTGTCTTGCTTTGTGGGAACCCACCTACACTGGTCTAAAGAATCAAAGTTGTGCACTGGGGTACACTGTCTGCTGTGAGCTATTTCCTTCATCTCCAGTAGCAACTCATAGTCAACTTTTGTATGACATGTGAAATAACTCTCCTTCTCAAGAGTGATTTTGTCTTTGGCAGGGGTGCCTGAAATTATCTTTCTGTATGTTAACATTACCTCCTTGATCACCACTGCACAAAGTGATGGTACTAACTGTTGCTGTTCTATTACTGGTTAATCCTAGACTTGGTGTCACGGTCCCATTCACGGGCGATCGAAGTCCCGGCAGGGGACGTCAGGACCGGGGGCAAGATGGCGGGGTGGGAGCAGGAACAGGGATCCAGAAGCCAGGAGGCAAGAGTCCAAGGGTCAGAGAGCTGGGAATAAAGAAGCCAAGGGTCAGGAAGCAAGGAGTCATGAAGTCAGGAGTCCGAGGATCAAGAAGCAGGGAGTCAAGAAGCCGAGGTTCAAGGATCAGGAAGCAAGAAGCCAAACGCAGCAAGGCAGGAAGTGTGTTGCTGTGGCAAAGAGCCGAAGGGAAATGCTGACCTTATATCCCTTCCCAGCTCTTGCCACCAGGTGCTGTGAGTTACCAATCGGCCTCACCTGTGAGGCCGTACCTTGCCTCTTCAGAACAAACTTAGGAAGGCCCCAGTCCTGAAAAGTCCTATTTGTCACAGGGCCTGGCTCCTGTACGCACACCTGACACTTGGATCCTTAGTGTGGTGCCTGTGAAGAACAACTGCACCAGGAGCGAACTTTGGTTATTCAGATTTCAGTGGTGCCATGTGTGAGGCCAAAGTTTGATAACCCCTTCCCCCCATTCTGCTTAATTCACTATGTCATAGTTGTGATGCCCTGCAGCACTTCCTAAGCTCAGTGCGCAGTGTAGTGAAACTGGTAAGACTGTCCTAAACCTGCCTCTGAACTACACTCGCAGACACTCCCCTTTGGGGTCACCCAAAACCTTCTGTTCCTCTCAATTTTATTGAATTTGAAAGTTTGGGAGAGCTGCATGCCCCCTCCCCCGTTTTACTTGTTTCTTTGTTTTTGGAGGTAAAGGTATTTTGGCTGTTTTTTTAACTGGGGGTTGAACATTGCCATTTTTTATTCTGTGAAATGGGCATTTTGTGGTTCTCACAATAATTTCTTAGATTTTAAAATGTGCCCCTGGGCTCAATAAAAGTTGGGGACCCCTGACCTAGGCCAAAACCACAAAGTAAATAGCATTGTACCTCAAAATTTGGAAGACCAGCACTACACCAACACTTACCAGTTCACTGTGGAATTGGATCCTCAGGCATGGCGGAGCCATTCAAAAGGAATCAATGGAACAAAACAAATATTTGAACAGGTGCAAAGTAGTTTTGCATGCCATAGATACTTTGCAGCTCAAACCTCACAGCACAAGTTAAAAATAAGGTATATTATGAATCGGTAGTGGTTGTTCTGCAGAGTTTTATGATAATTTTCTAGAAACACCTTGATGATATTCTAGAACACATACTTATTCACCATTTCCTTGTTTCCATCACACTCTGGAATGACCCAGAACGAACATTAATTTCCCATATTTCTTTAAATAGCTCAGGCATTTTCCAGGCGTCTTCTCTCTCTTTTTCCAGCTCATCTCAAAACAAGGCACAATGTATTATTCCAGTCTATCTTGACTGGAGGGGCTCATGGAACTGGCCTTAAATTCATGCTCTCAGTCTGAACTACGGTTGTTGTTAGGGAAAACATTAAGAACCCCATGTACTCTCTGAAAGTAATTTCGTTGTCCCCGAAGGGGGCAATGACAATAACGATATTATTATTATTATTATTAAAGGTAGTCACTTACGCCTTCAAATAAAGGACTTTCTTCTCTAAAGTAGGGACCATGGCAACTCAAATGCTTTGATATAGGCAGCTACTCAGTATCATGTCAGACCACTGGTTCTTCTAGCCTAGTACTGCCTGCACTGGCTGATAGCAGCCCTCCAAGGTTTCAGACAGGAGTCTTCTGTAGCCCTTCCTCAAGATGCCAGGGATTGAACCTGTGACCTTTTGCAAGCAAAGCATGTGTTCAACTATTGACTAAAGGCTCTTGGAGAAAGGGCAGAATATTATTTACCCTGTTCTTCCACATGAAATCAATAGGTGAGATCCACCCAATATTTAGGTGTCATCAATATGTGAATACCCACCTCTCCATTTGGCACCCCACAGAGGCAATAGTACCAAATCAGTGTCTGAGATCAGTAAAGAGCGAAAAGTGGGTGGACACAGTTAAGCTTAATCCAGACAAGATGGAATTGCTGGTGGCTGGCAGAAGAGTTGTTATAGATTTAGGTGTTTAATTTGGTTCGGATGAGGCTGTACTCCCCATAAAGAATTAGAGTCACAGTTTGGGCGTGCCCCTAGATTTTCTAGACGTTTAGGCAGTGACACTGACCAGTTTCCTTTTCCAGGTTAGTCTGACAGCTGCACCTGTTCTTGGAGATGTCTAATCAAACATGCCTTGGTAATGTCCAGATTAGACAACTGTAAACATAATCTACGTAGGGCTGTATTTGAAGAGTATTCAGAAACTTCTACTGGTTTGAAATGAAGCAGTGAGGGTCTCAATTTGCCTCCAGGATCTATTTAAATGAAGTTCTAGAGATGACCTTTAAAATGCTGAATGGCCCAGGCTCGGAGTATTTGAAGGATTACTTCGTTCAATAAGAGCCAACGTGAGCACTTGTATTGATTGGTTTTGAGAGTGCCATCTCTCAAAATTCCTTTCCCCAGGAGTCATACTTTCCTTTCTATATTTTGGTCATCTAACACAGGGAATATGTGGCCTTTGAAATGTTGTTGGACTCCAGCTCCCATCAGCCTCAGCTAGCATGACCAATGGCAAAGGATGATGGGAGTAATAGTTCAGCAACATCTGGAGAGCTGTACATTGCCCACCTCCTAAGAAACCTTCTTATTTTGGTGGGTACTTGGAAATATGAGTCTTCTATCTGTTGCTTCTCTTGCATATTTAGTTTGGTTGCTGCAATTCACCGTTTTATGTTATTTCTCTGCTTTTTGTTTTAATTATATTCATTCATTTTTAATTCTTTAATTTTCTCATTTTACGACTTATGAGATGATAGTATTTTTTTAAAAAAGGAACCCAAAGAAAATTGGTGTTATCGGGGAACTGCCTATGTGGGGAAAGGCAGAATTAAAATGTGTTGAATAAATAAATAGCATGCAGGTGTGGTAATTAAATACTCAACATGTAAATTGGGGCCGGTGTGTGTGGCAGGAACTTCCATTATGGCCCCTTAGAACACAACATTCTCCTCTGCGGTCTGGCAGTATTATGTCTTCTGTGAGTGGAAATAAATAATCGGTTATCAGCCATCGCCTCAGCCTAAATACTGTCTGAATATTCCTTATCTATGGTCTCGCAACGGTTACTGGAACACCAGGGGTAGGCAAGCAGCCAAGAAGGCAAAGATATGGAGGCAGCAATTGGGAATCAGGTGGACTCAAGAGGACCAAAGGCCCAGACAGTCAGCCAACAAGCATTTAGCAGCTGCAGCTGTATCTCAGCTGCTCCCAGCTGAGGATTGCTCTATCAGCCAACAGGGAATTATCAGAGAGACATGCCTGGCAGGCAGGCAGCAACTGTGGAGTTCTTGTGGACAGACATCTGTGTGAAGAAACAGGGCTCTGAGTCCCAGCAGAAATCGTGAAACCTGCTGAGAGTTATGTGCTGCTTTCTGACATTTTTAACATGGGATAGAAAAATGCTAAAGGGTTTCTGAGAGACAAAAACCGTAAGGTGGCATTTATTTTAGGCTCACATCTGTGGGGTTAGGGTGCGCAGCATCAGACAACATTTATTCAAGTGGTCTGTAAAATAGTGCCGGCTGGGCTGTGAAACAGGACCACATTCAGACTTGAAGAGGCCCTAAATTATGTCAAGTTTAAGAGGCCCCATGGCCTTCCCCCCAAATGTGTATTAGGTAATTATGTAAAACTTGAACATTTGTTTCTCGGTGTGTTTTTTCCTTTTCCTATTTAGAGACACCTCATAAACTGAGGCCCTAAACTGTAATTTACTAAGCTGCCATGAAGGTAAGCTATTACAGTAGAAAGCATTTTCTAGCTCTGTGTAAAAAGCACCATCATTTTATTTGTTCATATTACATTTATATCTCACTTTTCCTCTAAAGAGCTCAAGGTGGCGTATATGGTTCTCCCCTTTTCCATTTCTCAAAACAATCCTCTGGAGTAGGTTAGTCTTAGAGATGGGCTGCTGTTCACATTTTCCTCAGAGTAGATCCACTGAAATTAACGAACATGACAATGTTCGGTCCATTCATTTCATTAGGTCTGTTCTGAGTAAATTGATTACCACGCATAGTGACTTGACCCAAGGTCAGTCAGGGAACTTCATGGCTGAGCAGGAATTAGTCTTCTAGGTCCTAGTTGAACACTCTAACCACTACACCACACTTGGTTGCATGCTAAAAAGGATATCTAAATTGCAGAGTGTACATTTCCACATATTCAGCTTAACATTTGAACTGATGAGATTAAGTCTCTTGGCTTCCTAAATAGCTTACAGCACAGATCTGTGTATGTCTGCTTGTTCCCAGGTGGGATGGGTATAGGATTTCAGCCTTTATTTATGGTTTTTGTTATGCCACCACTTATGATCACATTCCCCCCCCCCTACTGCCATGCCATAGAACAGTCTTGTCAGCCTGGTGCCCTTGTTCTGTCTGAACCTGGCCACTGTTGACAGGAACAGCCGCAACATGACATCTCCTAGACTAGCTTTGCATATTACCTAGAAGTACACGCAGAATGTGTATGAGCAACTGGCACATTCTCTGCACATGCTTCTGGGTCCCATATAGAGGGGGGAAATTCTGTGTCTACCTGCAGGTAGATTTTACCTCCTCATCAGACTGGTGACTGGGAACAGCCGCCGAGACCATATAACACCGGTCTTGAAAGACCTACATTGGCTCCCAGTACGTTTCCGAGCACAATTCAAAGTGTTGGTGCTGACCTTTAAAGCCCTAAACGGCCTCGGTCCAGTATACCTGAAGGAGCGTCTCCACCTCCATCGTTCTACCCGGACACTGAGGTCCAGCACCGAGGGCCTTCTGGCGGTTCCCTCACTGCGAGAAGCCAAGTTACAGGGAACCAGGCAGAGGGCCTTCTCGGTACTGGCGCCCTCCCTGTGGAACGCCCTCCCACCAGATGTCAAAGAGAACAACAACTACCAGACTTTTAGAAGACATCTGAAGGCAGCCCTGTTTAGGGAAGCTTTTAATGTTTGATGTATCATAGTATTTTAATATTCTTTTGGAAGCCGCCCAGAGTGGCTGGGGAAACCCAGCCAGATGGGCGGGGTATAAATAATAAATTATTATTATTATTATTATTATTATTATTATTATTATTATCATGAGCCCTCTTAGGCCTCATTTCCCCATCCCATTAGGTTTCTCTTTGCACGAGCTAAAGAAATGTATATAATGGGAAGAGTGGTTTCAGCTTCCTATTTTACAGCCTTTGGGTAACTTGCAGAGAAGCGTCAAGCGAAGGCTGGCCTTGAAACCAGGAAGGGACTGACCGAGGGAAAGGCATATCGGAAGGACACAGAAAGTGGGAGAGCAAAGAACAGAGTATGCTGCAAGGTTACACAACAGAGGACTTCAAGTCACCAAGTAGCCAGACTTGGCAGATATGACTGTTGAAGGCATATGGCAAGTCTGCTTTTGGTTCAGAAACTAAACAGGTATTAGAGTGAAGCTATTCCTAACTTGTCCTTCTCTCTGTGTCCATTCATAATGGACAAGAGTTACAGTTTACAGGCTGCTTCTGCCTTGGCTGACATTATAATGTTCCCTCTTTCCATTGGCATATTACACTTCAGAATTTGGCCTGAGAAGCCGAGTAATTCCCTCTCTGACTGCTCGCGTTCAATGGTGCAGTTTATCTCACTGTATTCACCTCTGCCCTGGCAAATCAGTTTTCTACGCAGAATTTCCAAGATCAATATGTGATTATTCTGTTTGTCCTGGCACCTCGGATGCTGAATGACGAGAGTGGCAACCCAGCTGGGATATCTGGAACTCTGCAACACTGGATTGTGGAGGCAAGGTCACTTGAGGTTCCAGACTGTTTTGCATTTCATCACAAAGCATTTGGGGGCCAGTGTTTACTGTAGGCCTTCCATCAGCTGTAATTTTAGTAGTGTCATCATGAGTTTGTACTGCATGCTGAATCTATCACTTCCTGTGGAATTTTTTTCTCCTGTCTGGATAGCCTGCATAAGTACCTCTCATTATGACATAAAATGCATGCTTTATATGCTGAGGATCACCAAATATGAAAATGTGTCAAGCTTGGAAATAAAGCAGAAAGAAATCCATACAGCTTGCTCACAGGAGTTTTTGTTTAAATAGTATCCTGTCTCAAGTTTGTAGAAGGAGCTCTTTGTCTCAGGCACATTCAGATATAAGACTATATACAGCATCAGGTAAAGTCTGCTATATAGATAATGGTCACATTATTCAATCCATCTTGACTGATGTCTTCAAAAAGCTTCTTAAGTAAGGTGCATTTATGATAATTCCTTGTGGAATTATGTGTTTATTTTAACCCCCCCCCCCAACTTTAGATACATGGGTTCAGTGTCTGTATCCCTGTGGGGCCTTAAATAAGCAAACAACAAATGGGATCTTAATTTTATTTATGTGCCACTTCATATTCCAGCAGAAATCTCTAAGCAGCTTACACATCTCAACGAAAAGAGTAATAAACATAATTAGAAATACAATACAAAATGCCTTCAATATTTAGCAAAACACAGTGCATTTCATGCTTCACTGTTCTAAGATGGGCACGGCAATCCTACCCTAAAATTTTGCCAGGGGTGGAAATTCACAATCATTATGTTGTTGGGATGGGTACTCTCCTCCTTTGTGAAACTAAGTCCCCTTTCTTCTTTTACCAAAAAACCCCAATCTAGCTAATGGCATCATTTTAACTTTGAACCACTGTTTGGTTAAATGCTTAAGCACAAATCAAGCTCTTTTCCTTATAGAACCAAACATTAGTTGGGAAAAAAAGCAGCTGGTTCAAAGGCTACAGATTCTAAAGAAAGACAATCACAGTGATTCTGTAGAGACAAGCAGAACTGAACTCCAGAGGCAAACAACAAACAGGTGGAATCAGTTTCAAGTTCTATTTGTGTGGCCTAGCAAAGTGTTAGGTGGGTTTCTGAAGGGGATTGCCTAAAGTAGGGAAGACCAACTAACCTAATCAGCCAACTGTCAACTCTTGTGCAAATTATTTACAAATCTAGGGAATGGGGACAGTATATGTTAATGATTGATATGTTGTTAAAGATGGTAAGGACAGATGAAACAGAGAGCTGATTACACCTATTTATTTAACAAAATGTATGTACCGCTTGATTATAAGAGAATCTCTGAGCGGCTTACAAAAGTGTAGGCTTTGGCCAAGAGAATGGCCACAAGACTCATAGTTCTACCACAGAAGCTCAGTCGGTCTCTTTTTGTAAACGGTCATGATTGGGAAATGCTTAGGAAGTACAGAAAAAGAAACTGAGCTTCTTGAAGAAAGAGCAAGGCATACCTGCAACAAAGAAACCTGTTTCAAACCCAACAGCAGAAGGCTATGAAGTTGCAACAAGGCATAAATTCATAATTCATATGCCCAGTGCTTTTTTCTGGGGGGATGGAGGGGTATGCATAACCCTAAACATATTGTGAATCAAAGTTTGGCCTCATTGAGGGGCAGTATTTCAATATGAGGAGGAAAATGAGAGTACCCCTAAACTTTTTTTTTATAGAAAAAAAAGCATTGCATATGCCAATACAAAACCTGCTGTTAGGTTTATTTTCATTAAAGTAAAAATTCCATACATAAACAAAGTTGATATCACTCACTCACTCACTCACTCACTCACTCACCCCTCACCTATTAAATAGATTATAGCAGACTCCCATACCCTCCAACATTTCTCCAGTGAAAATAGGGACGTCCCATTCCATAACGATAATTTTACTATTTATACCCCACACCTTTTACTGGGTTGTCCCAGCCACTCTGGGCAGTTTCCAACATATATAAAAGCATAATAAAACGTTAAACATTTTTTAAAAAGCTGCCCTATACAGGATTGCCTTCAGACAGGTTAGGAGTCAAATAACTCCATACCCTCCAACGTTTCTCCAGTGAAAATAGGGACGTCCTAAGGAAAAGCGGGACATTCCTGGATCAAATCAGAAACTGGGACTGGTTCTCTAAATCAGGGACGTCCCTGGAAAATAGGGACACTTCAGTGTAAAAGCGTTCTGAAAATGCTTTTTTTAAAAGAAGCATTTTAAAAAATACATTGAATTTTCCATAAGGCTCACCATCGCCATCTAGTGTCACATTGTATATTACACTTAAGACACACTTAAAACATTTTATTTGCAGCTGAATAGCTGAGTCCTTGGAGGGTCTGGACTCCAGAATGGCTGGATTTTTTTTATTGCATATTTGAGCTCATCCACTGCCTCTGATTTCTAGCCGTGGGTCTGAGGGGATTTTATTTTGTCCCGTTGCTTTCCCAAGGAAAACCTGCTGTTTACTGCTGAATTGGAACAAATGTCAATCTGCAAAAAAACAAACAAACACTGATTTACATTTGTTCTAATTCAGCAGTAAACAGCAGGTTTTCCCAGGGAAGCAATGGGTCAGAAGAAAAACATATTGGACCCATGACTAGAAATTACAGAACAAACAGAAATGTGGGTGAGCCCTTAGTTTGGCTTACCTTTAGGCCTGGGTGTTCAAGGCTAAATAATGGCCTACAATGACTCACACTCTGATGCAATGTGTTGGGTGCCTCATATCTGTGGGAGGCCTACCTTCTTCAAGCATTAGAATTTCATCCCTCGTTTGATGCATATATAAGGAACATGTACAGCCAACCACATATAAGCTGTGATGAGCAGAACCATGTAAAATGGTTGTAGTATGAAGGGGTTTTCACTAAATCCACTTGGGGTTTTTAATTTTTTCAATGGTATCAAAATGTACAGACACTGTGCCTTATTGTGAACTATAGCAGGACTGCTCTAGCTAACTTGTGTCAGCAGGGAGGACTTTTCAACCTTAGAGGACACTCTAACTGCTGCTGATCTTAAAGTTACCATTTTGGGGGAAAGGCATTTCAAAAGGAAACTCCAGCATGAAACCTCTGCATTACAATATTTCAGGAAATTCAATTCTGTCACCTGTGGCTTGAATTAAGATTGCAGTTTTTATCCTATTACATGCACTAATCGGTTTATTGGTATCAAGATGTTTGCCTTATCAAGAAACTGCCTTGTTCATGGCCACTTATTCTGTTTTGACGTAATTGCCTCTGTGTTCTTTAATCACTACATTTCCCTCTGACCTTGGTCTTCTCCATTCTATTCCTCCTCCTGCTATGCTTATATATGTCTGCTAGTTTAGGATTATACTTCATGCCTGGGATGAAGTGGGCAGTCCTTCATAAAACCTTTACGCCATAATAAATGTGTTAGTCTTTTGAACATGGCTACTTATCTGAAACTGACTTCCAAGTGAAGATACTTATACTGCAGGCTATAATCAAGCATTACTTTGTAATCTTACCCTGTATCTTACCCTTTCCAGCCTCCCTACTCCCTCTATTATATAATAGTGATTAAATGTGGTGGAGAAAGGGTGCTATGTTACAAGAAAATGCAATAATTTTTTCATATGTTTTTCATTATGTTTTTATATGTTCACGATAGAAGGGTTATAGTTCACTGGTCTAGCATTAAATTTGCACGCAGAAGGCCATAGGTTCAATCCGCAGCTTGAATGTTTTTGTTTGGTTGGAATGTGTCTTTGAGCTGTGATAATGTCTCCTGGTTGTCTGGATAGTGAATGGAAAGATCTGGGCACAGATACCTTTGACTTTGGCATGGCTAGAATGTAGTCTGCTGTAAAAAAAATAAACAAAAAAATGGGTAAAGGACCCCTCAACTGTTAAGTCCAGTCAAAGGCAACTATGGGTTTATGGCACTCATCTCACTTTCAGGCCGAGGGAGCCGGTGTTTGTCCACAGGCAGCTTTCCGGGTCATGGCTAGCATGATTAAACTGCTTCTGGCACAACGGAACACCATGACGGAAACTAGAGCACACGGAAATGCCGTTTACCTTCCCACCGCAGTGGTACCTATTTATCTACTTGCACTGGCGTGCTTTCAAACTGCTAGGTTGGCAGGAGCTGGGATAGAGCAACGGGAGCTTACCCTGCTGCAGGGATTCGAACCGCTGACTTTCTGATTGGCAAGCCCAAGAGGCTCAGTGGTTTAGACCATAGTGCCACCCGTAGTGTCTCCCCGACTCTGCCCATCCCTGGCATATGTCCCTCAGAAGTCACCCATGAGGAAACCTTTGCTTCACATTGACTGGAAGTGGCTTTCCAGGCTTTCAGATAGGGGTCTTTCCCAGACCTAACTGGGGGAGTGACAAGAGTTGAATATGAGACCTTCTGTATGCAACACGATTGCCCTGCCACTGAACTATTCCTTTATAACTGAGCGCCTCTTTATGGTTATATGCCAGCCACACAACTGCAACACTCACATCTGAACCAATCTCAGAAACCCTACTTCCGAATCTCAAGTCTTCATCCACACCATAGATTTAAAGTACATGATTTCCACCCAAAAAGCCTGGGAGACATAATTTACCCTTCCCAGAGCTGAGCTTCTGAGCACCTTTAACAACCTACAGTTCCCAAGATTCTTAGGGGAAGCAATCCACTTCAAAGGTGCTTTAAATGTATGATACAGATGAAGACATGAGATCTCCAGAAGTAGTATTTTTGAGATTGTTGGCCTCAAGATTTAAACTTCCTGTGCTAAGAACTGACTCCCAAATTGAGTGTGATTTGTGAGCTCTATGCCCAAAATGACCCCTTAATGAAAGAATTGTTCAAGTAAAGAGAGACAAGCATGGAATAAGAGAAGGAAAACAACACAAGAGACCCCAAACCTCTCACTCCCCCAAACCATCCTTGTTTTTCAGCTCCATTCGTGGTGGACAGGATCCGTCAGCAAATGTCATCATGGGGTACACGCTGGCTACATTAATCTGGCTTTGCTTGTGCAAGAGTTTACTTTTATAGCCCTTTCTGCGGCTGAGAGAAACCATCTGAGTTCAACGTTTCACAGATTTCTGGGAAGCTAGTAAGAAGTGTGGCGACGGGCCTTGCCAAGGAGGAGGCAAATGGCTTCAGAGAAGCATTTCAAGTCGCTTCAGAATCCTTTGCTGAATCTGATTAGTTTCAACGCCTGTGTGACTGACTCCACATCAAAACCAGAAAATATGTTTCTGCTCATCTTCAAGATTGCTGCTGCTAATTTGCAACATCTGCCTCAAAAGCAAAACAAACTGAAGAGTGGAGACACTGAGCCATGTGTCTGAAAAGCTAACACAGCCATTCAAATTAACAGAAGTAAACACCAGGGCTGCAGATGTGGCATCTGCTTGAACAGCAAGATGTTTCTCATAAATGGAGTGCAAAATGGTGGCTGTGCTGTCAACAGCACAGAAATGTTAGGGTTAATACCTTTTTTTTTTTAAGTGTTTTTCAATGAGCATTGTTAAATATAGAATTACAAAGGGAAGGGCTGTAGCTCAGTGGTAGAACATCTGCTTTACATGCAGAAGGTCCATGGTTCAACCCCCCATTTCTCCATGAAGGGCTGGGAGAGACTTCTGCCTGAAACTGTGGAGAGCTGTGCCCATAAGTGTAGACCAGGGGTAGACAACATGGTGTCCTGCAGATGTTGCTGGACTACTGCTTACATCGTCCTTGACAACTGGCCATGCTGGCTGGGACTGAGTTGTAGTCCAATGACATCTGGAGGGCAGCACAGCTATTCTTGGTGCAGCTGATAGTGAACTAGATGGACCACTGGTCTGATCTGGCGGGTACTTCCTATGTTTGTTTAGGAAAGACTAATGGAACACATATGACCATGCATGTATTGTCCCAAGTAAAGCAGCAATTCCCAACTGGATGCAGAGGTGGACCTCTTACCATGGGTTTACTATAACTTTACCACATTGCTGGGATTTCCAAGCTGCTATGGAGGTATCAGAGAGTCCAAGGTCTGGACCACACACCTCAGAATCTGAGGCTATGACTTAGCTCTCAAGACTCTTGCTATCCTTAAAACACACACACAAAATAATAGGGCTCTGGAACCTCAGTACCCATGCTTAGCAGTCAATATGAAGCCTTTGTATTTACCAGATTTAGTATTAATACTAGGAGGTGACTTACTCCTCCTGTGACTTCAGACCATTGTCTGAGATCAAAGTCATGTTGATTGCTCTCTTTCCCCGTAATTCTGAGAAATCAACTCCTTCCAAATTCTTAGCAATGTTGAATAGGGGACTCCCAGCAACTAAATCCTGAATTAGTATTCGATACCCTTGCTTGACAAGCTTACTACACTCCTCCTGTCTTTTAAGAGACCACCACTGCAGGAAAATGGTAACTTCCAGGTTTTTTCCTTTAAACACAATAGAGTTGGGAAACCGTTTGCTTTGCAAATTAATTATTCTCCTTATTTTGTTAAAGATCAATATGGTTGGTTACATTTTCAGATGGAGAAGTAATATAATATTCCAAATCTCTCTCTCTCTCTCTCTCTCTCTCTCTCTCTCTCTCTCTCTCTCTCTCACACACACACACACACACACACACACACTGAGGTGGAGTGTAGCATAAGGCAGGAACCAGAGCCTATTCCCATATAAGAGACTTTAAATAACCTTCAAAGCCACCCACACAGCTGCCACGGAACCATCAAACTGGTGCAGGACCAATTTTGCTGCTGAAACTATAGCAAGGAAGATTTACGGAAGAGTAGAGTAGTCTCTGCATTTAATTTCACCCTGACCTCACTTTTTACAATTTCACCCATCCACGTCTATACATACCTACAACTCAGGATAGCACTTCATGTATCTGAGACTGTAGTCTACAGAAACTTATGCCATAATAAAATAGTTTAAATCTTTAAAGTGCCACAAGATGCTTTGTTAGAGCTGGTCTTTATGATTGGCACAACAGAAGCAGTACAGTAGCCATAGGATATATTGTATTTCTTCTTCTTCTTTGGCGATCACTCGTAGCCAAGTAAGATTGTCTTCCATAAACACAGTTTTAACAATGAGTACATTAGCAGTGACACATGTGTGAACTCACTCACCTTAATATTTTGCTTATTTATCACATCACCCTCCAGCCCTTCCGCCAAAGGGAGCAGGATATATGGGGTTATTTGGTGTCAACCTTGGAACAACCCTCTGAGATAGATGAGGCTGAGAAAACATAGCCACTTGCCTAAGGCCACCTAGTGAGCTTCATAATGTCGGCCCAACAATAAACTCACACTAAGCTACTGGAATTATTATTTTAGTCTTTCCATGGCAACCACAGAAAATTAGCCTGTATTTTCTGGGAGCATGGAAATTCCATCCCTCAAGCATCCATTTCCTATTTGCCTTAGAGCAGGGGCTCTTAAATGTTCTATAGCCCCAGGGCCCTGCTGAGGCAGCTGTAAATTACAGAGGCCCACCAGTCACAAAATGGCGTTTCAGGGACTGAGCCATTAACATGATGGTGGCAGATGAAGGTAGAGTTTGGTATAATCAGCTGGCTATTACTGACTGATATTTAATCCATGTTTGGAAATTGCTAAATTCTTTGCCACATTTCCCCCATGTTAAGTAAAGGCATTTCTTCTGGAGGCATTATGACAGCCTCCCCACTTTAGGAAGAATTTGCTGGTCCAGAGGCTCTAAAGTGGAGAAGGCTTTTTCTTTTATATTTTTCCTTTCTCAATTTATTTTTTTTTACCTAGCTCCTTCTGTTTCAGGTTTGCTCCTGTATGCACCCTGCTGTGGCTCAGATCCAGCTTCTGTTTACTACATATCAAAATATTGGGTGAGACCATCCACATACCTAACAAGGCCTTTCCAACACACCTGAAACAGGCAATAGAACACTTGGTGGATCTCATAAGTACTCACTACCTTTGTCCCATAGTCACTATCCTTCTGTGTTTTAGAGCCAGGCCCAGGGGGCTGTAGATATCAATTTGGTAAGGGATTATGAGACAATTGCATTGGCAACTCTGCATGCTGAACATCAGTAGAGGAGGCTTATCAAAGAAGGTTCATGTGTGATGGATGTATTGAATTCACAAGTGGTACATTCCTAATTCAGATTATCTCTATTTTTGCTTGTGAAAATATTCCTAACATCAGTCATGGGCTTATCAGTCCATTGGCTATTTAAATTCTGACAATTTTGAAATTTTCATACACCCACCCACACCGCACAATTGGTGTCCATTTTTTTGTGATGCACGTCTTCTTTTTTGGCATTGGCCAGCCTAGTCCAACAGGTAGCTGGAATATGTGAACTCAACCAGGACCATCTTAAGCATATCCGGTGCTGTGGTGCAAATATCCTTCTGGTGCCCCAACCCCCGTTTCCCAGAGTTGTTGACCTTTTCCCAAGCCTCTGTGGCGATCGCTCTCCTCCAGCAGAGGCTTGGGAGGCAAGCTGCATGCCCACCAGCCATATGGTTGATGGGGCGCAGCTGGCGGGCATGCAGGAGGGAAAGGAGAGGCCGCCGGCAAAGCCGCGCAGCTCCCCCACTCGCTGGGGCGCCCATGAGAGGCTGGTGCCCTGGCACAACACACCAGTAAACCCAATGGGAAAGACTGCTCTGAACTCAACTATTTGAAGTCAGAGATGGGGAACCTGTGGCCCTCCATATATTGTTGCTGGACTTCAACCCCCATCCGCCCTAACCAGCATGGCCAGTTGTCCCCGATCTAAATTATTTCCATGAGGCTCTATCCATCCTTTGAGGACTTCCAGATGGAATTTTTTAAAGAAATGCTATAAGATTATTGCAGCAGAAATGTTTGCATGAATGGATTCTCTGTGCTATCTCCTAATGGTATACAAAATTTAGCTGGTCACATATGGCAAGAATATTGTCAAAGAGAAATGTGGGAGGGGGGAAAAATAGATGACCAGGAAAATGGGAAAGCGACTGGCATTTTTAGCATTTACTGGTAGCTTCCTAATGATGCAGATAGCATGAACAAATCATGCTTTGGGATTAGGAAGGAAGGTTGTTCTGAGCTAGGAGGATGTTTTTACTAGCCTTATGACTCCTACAAGTTTCACCCAGAAGTTTAAGATTTTCTACTCTGCCCTCAGATAGTTACCAGAAGATAAAACAGGTGAAGGAAGTATTTGCACAAATTTTACAGATGCCCCAAACAGAAAACACAGCCAAAGGGAGATGTGAGTAGACTTCCATATTAACCAGCAACTAGACTTCTTTACTATTTATATTTTGGATTTAATCACCCAGAATATTATGACTAAACCAAATAAATATTTGTTGTTCATTTTAACAAAACTGTAACATTAATAGGAAAGTGTTTATTATCACTTTGACATTGCGCTTCAAAAGTGGATACATTTTGGCATATTGCTAATTTTCCCACTGAGAATTCTGTTTCTGTTTTTGTTGCTCTTTTTATACTCCATGAGGCGGGAAGGGGATTTCTACTTGTATTGCTATGAAAATCAGACAGGTGCAGGCCTATTTTACCAAACCAGCAGAGAACACTACCTTCCCTGGACTTTTGGCAAGCTCATCCCATGTAGTGTTCAGCTGATGATGCAGTGAAGAGGAGCCACAAGATGAACAGTAATGAGTCATTGAGTATTTCCTTTCTTCCCTTCTCTGTGTATGCTCCAGATTTTGAGGAGCTCTTGGGAAAGGACCCCCCTGACCCCTTTTCTTCAGTAAGTCTTACTTATCACTGCCATAAACACCGGCTGCTGCTTCTCTTCCTCACCATTGCTACCTGTGTTGCCTGCTGACCATTGGGATTGGCAGGATCAGGTGGAAAGCAGAGATACCAACAGTGGGTAGAGCCAGGCCCATCATTCACACCATACATTTAAAGCACTGTGGTACCACTTTAAAACACAGATGCCGCTTTAAACAGACATGGCTTCTCCTCCCCCCTCCCAAAAATAATCTGGGAGCTGTAGTTTGTTAAGGTTGCTGAGAGTTGTCAGAAGACACTTCTTCTTCTCATAGTCAAATCAAATCAAAGAGTTACAATACTCAGAGGGGTTTAACAGTCAATCTCTCTTCACAGGGAGCTCTAGGATTTGGCCATGCCTGCTGGGGTTGATGAGAGCCCAGAGACATATGGAAAGCCACAGGTTCCCCATCCCTGATGTTGATGTCAATGGAGGATGGACACCTGGGATCAGGGCAGCAGGCTGCAGAACAGTTCCTGCAGGCCATGTTCATCTGTTAGGAGGATTCTCAATCATATCTGTGTACAGCTACTGGATCACAGCTATTCCACCTTCATCTGTCTGAACTGACACTATACATGAGTGTGATTTACTATATGTACAGTCTTACTAAAGTTTTCAATTCTGGTACAGTAGAAAACATATTTATTTTCAGACCTTCACATATTTATAGCAGGATCAGAGGGCAGGTGTAGATAAGGTACTGTACACCACTTCAAAAATATCTCTCAGACAAGGAATAAACATACCTCAGGGCATAAGATGGAGGCTTGTATCTGAAAAAGAAGCCTTTGATGATCTGACAAAATCTCTTTGCAAAATAGAGACTTTTATACAGGCTAACTGAAAGAAAGCGGGGAAGCAACATTATTTCTGATCTTAATATTCATGCGGTCTGACTTGGGCTCACTGATATTCAAGAGGCAAATTAACTGTGTTAAGCTATGATATTTATGCAAAACCAGAAGCAGTATTAAAATGCACTTGTGCAATGTACGTTGAAAAAGTTAATGCATTAACAAAAGTTCTCCATTATCTCAGTATATGTGCAAGAACGTTGATTTTCCTTTTCTTAAATCAAAAAACCCAAATGATGTCAATATGGTAAGATGTGATGCATCTTTAAGGAAGCTAAATAGTAAACTGGGCAATTCAGTGAGTAACGGTGATGAGAGACATAATGGCTTGTTCCCACACAAGAATCACATCAGTAGGCTGAATTCATCATTGTGGGTTATATTCCTGGAATGTGCAGAGAATTAATCAGCACACAAAACAGGGAAGAGAAACAATTTTGGCAGCTCTCAAAGAAAGAGGTGCCAGGCAGGGCTTGAAGAAAAGCAGTCAGCTGAAAAGAAGAAGAAAAAATAAAACAAGAAAAGCCCATTCAACGTGTTGAGACAAGTGCTCAAATGCCTCCTTTAGCAACTAGCAAGAATGTCGCCTAATTTGTAGGTCCCAGCAATTACTTGATTAAATTGTATTCAGGTGACAATGTGAAGACATTGCTCGTTTAAGGTGAAGGAGGAAGAAGAATGTTTCAGTGCATTTAATGAGAACGGGTCAGTTAAACTTCAAAGAGTGGCATCATTAGAAAAAGAGTTGAAGGGGGCAGGGAAGGTCTATGTTAGCAACAATGCTGTGTTAACGATGAACCTATGCGTCATGGGACAGTCCTGCGATTATGTAGTACACAGAAAGGCTTCTGGGCTGTATTTGCAAAAGCAGCTTTGCCAAAACCTTGTGCCTGAAACCATCCTGAACACTGGGAGCTGGATACTAGAAGCAAGAAGCAAGGAAGGATGCCATGCAAGGACTTCAGCAGTTGGAAGCCAACTTCGTAGCTTAGCAACTAAAGCTGAAAGGGAGCTGGGAGCTTCTCAAAAAAGTGGGTGAGAGGGGCAGAAGGGGCACGCAAGATGAGAAAACAAGTTTAGATGAAAAGGGGGAAGTCGGGAGCAAAAGTATTAGAAAAGGGTGTAAGGTGAAAATACAACTAAGCCGTGCGCCAAGGTCAGGGCCCGATTTAGGTTTGATGAGGCCCCAAGCTAGTGAAGGTAATGGGTCTCTTTATATGTCCAGCTGTCCTTTGTCAACAACAAATTATCGCTGTTTTTTGTGTTGAATATATGCTATATGGTAATTTATGGACCTAATAGGTATCTAAAGCCATTTGCACATAACAAAATACAGTGGTGCCTCGCAAGACGAAAAGAATCCGTTCTGTGAGTCTCTTCGTCTAGTGGTTTTTCGTCTTGCGAAGCAAGCCCATTGACGGATTAGCGGATTAGCGCTATTAGCGGCTTTTAGCGGCTTATCGTCTTAGCGGATAAGCGGATAAGCGGCTTAGCGGCTTAGAAAAAGGGGGGGGGAAAGGGAAAAAAACCCGCAGGAACTCGCAAGACATTTTCGTCTTGCGAAGCAAGCCCATAGGAGATTCGTTTTGCGAAGCACCTCCAAAACGGAAAACTCTTTTGTCTAGCGAGTTTTCCATCTTGCGAGGCATTCGTCTTGCGGGGCACCACTGTATGTATTTTATCAAAGTAATTGTTGAACTGAAATACAATTAAGAAGAAGTATATTAATTGTGAAATACAATTAAGAAGTATATTAATAGTGAAATAATTAAGCCCTAACTGTATGTAGGTTTTATTTTATTTGTTTTTTATCTTATATTTTGGAAATGTACATCCAGGTTTTTCCTTAAATTTTTTTGGGGCCCCCCAAGAGAGTGGGGCCCTAAGCTTTAGCTTATACAGCGGTACCTCGGGTTACATACGCTTCAGGTTACAGACTCTGCTAACCCAGAAATATTACCTCAGGTTAAGAACTTTGCTTCAGGATGAGAACAGATATCGTGCTCCGGCGGCGTGGCAGCAGCAGGAGGCCCCATTAGCTAAAGTGGTGCTTCAGTTTCAGGTTAAGAACGGATCTCCGGAATGAATTAAGTTCTTAACCCGAGGTACCACTGTATGTAAATCCGGCACTGGCCAAGGTCCAAAGCAAGGAGTGATTTAGTTGCCCTGTGACATGGGCTTACCAAATACTTTTGCCAGCATAAAGCAGGGGTGGGCAACTATGGCATTGTGGAGCATCTTATGGAGGGCCACAGGGCCCCCACCCCAATTATAGAATCACACATATGGCCTTAGCTTTATAATAAATAACTTGCGTTTCAAAATATCCAATAGCGTGGTATTGTACAGCATTCTCAGCAGATTGGAGAATGGCATCTCTCAGAGTTTTGATCATCAGAGCCAACTGGCCTTGCTCCACAACTACAATGCATGCACACACGCACGTTGAACCTCTGACCCTTTTTGAAACGCACAAAAGTCTGCAGCACCTGGAACAGGCCAGTAATTTATGATGCATAAGAGTGCTGGAAGCTCATGCTTTAGTGTCATCAACAAGACGGTGTTCCTATCCCAGGCAAGCTTTTAAAAATTACATATATAATATTATTATATCTTTTACTTTCATGCAAGCTTCAGTCTTGAGGCCATTCCATAAGAGCACATATTTAGCCAATGAACTTGGAAATGTTACTGCATCACTCATATATAAAATCTGGTTTATTCATGGATAGCTTTAAAGAAGGTGTGACTGTCCACTAGGCATTTCCAGAATGTACATGAGGTAAATGCTCTGCTGTTTTTTATGGAGTGTCCATCTGGAAGCTGAGAAAAACAGCAACAACAAAAATATAATTTTCTCTCTGTCCTGAGTCTGAAATTGAAACGCAGCCTCTTGTGTCTGTCATGTGAGCTCTAGCTGAAGTGGGGGCAAAGGCATTCATCGCATTTTACATATTCAAACTAATAATAGTTCCAAGGCTGAGTTCCAGGCAAAGAATCCGTTCTGCCTAGAAAGTGTGGCTTTCTTACAGTGAAACGGACAAACAAAAAGCTGTGATCCCTCTGGTCTCTGTATCAAGAAATATATGCCTTGTTACCTTGGGTATACACACAATAATTTGGCCATTATAAAAGCAGTTGTTAGCTTCAGGCTGATCACACCCCATTAAATCCTTCAAATGTTCAGCAGTGTCCTGTGGCATACAGATGTGATTCCAATAATAGTAAGTGAGCTCATCCTTGGTGTAGAAGATTATTCATTAGGGAGAGAATGGTGTAACTGATATCATCATTACATCACCTTTTCCTGTGCCTTATTCTCACTGCAGCTGATAGGGAAAGCACACCTCAGTCCTAAGTTATGTCTTTTTCTGCTTTTGCAGACTATGCTAAATAGAATATTGTTTGAAAGGATGTTCTTCCTCCATTAAACCTCAGAACTGATCATCAGTGAGAAAAACACATGCAACACTGGAAATGCTTTGCTTGTGTCCCTTTTCCTCCTTAAACATAGTTTATGTTCGTCAGCAACTGCTTAGTAATGATTTTCAGCCACTGAAATACTCTTGTGATCCAATCACATGACCAAGACTGGAAACACTCTTGCAAATCAGTATACCGTAATCCCATGACCAAAAATGGTTTACTGAAGCCTATTTGAACAAAGAGATTTAAGTTTCTGGAAATCTTTCAGCATATACAACCCAGTCAAGGGAATGATGAAATCGACCATATCAGATTGCAAGCATCTTTTGCTCTCATTAATTCCACTTCTAAAACAAAACAATAATGTTCTGAAATAGTTGGGTAAAGTTGACTTGTGCCTTTTCTTTTATTTCAAGGACTACAAGAACACTATTCACATCTCATCTTTATACATATTAAAAGTACCTTTAAAAAAAACCCTCTGGGCATTGCAGAGCATGTTTACTCATCATGTGCCTATCATGTGCACAGTCTAATATCCATGACAAATGCACCAAAACATAAAGACATCTCTTGTAGAAATGTATGCTGTTGATGTTTCTGGAGGTTCGCTTGACTTTTTCCATTGTGCATCTTGAAGTGCTACTAACCTTAGGCAGCAGCTTGGACTCCAACACAGAAAGGGACGAGGTCAGCCAGTTTGTGATCAGTGTTGTGATCAGTGGCGTAAGCTGCAGAAATGTCAAACTTGGACCCTGATGATGACACTGAGTCAAACAGCCAGGAACACGCTGCGCCCTCAAGCCAGGTCTCCTGGAGAAAGTACCCTCTGAGCCAAATTCCCCCAAGAAACCCAACCCTTCCATAGAAGGGCCTTGTGCTCTCTTATGCCTGCTCACACCAACACAGGCAACACATCAGACAGGCCTGAATAGAGTGGCTAGATAACTACAAAAAAGTCATTGTCTCTCATTAGGCTCATTCATGCACACTGTTCCATCTTGCTTTGCCAATTTCGTTACCAGTGGGAGTGGGTCATACCAACTCTGATTGGATCTTTTCACCTTTTCAACAGACTTTGTCTGCTTTACATAGGCACTACAGGGTGATAGCTCTTGCATCTGTTGGGCCTTTTGGCTTGGCTTTGCAATAACATCATCCCCCATACTGCTGCCTGTTTCAGCTGAGGATGCATTAAGCTGATGTGATGAAGAGCACTCTGCCCATGAAAGCTTATCCTGCAATAAACATGTTTGTCTTTAAGATGCCACAGAACTCTTTTCCTGCAACAAATTAACACTGGAATTTAGATCCCTTGCTATTCATTTCACACATACCCCATGTTCTTTTTTTAAAAAAAGTCTCTTCTTAAGAGTCTGCCATGGAACTGTCTCTAATTTCCTTTCAATTTTACAGTTTCCTTTTCTACATAAACTGGCTGGGCGTTGACCACATATTACAAATGCGAGCAAACACTGCAATAAAGCATTTCCCATTTTTCCCCCTTTTGTGTATCCTAACGTCCTGTTTGCTAGTATCTGCAAGGAGAATAAACATCTTTATTGAGTTCACAATACCCTTAGCATATACTATAGAATCTTGAAAGGATTTTGGGTATGATTTCTGGAGAACCAGTAAATTTTTGTAGGATACTTTCTAAGGTTGTTAACACATTCCTGTCCTTGTGCTTATGACTTCCATCACAGAAAATAAAGGAAGGAAGGAAGGAAGGAAGGAAGGAAGGAAGGAAGGAAGGGATAACAAGAGAGATATTTGAATGTCCACTTCTCGTTGGATTTTCCTTACCAGCTCCTATAGTCCTAATATGTGAATCTCTATGGCTTTATATCATGGCACTACATCCAAATAGTCTGAATAACCTATCGGGATCAAAAAGGAACAAAGAATAATTCAGGAGTCTGATGCAAAGCCAGCTTTTATGCAAGAGTCAGAACTGTGTCAACCCATGAAACATGAAACATTTGGATGCCAACATGGTTTTTCCTCTTGAATAGGCCACCAGCAGGTGACTGTGGCCTGTCAGTTGCCTCTCGTAAGCTTCTGTACGAAATGGTTTTAAGACACTCATTTACAAAGGCTGTTATTATGGTCTATGAAGTCACAGAGTCCAGTCTATAAATGTGAGCTGGCATCATAAGCTAAAGTATTTGTGTTAGAACAGAAATAGAGATTGAGAGGAAGTTTAGCTATAAAGGCTTTGTCCTGAAAAGGAATTGATAGAAAGCTACTTCCTGGCCCTTTTACAGTGCCAGCCCTGGTGTGAATGGGGAAAATATGACATTACACTATGCATGGGCATAGGAAGCTGCTTTATCAATGGGCTGAGTCAAGCCATTGGTCTCTATAGTATTGCCTACTCTGACTGGCAGGGGCCTCCCACAGCCCTGCTGGAGATGCCAGGGACTCAGCCATGGAAAGTGGATGCTCTGCCACTGATTAGGCTATTTATCCTACAGTTAACTATTGATATTTCCTGAGCTCTGTCTGCTGTAATGCAAAGTATCCTGAAGCTTTGGTGTGACTTGGTTTTGAATGGGCAATCAAGGCCCATCAATCTTACAAAAGGCCTTTCCTGGAAATGGAAGCAGCTCAAACGAGTTTGTCAACTCTTGAGCAGATAGAAGGACGGGGAACTCCCTAACTAAAGTGCTGGAAGAAGATATGGGATTAGACAGAATCTTGAGGTGTTGGTCTCATGTTGCATGGAGGCCAATAAATCTTCTTAAACTGGCTGCCTACACCTACAGGCTCAGCCATTACAAAAAGAACTATAATACCCCCAATAATGTCTCCTTCAAAAGGAGAAATTATATATTATTTCAGTACGATTATATATATGTTGATTCAGAAGCAATCCCCATTGAGTTCAATATGATTTACTCCCAGGTAAGAGTGTTTGCAGCGTAAACCTCATAGATCTGTCCCTGGAAATGCAGCAATGTTGTTACTCTTTCTGCCATTTTCAATATTAACATTCGGTAGCATCTTGAAAAGAATTCTCTCCTTGGCCTTCCTCATGTAGTAGAGTAGTTGTCTGTGTTGTTGTTGTTTAGTAGTGTCTGACTCTTCGTGACCCCATGGACCAGAGTACGCCAGGGACTCCTGTCTTCCACTGCCTCCCGCAGTTTGGTCAAACTCATGCTGGTAGCTTCAAGAACAATGTCCAACCATCTCGTCCTCTGTCGTCCCCTTCTCCTTGTGCCCTCCATCTTTCCCAATATCAGGGTCTTTTCCAGGGAGTCTTCTCTTCTCATGCGGTGGCCAAAGTATTGGAGCCTCAGCTTCAGGATCTGTCCTTCCAGTGAGCACTCAGAGCTGATTTCCTTCAGAATGGATCGGTTTGATCTTCTTGCAGTCCATGGGACTCTCAAGAGTCTCCTCCAGCACCATAATTCAAAAGTTGTCTGTAGTCACACATTCCCAATCCTTCTGGGAGATATTGGGGATTGAACCTGGGACCTTTTGCAAGGAAAGCATGTGCTCTAGCTCTGAGTTATGACCCTCCCCTTAAACTGCCATGGGTGGTGTTCAGTACTCGTCTTACACAGAGTAGACCCATTAATATTAAGGCGCATGACTAATTATATCCATCAATTCCAATGACTCTTTAAGTAGGGCTTAGTTGAAGACCACTCTAAGTTTCTGGTCATTAAGTTATGATATGTGGGACAGTGGCTGGAATATTGGACTAGGACTTGGGAGCCCAAGGTTCAAACCCTCACTGGGTGATCTTGGGCCAGTCACTGTATCACATCATAACCTACTTCACAGGGTTGTTGCGAGGATAAAATGGGGAAGAGAGGGGAAGTGCCATGTATCCTGCTTTGAGCTCCTTGGAAGAGAGGTGGTCTGCAAACGTAATAAGTAAATACCTGGAAGGCAGCAGCAGCAGGCTGCTTTGTTCCCCCTTTGTTTTTGCATCTCCCTGTAGGATGCAGACAAGTTTCCCTTGCATATGCAACCTGGATGTCTTGCCTTGTAAAAGTAAGGTTTAAGACATTATAGTACAGTGGTACCTTGGGTTACATACGCTTCAGGTTACAGACTCCGCTAACCCAGAAATAGTACCTTGGGTTAAGAACTTTGCTTCAGGATGAGAACAGAAATTGTGCTCCCGCGGCGCAGCAGCAGCGGGAGGCCCCATTAGCTAAAGTGGTGCATCAGGTTAAGAACAGTTTCAGGTTAAGAACGGACCTCCGGAACGAATTAAGTTCTTAACCCGAGATACCACTGTACACTGTAATCTGGACCATATGGCCTAATACAATGATGCACTGTGGATGGATCTACATCTGTAGCAGAGATAAACTTCAGGTCCCTTTGGTATCTGTGAACCCATGATTCCAATTAGAGAGCTGTTTGGATTAGAACGTCACACTTCTCTTTTCCCTGCTGAAGATCCACACACTGTTTGACCTCTGTTAAGGCTGATGCTGCTAGCTTCTTCCACTTCCAATCAGGTGAAAAACAGTAATTAGCCACCTGCAACTGCATTGTCTTTTCCACAAACAATTTAAACTCAGGGAAGAAAACACCCCAAATGCTTGTTTTGAAAATGCCAGTCTGACTCCCGCAATTTTTGGCACTAACAGAAAATTCTCCTTTCTCGGTTGTAAGTATGACTAGAAAGCTACATGAATGAAAGAGGAAAGAAGGTAGTACAGTAACGATCCTGCTTTGTTTTTCTTTCACAGTCTGCTCAATTTCTCTCCTTTTCTGCAGTTTGCTTGCATGCTCTAGGCTGCATTTAGCAACTGTTACTATTCCTTAATGGGAACTGCAATTAATCTTAGTTCCCAGACATTTTGGTAGGTAAAACACTTTGTGACATAACGCGGGTGGCGCTGTGGGTTAAACCACAGAGCCTGGGGCTTGCTGATCAGAAGGTCGGTGGTTTGAATCCCCATGACGGGGTGAGCTCCCATTGCTCGGTCCCTGCTCCTGCCAACCTAGCAGTTCGAAAGCATGTCAAAGTGCAAGTAGATAAATAGGTACCGCTCAAGCGGGAAGGTAAATGGTGTTTCCGTGTGCTGCTCAGGTTCACCGGAAGCGGCTTAGTCATGCTAGCCACATGACCTGGAAGTTGTACGCCGGCTCCCTCGGCCAATAAAGCGAGATGAGCGCTGCAACCCCAGAGTCGCCCACGACTGGACCTAATGGTCAGGGGTCCCTTTACCTTTACCTATTCTTTTCTATAGATGAAAGACGCTGACCTATGAAGATAGTAGGTTGCTGAAAGCTATCCTCTTTGATGGCTTTTGGAAGCTTTGAACCATTTATCTGCTATGTTCAAGATGAGGACAGTGCTGTGTTGCCACTAGGCCACATGTGATCTGATGCGGCTGGAGCTGTTCACTACTAGTCACTATATCAAACTAGTGTCCCTTCCCCCAACGGAATTATCTTGTGATCTGCATTAAAAAAGAAAGAAAGAACAAACCTCCATCTAGTTTAGTGGTGCCTGAATTAACATCACTATGCAGATAAAATTCATGGAGGCCTGCTTCCATATGCAGATCTCCCTGGCTGTTCAATAAAAAATAAGTAATGAAGCAAACATTTATTGATGACATGACTTTCTTTCTTCAGTAAAGTCCTGTGAAACCTACCCTGGACGTAGGAAATAATTTTGTTTCTAGTAGAGATGTTGCATTGTGCACTTAAGTCCACAAAAACGTATGCCGTAATAAGAGTGACTTTTTTGTTGTTATTAAACATTTGAAGTCTTTAAAACTCAGTGTCCTTAACTACTCATCCCCTCCTCCAAATAATAATCTTCAAATAATTCATTGTCTAATAGTACCAAGACAGAAACCATTCTAACTTTTTATTTGGTAATTTATTTGGCAGAGCTTTCCAAACTTTTCATGTTGGTGACACACTTTTTAGACATGCATCATTTCGTGACACAGTAATTCAGCTTTACTAGCAAATTGGAGGTTAAACTAACCCCTTTCCAGCTCTGGGAGGAGCACGGGGAACGTTCGCGTGACACAGGACACACTACAGGTGACACACTGACGTGTCACGACACACAGTTTTGAAAGCTCTGGGATAAGGGTTCCCCTAACCTAAATGAATTGCAGGAATGAAATATCAGTTTAATTTCCACAGGATAGGCACAATCCAGAGAAAAGGTTTGCACATAAACCAATATTAACTGTCTCTGCTCTGACCCTAGTAAGTCTAGAGTATGGTGGACAGAGAAAAGCCATCTTGCAGTGAGTGTTTTGCTCTGGGCTGCTCTGATATTTCAGGCAACTAACCATTATTTCAGCAGGGGTGGGGAAGCTGTGGCCTCCAGATGCACTACTACTCGTAGCATCCCTGACTATTGCCCTTGCTGGCCAAGACTGATAGGAATCGGAGTCCAACAATAACTGGAGGGCCACAGATTCCCCAAACACTGTATTTCAAAGTCAATGGGCTCCTGATGTTCAAAAATATTTAGACCAAAGTTGCAGAGAAAGACACCCTCTCTGTTAGTAGACAATTTGCTGTAGACTATATGATGTCAGAACAATGAAAATAGTCTGTGGGAAGGCAAATTTAGCATAACTTAGAGATTTTTTTTCCCAAGCACCCTTTGCATGAGCTTTAATTATATATCCAAAAGCTAGGAATATTAACTGGCCAGATGAACAGTTGATGAAAGGCAGTGCAGTAGCAGAGCCAACAGGGATGTGGCAAAAACCTGACAGCGCAAGCCCTTGCATGTTTGCTCAGAAGTAAGCCCAACAGAGTTCAGTGGGGTTTGCTAGCAGGTAAGTGTACACACTTTGTAGCATAGGATGGATTACAGATTGCAATCCTGTACACCAGGAATGTGGAACCTGTAACCTTTCACCTGTTGTTGGACTTCAACTCCCATTAGCTTCAGGCAACATGGCCAATAGACAGGGATGATGGGAGTTGTAGTCCGGCCACAGGTTCCCTGTCCCTGCCATACACACTTATCTGGAAGAAAGCCCCACTAAACTCAGTTGGGTTTACCTCTGGCAAAACATACACAGGCTTGTCTGTTAATTGTTATTCATGTTGATTTTTTTTATTAAAGATTTTCTTGTTTTACAGAAGTAAGTGTAATGCCTCGTATTTTTTCCATGTAACATTTTTACAAATCCGTTTCATTTGTTGAGACATTAGGGGGAGAAGAAAAAAAAAAAAAAAGCGGGGTGGAGGGAGGGAAGATGGGTGGGGGTGGGGTCGGGTGGCGATGTTTCTATTATGCTTAATGTATGTAGGGTTTGGTGTCAGCGTTGCTTGCGCTGTTCACTTGTGTTCCTTTGGTGGTGAGAGAGGTTGGGGTTGGCCTAGGGTGTGGTTGTTTGTTTGTGATTGGCTGTGGTGATCTTTGTTTTCGTGTGTGAGTAGGGTGGGTGGGTGTTTTGGATCAGGTTAGCCATATTGATTTGTATGCTGTTGGTGGATTATTGTCATTGTCTTGTTGGGCTGTGTATGTGATAAAGGGGAGCCATACCGAGGTAAAGGCGTCTTCTTCTGTTTGTCCTCGTGTCAGTTTCAGTTTATTGGTTAATTTTTCTAGTAAGGCTGTTTCCCATACTATTTGGTACAATTGGTCCATGCTTACTCCTGACAGGTCTCTCCAGTGTCTGGTTATGGTGTTTCTGGCTGCTGAAAGTAGGCAGGCTTGTCTGTTAAGAGCAGCAATACACTGGCCATCTCATTCAGACACCATCCTGTTCTCCAGTTCGTAAACTAGCATTAGGAACTAGGAGGCAAGGGACTTCTACAATGGTTTAGGGCAGTGGTTCCTAAAACAGACCACTTGCAGGAGTCATTGCCAACTGAATCATCTCTATTTGCTTACAAAATATCCTTAGAAAGAAGCAGAGTTGACTGAATGGAAGAAATGTCAAAACAGTTGTTTTTAAAACTTGTCATATGTAGAAAAGCAGAATAGCTCTCATGTGCCATTTGGGGCATGGAAGCAAAATGCCAGACAAGTAAGCAAATGCCACACTTATGCCTTCTTACTAAGTTTAGATTTGACTGCCGAAATAAAAGCCTAACACTATTCCTTTGGTCAAGAGATCAGCACCTGCCTAGGTGGTCAGCTTGATTGCTTGGTAAATAATAAGAGTATATAGTTTTTAAGTTCAAAGAAACTAGCACTGTCAACATTTAACATTGTTCCAAAACCTTGCAATTTGATCATTAGAATTTTTGACATAATTTTTCATAGGGCCCTATTTCTGGAATCTCATGGACCTTTTGAAGAAATATTTTGTGAGGTTGAAGGGAAGTCTTGTAATCTGTACAGTCTTGAAACAATCCAAAATCGCAAACTGACCTTACCAAGGTCTTAGTCAAGGAAGAAGCTCATGATTACACTGAGCTACTGATAAAACAAGAATGAGCCATGAGATTAGCAATTAACCTGTTCATTCTCACGCTACTTAGCATACTGCCATCTAATGCTTATTTAAGTGTACAGCTCCTTTGCTTCTCAGACACCATTCTGCAAGCTATATACATTACCCCCAACTCCCCTCGCCCCCCACCAGCTGCTCATACCTGTCAGGACCCACTGTGGTAGAAGCCAAACAGCTTAGCTAAGTTTGAGTCAAGTCCATGGGGATAACTATGGGTCCAAGGGGCCCAAACAGATGTGGGCCAAGGCAGGCAGGTAGATTTTGGAATGGGTAGATGAAACATCAGAGGCAGGCAGTGAACTTCCAAGAGTTGTACTACTGCTCCCAGCAACAACCTGCTCAGAATAAGATTCAGATGCATTATATAATCTTGTTGGTTATCCAAGCCATTTGATTCAGCTGAGCTGCAGTCCCCTTTCCTGCCATGATGAAAGGGGCGCTGTAGAGCTGAGCCAGCCACTTCTTTTAACCCCCAAGCTGACCTGGTGGAGGAAAGAATAAGGTGCTTAAGCCCTGCTGTCAGATAGGCTGTTTTGAGTGCTCTAATGCCTTATGGTTTCTTGAATATAAATACATGTGCCATACTGGCTGTCTGACAAATTACGAGAAGCCCCACAACTTATATCCTAAAGTTTCTAATTAACATACTTTCCACCACTGAGAAAGTAAAATTAGATCTAGGCACAAGATCTCACTAAATTAGAAAAAATCAACTTTACCTTCTGGCACATGATCTCCACCCTCATGCTGCTAATAGATGATGAGCCTCACCTGTGAAACTGATCCTATTATCTGTGCTGTGCAATTTTGTTTTTGTATGGGCTCTAATTATTTTAAATTTGTTACTGCCCATGTAATAAATTGTGTGTTGTAGCCATCTAAACCATACTCAGAGTAGACCCCTTGAAATTAATGGAGCTAAGTTAGCCACGTCCATTAATTTCAATACTCCTAGGACAAGCAATGGGCCCATCTTTTTAAAAAGATCTTTGTGACAAAATGTTTAAAATTATATACGAATAAACGGGGGAAATGGAAAGCACACTCTCACAGGAATATAATTGTTGTTGCATATTTATACAGTCATATCAGTGTACCTGGTGTTTTATAAAATAATATAAACAAAACACAGAGAACTCCAGAGCATGAGATTCTTTATCTTAGGGCCGTGCGTTCGAAACGGGCAAAAAAAGATCCTTGCATTGCATGACTCTCATGGTCCCTTCCAACTCTAAGATTCTCTGATTCTGTCTTGAGGAGCCTACAGTCTAAATTGTAATATTTTGGGGCTTTTGTCTTGTGTAGGATGCCTACAGTATTTCAGCCCTGGATGTTTTGCTAACATGTCTAAGGATTTAGTGCCATCTGGAGGCTATCACATGCTATAGAAACTATTTCCAGAGAGGCGGCTGTGTTAAGCTTGCAGTGATAGCAACAGAGTCCAAGCTCTCATGAACTACAGTCCACTCCATTAGGGGAATGAAGTGTTGTTACCTGGTTGCTAGGAGGCGTGGATTGTATACAGTGGGCTGCCCAAATGTTGTGATGCTGACCATCCTAACACTGCTGGATACTGTGTCAGACTATTGATCCATCTAACAGAGTATTTTCTCCAGTGACTGTCAGTGGCCCTCCAGGGTTTCAGCTTAGCTGTAGAGTATCTGCTTTGCTTGCAGAAAATCTCAGGTTTAATCCCTGGCACCTCTGGGTAGGTCTGAGAGAGAACCTTCGTCTGAAACCCTGAAGCTACTGCCATTCAATTGGATTTGGATTTGATATCCCGCTTTATCACTACCCGAAGGAGTCTCAAAGCGGCTAACATTCTCCTTTCCCTTCCTCCCTCACAACAAACACTCTGTGAGGTGAGTGGGGCTGAGAGACTTCAGAGAAGTGTGACTAGCCCAAGGTCACCCAGCAGCTGCATGTGGAGGAATGGAGACGTGAACCTGGTTCCCCAGATTATGAGTCTACCGCTCTTAACCACTACACCACACTGGCTATGTAGACAATACAGTGGTACCTCGGGTTACATACGCTTCAGGTTACAGACTCCACAACCCAGAAATAGTACCTCGGGTTATGAACTTTGCTTCAGGATGAGAACAGAAATGGTGCTCCGGTGGCACGGCGGCAGCAGGAGGCCCCATTAGCTAAAGTGGTGCTTCAGGTTAAGAACAGTTTCAGGTTAAGAACGGACCTCTGGAACGAATTAAGTACTTAACCCGAGGTACCACTGTACTGAGCTAGATGGGCCATTGGATTCACTCGATATAAGGCAGCTCCCTATGTCTCTCCCAGTCTTACTTGGCAATGCTGAGCATTGGCCTTGAGCTTACTGCTTTCAAATCAGGTGCTCTACCTGTGAGCCTATGGACCTTCCCCTTATCCTGGTCCTATACTACGCAAATGAACATAACACACCTTCTGTTCAACAAGTCGAAACAAAATAAAAAAATTCCTTCCAGTAGCACCTTAGAGACCAACTAAGTTTGTTATTGGTATGAGCTTTCATACCAACGGCAGACCTACCTGTAACTGTTCAACAAGTCTTAGTCATGTGTTCTTCAACTGCTGAAGGTGAACAAAAGGAACTTTAATCTTCTCTTCCTAGTTGCCTAGTAGGGGAATGTGTTTCCCTCAGGAAGAATGGCTGCAGCGCCTCCTGACTGGAGACCAGACGCTGAAAAGGAAAGAGAACATCCTCATACAAGATTTGTTTATAAAGCATTTTGCTTAATTGCAATGCAAGTATTGTGAATATTATCTTTTTTTCCGTTCGCTGCAGATTTTTCATTATTCATTGAAATGGGTAAGAATCCAAGAACACTGGGCAAGGCCTAGCTGCTCCTTATCAAAATAGCCTGTACTGTAACTTCTTGTCCCTTGACAGCAGTTTTCATCAGATAAAGCAACAGTCTGGGTGTGTAACATGATCCCCCCCCCCCGCATAGTTCAGTATCTTGTTTTCAGTATCTTGGAAGAGTTTTTGGTCCCAGTAAAAGGCTTCATCACACCCAAAGACAGCACATTATTATCTAGCTCATTCTTCGCTAACCTAGGTGGAATCTAGACACATAAAAAAGATGTGAAAATGCTTTTTTGAAAAAATGTTTTGAAAAATATATTGAATTCACCATAGCTTGCCATCACCATCTAGTACCATATTTTTATAATGCACTTTACAATACACTTAAAACATTTTATTTGCAGCTGTATAGCTGAGTCCCTGGTGCCTTATGGTTGCTTTTGGACTATAATTCCCATCAGCCCCCAGCCAGCATGTGGAAGAAAAACAACAACACCTTACAAAGCATACAAACTTACTGTGCTATAAGCTTCTGTGGATCAAAACCTGTTTTATTAGATACACAAAGTACTGTAACTTGGCAAATTACAAACACACACACAACAGAAAGAATAATCGTGTGTATTAACTGTTACTAAGTGAGGGCAGAAGACACATCAAGGCAAAAGCCATCACTATGCAAAATTTAATGCAAACAAGGTCTACAGAAGGGAGTAAAATATACAATCAAGCGTCGGTGTGATCTACTGCCAGCCATGTAATGAATGAATGGGCAAAACAAGATGAATAGTGTTTATGCACACCTAATTACTTTCTGCAGTCAGGCAGAGCTGTTCCCAGTCTCCAGTCCAAGTCTAATGGTTCAGCAGCTTCCGTTTAGCCGCATTGATTAAGTGGACCATAATCCATGAATGATAATAAATTATTATTCATGATAAAAACAATAATTTGTTAACTTTTAAAGGAGCCACAAAAGCCTGTGTTGTTTTTGATACCAGCTGGTAAGATCTCACAAGCTCCTGCAAAATTAGGGACCCTCTTAAGTGCCACCAAGGGACACGGGTGGTGCTGTGGGTTAAACCACAGAGCCTAGGACTTGCCGATCAGAAGGTTGGCGGTTTGATCCCCACGACAGGGTGAGCTCCCGTTGCTCGGTCCCTGCTCCTGCCAACCTAGCAGTTCGAAAGCACGTCAAAGTGCAAGTAGATAAATAGGTATCACTCTGGCAGGAAGGTAAACGGCGTTTCTGTGCGCTGTTCTGGTTCGCCAGAAGCGTCTTAAGTCATGCTGGCCACATGACCCGGAAGCTGTACGCCGGCTCCCTCGGCCAATAAAGCGAGATGAGCACCGCAACCCCAGAGTCGGCCACGACTAGACCTAATGATCAGGGGTCCCTTTACCTTTACTAAAGTGCCACCAGCCGCTCTTTGTTGGGCTTGCTCCGTTCTCTCAGGATGTTTCAAATAACGAATATGGGGCAAACAAGCAATGTGTGTTCACTTTTGAAAAGAGAACAATATTCTCCTTAAATATTGTATCCTTGTGATATGTAAATTGGTAGCATATTGTGGATATTTGAGTTTTATGTTGGTTGTGGTTATTGCATTTGGATTTTAATTGAATGGATGTTGCTTTTGTGTCTATGGCTGAAAAAGGAGCATATTAAGCCTGGCTGCTTCTGGACCAGGTAGCTTCTAGTGCTACCCAATCATCGTTCTTCCATTGCAAGTGACAAGCAGAATTGCAATCGACTTTCCACAGTGTTGGGAGTGTTGTACCTTTTCTTTGTACATCCCATTACATTCTGTCTACACTACCTGGGCATGATACACCCATTTTATCGTCACAACAACTCTGAGAGGGAATTGAGGCTGAGAGATACTGTGCTTGGCCTAAGATCACCCAGGGTGCTTGGTGCTATGGGAGGGGTGTCATTTGCAACTCAGCAAACATTCCACACAGATAACCAGAGTGGGGAGTGCCATTTTAAAACCCAGCTTATTGGAGCATACAGTACTGGCTTGCTTGTGAGGCAGAGAAGTAAAGAAAAATGCAGTCATCATATCCACAAACATTACTCTTCAGTCACTGATTAGAGAGAAGACACTCTGCACATGCTTAAACTCCCTCTTCTCTGTCACTTCACATCTAAAGCTCATTTGCAGAAAAGAAGGATGGTTACAACTCCCAGCAACTCTTAACTACGGTGCCCAGTTATCTGATGGAACGAATGTGCTTTTATGGCATGACGTGTCTGCACAGCCCACTGAATGTTTGCAATCTCCACCCTCGAACTGGGTCTAAAAATGCAGGTCTCATGGCTTAAACACCCAGCCTAACTTTTGGACTTTTTTTGGGGGGGGGTACTTTGTAACATTTAGCTTCAGGAAGACTTCTGGAGAGCTTGAAAGCTTGCTTTGCGGAGTTTTGTTTGGTCTTAATGAATGTGGTGTTGCCCAGCTGTGGATTCTAAAGTTTCCAGAACCCTCATCGCCCCCTAAGCCGGAACCAAACAACCACTGAGGCTTGGCCACCAATATCACAGCTATCGCGTTGTGGCCAAGGATTCCTCCGCGGGAAAGAGCAGCTGCTTTGCTCCTCCGCCCTCCTATAAGAGGAGTTCGCGCTTCCCTGCGAGCCCCTTTGCCTCCCGGCTCCCTCCCTCCCTCCCTCCCCGCCGCGGCCGCTTCCTGCAGCGGCCGAACCACAACTCCCAGAAGCCCTTTGGGTGTCGGTCTGGCTCTGAAAGTGAAAACAAACTTCAGGGCTGCCCGTTTCAGGGAGGGAAAGCGCCACATGTTTCGTTTCTCTTTTGTTTCCGCTCCGGGAGCCCAGTGATGCGTAAAGGGAGCGGGCGAGAGCCGCCTTCCCAAGCGGGGCAGCAGGAGGAGCGCGCAAGTTCTCCGCGCCGGGCTTGAAGCCAAGGAAACTCCGGCGGGAAGGCCGAGCAAGAAGCGGCAGACGCTGCCGCCGCCCGGTGCATGCGGGGCGCCTCGCAGGAGACCTGCGAACGGGAGTCCGGAGTCCGGGCGCCGCCAGCCGCCCTTGGAGCGAGGGGCTTGAGGCGCATCTCTCCCGCTTTCTCCTGAAGCATGTGGGGCTGAAGCAGCGATTTCCCTGCAACCCCCGGAGCAATAAATAAACATGGAGGCGACGGCTGCTACTGCTGCTGCAGAAGAGAAGCCAGGTGGCGAGGAGCAGAGCCCCCCGGGCTCCGGCGCGGAGGCCCCGGCGGATTCCTCCATGGACGCCTGCCTGCGATCTCAGGGGTTGTACCGCAAGCGAGTGGCGAAGGACGGGTCGTGCCTCTTCCGAGCCGTGGCGGAGCAGGTGAGTGCGCAAGGTCTCCCTTTGCAAGCGGGGGGCGCGAGGGTCGTGAGAGGCGGCTTTGTTCGGGGAGAGGGTCTCTCTCCCTCCTCTCCGAGGTGCAGCTAGAATCCCCTGCGAAGGAGGACTTTGACCTGCCGGCGCGCGTCGGCTGTCTAGCTGCAGGCGGCGGAGAAAGCCGGGGGAAACGAGTTGGTGGAAGTTTTTTGCGGATCTGGGCTGCGCGGTCTCCAGGGCCAAACGCCAGCGGTTAGGGGCGCAGCCGCCCAAGGAAAGAAACCCGTCCGGGAAAAAGAATCGATGTGTGGAAAGCGGAGTTGAGCGCCCTCCGCGAACTTGTTGCACTGTTGAGAGATTTGCTAGTTGCCTTTTTCTAGTTTCGAGGGAAACGATTCTCTTTCCTCCCCTGCTCTTTGGTCACCTTCCGACAAGTTGTTTCGGTTGCACCTCCCATGTTTATTATGTTCCCAACTCCAATTTTGTAGACTTCTATTTAAAATTTGCCGGCAAACGAAAGGAGACACGATAGTTATCCTTCTTTTTGTATATGCTTGATGGGATGCTTGTATATTATTTATATACGATGGTGAAAGCGGAAAAAAAACGTTAAACTTCGGTCTCCTTAAGTGCGTAACCTGAAAACTCAAAACGCCTTGCCTCTGGTCTGCTTTATTTCTGTTGTGGCTCAGCCGACTCGTGGATCATTTATGTCCGGACTGGAATATGGCATTCGGCCTGGGGGAAATGGGTGCAACGCTGTCTGGCTTGCACAGTGCAAAACACCCCCAGGGCTGCTTTGAAATTAGGTCAGCTTCCTGTCGCTATAATGACTCTGCACCTTCCCAAAGCTGAATGTAGGGGACTTTGCTTGTGCTTAGTAATACTTCCACTTCTAGGGGCAGTTGTGGGCGATGGGGGGGGGGGCACAGGGTTGGGCTGTATTGTCAGATTGATTCCTGATGCTTATAACTGAATCACTTCTGAGAACACGTGTTTTTTTTTTTTAAAACACACACCATAATTTCCGAGTTAGATTGTTGCAACAAAAAGTCTTGTGGTACCTTGAAAAGGCTGGCAATGTAATTTATAGCCTAAGCTTTTGTGAAGTCCATTTCAGCAGATTTTTTATGCCGTAACAATTTCATTAGTCCTTTTAAGGTGCCGCAAGCCTGCTGGGTTGGCTTATCAGGGTTGTCAGGGAGCAGCTGAGTGAATTAAGAACTCCTGATCAGCCTTTCTCCACCTGTGGGTCCCCAGATGTTGTGAATTAATTAGGAATCAGGTGAGTGTCTCTGGCTCTTTCTTCCCCTCCCCAGTATGGGAAGAAGGACAGAACTGAACTACTTCGCAGGATTGTTGTAAGGACAGCATAATATGTGTGCAGTGATTTGAAACCTCTGAAGCACTAAATAGCCTTGTAAAATAAGCCCACGAAGAAGGCTGGCAGAGGGAAGGGAGTTGTATTTCTGTATTGGGCACCAAGGAGGGTTTTTTTCTACTCTAGCAGGCTGCTTTGTTTCTGTGCTGGACCATCCCTCCTGCCTATTGACTCACTTTTTTTGGGGGGGGGCAAAAAGTTATTGAGCTTTTTTGGGGAGATCATGGGTAAAACTCCCCCCCTCAAAAAAGGAACATTATAGGTGGGGGCATGCTTCTGCTTAGGGAAGCAGAACCTCAGTTAATTGAGCATTTTTAATGCTTTTCACTGGACGTGGGTGGTGCTGTGGTGTAAACCACTGAGCCTTGGGCTTGCCGGTTGGAAGGTTGGCGGTTCAAATCCGTGCGACGAGGTGAGCTCCCGTTGTTTGGTCCCAGCTCCTGCCACCTAGCAGTTTGAAAGCACGTCAAAGTACAAGTACCGTATTTTTCGCTCTATGGGATGCACTTTTTCCCCTTCAAAAATGAAGGGGAAATGTGTGTGCGTCCTATGGAGCGAAGACGCCATAGCCCCGCGACCCTTTCCCGGCTGGAGAGGTGATGCACGGCTATGGCAGGAACCTCTCCAGCCCCATGTCACCTCTCCAGCCGGGAGAGCGCACGCGCGGGGCTAAAGCAGCCCCCCGCGACCCTCTCCCGGCTGGAGAGGTGACGCGCGGCTATTGAGGCTCCTGCCATAGCAGCGCGTCACCTCTCCAGCCGGGAGGGCGCGCGCGGGGCTAAAGCAGGAGCCTCTATAGCCGCGCGTCACCTCTCCAGCCGGGAGAGGCTCCTGCCATAGCCTCTCCGCTGCGCCTTTCCGCTGCTCCCTGACCTGCTCTTTGGGGCTGGTGGTGGGCTTTGAAAGGAACCTACCCCTCTCGCTCTCCAGGCTTCCAAGGTAGCCGCCTGAACGCACCTTAAACGGCACCTTGTTTTAGAGCGGGAAAACAAGAGGGGGAAAGTTCTCCCCCTCTCTGTGCAGCGCCTCCTGTCGCTTCACTGAAGGGGCGCTGGGCAGAGAGGGGGAGAATTTTCCCCCTCTTGTTTTCCCCCCTCTAAAACAAAGTGCGTCCTATTGTCCGGTGCGTCCTATGGTGCGAAAAATACGGTAGATAAATACCAGTAGGTACTGCTCCAGCGGGAAGGTAAATGGCGTTTCCGTGCGCTGCTCTGGTTTCGCCAGAAGCGGCTTAGTCATGCTAGCCACATGGCCCAGAAAAACTAACTGTGGACAAACGGCGGCTCCCTCGGCCAGGAAATCGAGATGAGAGCCACAACCCCAGAGTCGTTCGCGACTGGACTTAACGATCAGGGGTCCTTTACATTTACTAATGCTTTTCAATGCATTTTGGGGATGGGAGGGGGGTCAGCTATATACCACAATACAAAACCATGTAAAAAGATTGAATTGAGCAACGACGTCACGCAACATAACATTCTTAAAATATTTTTTCTGAACTCTTCTCTCCACTCTTAAAGCTGTGATCTGGGAGAAGCTATTGCTCATTGGACTTGACTGAGGGTGGTGAGGCTTTCTTTTTGCGCCCTTCTTTGCCCGTTCCAACTGAGGGAACTGGTAGGACACTGAGGCAGTCATAGTTGTCAAAGTGAGATGGAGCAGCAAGGTATTATAGCTACATCTCTTATGTCTTTCAGACTGCAGGGGTGTGTTCATGTGGGAAATACCATTTTCAGTGTCTCCCTAAACTTGAGAAATAAAACCCACATAACTAAGCAAAAGCATGGACACACTTTTCACAGAGTGCCTCCCCCCCCCCAATTTAAATTTGGATGGTCTACTCTTCCATTTCAGACTCCACATGTGCAGATCAGCCCTCAGTTTTTGCTGTATATTTGTCTTTTATTTTGCCTTTACTACTAACGCAGCAGCTTTTTGACTCCTTACGTTTGAGTGCATGAGCATATGCAAGTTTGAAACTCAGTATTGTGTCTGTTCATTGGTACCAGTTCATTAAACATCTTGTTGTTGTTATTTTTATCTGACTCCTCTAGGTTTTCCATTCCCAGGCTCAACATCTGGATATTAGGATGGCCTGTATACACTTTCTGCGGAACAACAGAGAGCATTTTGAAGCGGTAAGCAAGCAATGTTTTCATTGTGCAGGGTGTCTTATCAGGGGCAGTGCTGTTTCTCACGGCTCTTGCTTTGTGGGTGTACGCCAGCTTGGCAAAAAATAAAATAAAATGCTGGCTTGGGCTGATGAGGGTTGTAGTCCGAAATGGAGGGTACCAGGTTAGTGAAGGTTGGTGTAAGCAACTGTTTCCTTTCCCACTCTCCCTGGGTCTACGCTCCTTCCAACACGCTCTGGCTAAGGGCCACTTTGTTTTGCTTTGATCAGATGGTTTATAGTTGCAGGACATGGGCTGAAGACACATGGTGCAGTCATCTCTCAATGCAAGCTAAGCGGGTCTGAATCTGGTCAGTGCCTGGAGGAGACGCAGCCAGGGAAACCCCCTTGTACTTTGCCTTGAGTTCCACAATGGGAAGAGATAAATGAACATAGTAAATTAATAAGTTCTCTAAATAAATGCAGTGTGGTGTAGTGGTCAGAGTATTAGACTAGGACCTTGGAGATCAGGGTTCAAATCACCGCTCAGTCATGAAGCTCATTGGATGATTTTTGGGCCAGGCACTTCTTCCCAGCCTAATTTACCTTACAGGGCTGTTGTGGTACCTCGGTTTACGAACTTAATCCATTCCGGAAGTCGGTTCTTAAACCGAAACCGTTCTTAAACTGAGGCGCGCTTTCCCTAATGAGGCCTCCCACCACCGGTACCCTTCCGCCATTCGGAGTCTGTTCTTAGACCGAGGTAAAGTTTGCAAACCGGGACACTTACTTCCGGTTTTGCGGAGTTCATAAACCGAATTGTTCATAAACAAGGCTGTTCTTAAACCGAGGTACCACTGTATAGGTGTGGCTTTTGTAAATACTTCATCTGAGTCAGCTTTTTTCCCAGGGCACTGGAACTTGTTCTGAGGGGGTGTCCAAATACCGTGAAACCAGCATTCCTGTCTGTACAGCTGCTGCTTGCATTAGATTGCTTGCATGCATTCTTAACAGTGTAGCTGCATTTTCTCCAGTTATTGTCGATTACTTTGTTATGAACAAAAGCAATACACATGTACGTACACACATATACATATTGTAGCTGTATGATGTGTATCTTCCTAATGTGGCAAGATTTGTATGGTTAACCTGCTTACTTTGGCACACCTGCCGGAAGCTTGTCATCTGAATGCATCTCTTAGATACTCGTCAGTCCCAAGCTCAAAGCTTGGGAGCTTCCTCAAAGAGGGCCCATGGTTCCTCCATCCAGTGTGGCCTGAGCTGCCTTGGGGATTTTCACATCTGCATTCCTGTGGAGGAGGAGGAGGCAGTGCGTGGCCTGGTGTATCCTCAGATGCTGCCAGGAAGAGTTTGCTGTGATTCTCGTGGCCTTGGCAATACTTTGTCAAGTTGCTTCGATAGTGGAGATGGCCACTCTGGGATGCGTCAGATCACTTTGAACATCTGTTGTGTCTTCCATGCAAATTGTGTGGCTGGGGGTGTTTTGCCTATGTGAACTGTTCTAGGCTTATTATTTTTTACATTTTGAATTGAATAGTAGACTATTTTCGTCTGTGGCTGATTAAGTGTTATGTTGGAGAAGAAGAATCGACATAACCTTTTGTACAAAACTGTGATTGTTGCAGCCTTTATGAGTAATTTGCTGAGGTAGGCTATTTGCTAGGCAGGACTGCATTACAGTAGGGATAGCAACAGTGGCTAGAGTGTTGTTGGACTAAGGCCTAGGAGACCAGGGTTCAAATACTCACTCAGCCATGAAACTCACTGGGTAATCTTGGACCCGTCACTTGCTCCCAGCCTAACTACCTCACAGGGTTGTTGTGAGGATAAAATAGGGCAGTGGTGTCCAAACTTTTTTCAAAGAGGGCCAGATTTCATGAAGTGAGGGGCTGTGAGGGCCAACCAAAGTTGTTGACTTTTTTTTGGGATTTTACCCCAGGAAGTAAACTGCCATGGGCCGGATTAAACTGACCAGCGGGCTGGATTAGGCCCCAAAACAGACTTCGGACATGCCTGAAATAGGGAGGAGGATAACTATGTATGCCACCTTGAGCTCTTGGGAGGAAAGGTGGGAGAGAAATACAGTAAATAATAAATAAAAGCAGTGAAAAAATTACTGAAGGCTTTGTTTCGATACGCAGCGTTGAATTTGTACCAGGCCTCAGCTCTGACATCTGTTTTTAATCCCAGCATTTAACCCTGGAACATATGAAGTTCCTCTGAGCAGGTGCAGAGTGCATTTTCCTTCCCCCTTAAATCTGAGACTAGAGCAGCAGGTGGGGAACCTATTTTTAACTTTTTAGTAGCTGCGTACCAATGGTTGGCAGAAAGTGTGTGGAACAATGACTGTGACTTCTGCTTTTGTATGGCAGGCTACATTCTAGCCATGGAGAAGGCAGAGGTTTCTATACACATAGGACATGTGAACACACCTGTCTAGGGCAGCAAGAGGCATTATCACAGTTAAAGGACACGTTTTAGCCAGATAAAAGCACCCAAGGATGTTACAGACCAGGGAATCGTGAAGGCTGAATCAGCAAACCTTGAGGGTTGCATTCAGTCATAGAATCATATAATTGGAAGGGACCAAAGGGTCATCTAGTCCAACCCCCTGCAATACCAATGTGGGGCTCAAACCGCTGACCCTGAGATTAAGAGTCCCTGGGCCTCTGAGGGTCCCCTGCTCTGGAAAGGCTTTCAGATCACACAGTGGGTTTCCAGACAGAGCTGAACTTTTTCTGGAATTATGTCAAAGCTGTTTCACCACAATGCTGCTAACAAATTCTTTTCATTGTTAATATTTTACAGTTTATAGAGGGACCATTTGAAGAATACCTGAAGAGTCTTGAAAACCCTCAGGTATGTGTTGTTGGATTAAGTATGCAGTGTGTGATGTAAAGCACACTACTTGACTGCAGCTGGCTCATCTGTTTCTCCTAAATATTAATCCTGAAGTGTGCACAAGCTTTTCTTGTGTCTTGGTGTTACATGTGATGTGCTCTTCACAAGCCCTGCTAAAAAAATTATTTGAGTCCGTCTGGGTGTTTGTGGAATTTGCAAAAGGGATAATAACAGTACCATTACCCCATATTGATGGTGAAGGAACACACGTTTTAAATTGCACAGACTTTGCTGGTCCCTGCAAGTAGGAATTCAGAAACCGTTTTGCTCTGTCCTTAGCTAGCTTTAGCAAGCTGCCAAAGATTTAAAGGAGAGGAAAGCCTCTAATAGTATCTAAATGTAGGCATTTACTGTTGAGATTGCCATATTCATTTGGGTAAACCAGGGGTCAGCAACCTTTTTCAGCCATGGGCCAGTACACCATCCCTCATACTATGTGGTGGGCCGGAATATATTTTGAAAAAAATATATGAACGAATTCCTATGCCCCACAAATAACCCAGAGATGCATTTTAAATAAAAGGACACATTCTACTCACGTAAAAACACCAGGCAGGCCCCACAAATAACCCAGAGATGCATTTTAAATAAAAGGAAACCTTCTACTCATGTAAAAACACGCTGATTCCCGAACCATCCGTGGTCCGGATGGAGAAGGCGATTGGGCTGCATCTGGCCCCCGGGCCTTAGGTTGCCTACCCCTGGGGTAAACAATGAAAGCATCAACAATTAAAAAACAGCAAGATACAGACCAGGCTTTTCACAAAAGGAAGTCCTTCAATAGGCAGTACAGTAGAAAGATAACAGAGGTTTGACACCTGCCAGATATGTAGCTTGGGTGGGTCTGAGTTGCCAACTTGGTCTGAGTCCTATAGACCGCCTAATCAAATAGGCCAGTTGCTTACGTCAGTGTCCTGTGTGCACTGTTGGACACATGGAAAACAGTTTGTGGAAGAGGGGTGCCAAGCATTGATATTGGGGGCTAATCCACACCCCCCAAAAATATTTTGCATAATATACTTCACGGAGGATGAGGTTATGTGGAAGCTGGGAATATTCATTCAGCTGGATTGAAATGACTTTTAAATTTTCATTTCATACCCCTGAATATAATTCTGATGAGCTGCAGCAAATGCACATTAGCCGAGGTACGATGAAACTTTTAAAATGTTAGTCTGTTGCTGGTAATTTGATGTGTGTTCTTGAGCAACTTGGTGACTTTCCACTGGGCTTGTGGAGAAGAAGCTCTTGGTGGGCTGTGTTCTAACTTGATGTAAAAAGTATTCTTCCTTAGTGGTGGTTTTTCATTGCAATTCCCCCCCCCCCCTTGATATAGGAATGGGTCGGACAAGTGGAAATAAGTGCCCTTTCTCTTATGTACAGGTAAGAAATACTTCTACGTTTTCCTTCAGTATGAATCAAAGGAGACATTTGGCTACTGTGAAGAATTATTGTTCAAGAATTTGGCAACAATTGACGTCGCCATTTTCTTAGTGGATATATATGGTTCTGGGACTGTTTGGATGTGGATGATTGTACTGTTAATGATATTGTACTGTTAATTTTATTTTAAAATCTGTTATTAATACATTTCCCCCCTTTGCATATTCTTTTAGAAAAGACTTCATAATATATCAGGAACCAAATTCTGCTCCTTCGCATGTAACTGAAAATGGCTTTCCTGACAAGGTAAGAGAAGGGCTAATATTGGCAAACTTGCAGTGGAATAGTTAGGGCAGAGCTGGTGTGGCATGTTTTGCCATGTGGGGCTAATGGCATGCTACCTCTGAGCCCAAAGCCAAGAGTACAGCATTATAACAATACAGTGGTACCTCAGGTTACAAACTTAATTCATTCCGGAGGTGCGTTCTTAACCCAAAACCGTTCTTAACCTGAGGCGCGCTTTTGCTAATGGGGCCTCCTGCCGCCGCCGTGCGATTTCCGTTCTCATCCTGGGGCAACCCAAGGTACTACTTCCGGGTTCGCGGAGTTTGTAACCCGAGGTGTTTGTAACCTGAGGTACCACTGTACGTGCTTGGCTTGGGTTAAGCTTGCTTAGCTTAGGGTCTTGAAGCCAGACTAAAACGTTGTGTTGTTAGTTTCTCCTGCATCTTGAAAATAAATAGCAGCAGCTTCTATGTTGGATTTGAATCAGGGCTGGAGAGGAAACTCCTTCCCGCTGTCACTTTTCCTAGTCTTAATGCTATTTCCCATACTGGGGAGGCAACTTACAAGTATTGTGCAGTAGCACTGAGCAATTTTTTTTGGTTCTGTTTATTTTTTGTGTTTGTTCTGAAACTTAATAACAATTTCATTTTTTTTAAAAAGCAGCCCTGTGCCTATGGCTGAAATCTTGGCTTGGGGATGTGATGTTTGAGGCAGGGGAGGAGTGTTAACCCTCCTCCTCTGATATCAGCTTCCCAATCTGAATTCTCCGCCCCACCCAACAAACCTGCTATCAATATTCTAAAAATTCTTATCCTGGATTGTCTACATATCTGATCCTAATAAAATTCAAGTCAACACACTTCTGTTGGGTTTCCTCTACTGCTTGAGTATATCCAGGAAGCATAGACAGTATTCAACTAGTTAAGTATAGAGTCTTGAAACAGTTCTACTTGCTAAATGTTTATTTAAAATTGCTTTGTGGAGGTATTTGTTGATTTGGTTTTTTGGTCAGTGTGTTGGTTTCTGATCGTACTGTTTCAATATTATTCTTCTGCTTCCTCTTAGGTATTGCTGTGTTTCACCAGTGGAAGCCACTACGATATTGTCTATCCAGTAGAATACACGGTCAATGCTGCTCTTTGCCAGTGTAAGTACTGATATTTTGGTGAGCCTTGGCAGACCCAGCTGAAGCTTCACGTTCCCACGTTTCTTGGAGGCAACCATTTCCAGTGCTTACTTGCCTTCAAACTGCAGCATGGTTTGAAGGCACAACTTTCTGTGTCTTGTTTTGGTTTGAAGGTGGCCACCTTGTGGAAAGTAAGTAAGTTTGGGTCTGGACAGTGTCTGGATGGGAGACCACATGGGAATCCATGTATGTCACCTTGAGTTCCATGTTGGAAGCAAGGAGAAATATAAATATAATAAATAAGAGGCAGTGGAATGGACTGCAAGCTGTATAGATATGCTGAAGTTTTACCCAGAAAGTGAATTGTAGTATTTCTCCAAAAGTACACACAAACCGAAGAGTAATTGTTGCCTGCTCATGCCAAATGTGGTTATCCAAACACAGCCCTTGACTCGTTAATCAGCTGAGTTTTGGCTACTTTCCCAGATTGCTTAACTCCCTTGAAGAAATCTGCAGGACACATTGGCAGCATCAATACCTCTCAGATAGTATCCTTGATGCCTAATTTCAACATGTATTTAAAACTCTGTAAAATGATGTCGCATGTAGAACTGTTTCAAGTATGATTGCTTAACCCTGACAAATGCTGTTTCGTTGCCCTGATTAGCTATTCTGTATGAAATGCTGTACGAGAAAGTGTTCGGCATCGATGTGAGTAAAATCTTAAAAGAACTCAGCCCTCCTGAAGTGACTAAGGATGCCGACGGAAACAGTGAAGCGTCTGATTCAGAGGACGGAGACGTGGAGTAAGTCTACAAATTCAGTGTTAAAAAGCACAGGGAGGATAATGTTAGCTGAGATGTGTGATGCCTGATACGGGGATTTTTAATTTTTTTTTAAATACGGTGTTTCTAAAAAACAAAGCAAAAAATTAGTAGACATAAAAAATTCAAACTTTTACAGAATCTGTAAAAAACAACAACTGGATGCTTGCTGAATGGTTGCTTGCAAATTTGATTTCAGCAGCCTGGTAAACCAAAATACTTACATTTATAATAAATTGGTCCTACTAATGTCAGCGAATCTGGAATGGATTGTCTTGCCACATTCAATTGATGTTTGCTGCTTTCATAAGGGCAAAATATTTAACACCTTACCTGGCAGCCATAGGTGGCCAGGAGTTCTATCCCAGAGAGTAAGTGGCTTGGCTTTCTCTATGCTACACTGGGACATGAAGTCAGCTTCCTTTGTCCCCAGTGCACTTGACAGAAGGCAGATTTATTTAGTAGCCTGTGTTTCCATGGTTTTAGCCTCTTATCAGGCTAGCAAAAAATCTGTATGTTAGTAATGTTTGTGAACTTATTTACAAACCTGGGTGATAGTGTCAAAACAAAAATACGGAGTTTGTTGCAAAAAAATATTTTCTATACCTTTGTTCCTCACAGAAGTGAAGTGGCTGCAGCAAATCATACCAATGGGTTGAAGCCACCTGAAGGCAAACAGGTATATTGCTTTGATTTTTGTTCTTTAGTTTCTTTCAGTTACCTATAAAGTTCTGTGTCTTTGTGTCAATGTAGCTGAGGATATTACCATTGGTGTTAAGGAGCTTGACTTAATTTCATCCAGGGAATGCTAGCTGGCATAAGGTGTAAGCCAGAGAAATTTCAGTGCACTGATGCTAATGAGTGCAACGCCATAGTTCACGTTACTAAGGCTGTACTCCTACATGCACTTAACTATTTAGTGTAGGGTTGCCAACACAACTATCGTGGTACACATGTGCCCACAGAGATCTTCCATGGTGCCCTGTAGTTTTCCTTCCCCATGAAAGTAGGCTTGAAAGAAGCATTATTTTTTTCTTCAGCCAGTAGAATAGGTTTCATTGTGTGAGTTGTGGCCACAACAGTTTGTTCCGGTTTGCAAATGTGTCCTCAGACCCCCGCAAAGGTGAGTGACCTCTGCATTAGGAACCAAGCCTCACTGAACGCCTCACTACTTGCATCTGAGTAATCACAGGCTTGTGCTGCAAACTGCATTTATTTTTGGTGGAATGCAATTTCTCTGATAGTACCTTTTATTTGCTTTTGAGGAAAAATATAGGTTGCTCCTTTAGTCTGACTCTTAAACATCTGGTCAGAAAAAATGGGGGGGGGGATGTATTCTGGTTGCTAAACAGTGTTTTATGTATTAAGGCCTTGGTAATGCTATGCTGTGCGAATCAGAGCTATATCAGGCTACTTTGTTTGCCTTATTACAATGGATTTTCTGCTGTCTAGGAATTTTTATAAAGCTATAGTTGGAGATCCTCTCATGTAAGAATCTAAAAATCAGTAAACAGTAAGCCTGTAACCTATATGTCTTTAACTTGTGCACATTCTGCTTTACACACTTGGCTAAATGAATGAATGGGGAGCAGAAAGGGGATGACTGGCCAGGAAAAAGGCTTTAGAAATCCTACCCACCATTGCATCCAATGTGTTTTGGCTATATATGATTTTGGCTTTAGTGACCCCGGAATGTAAGTTGTGGTCTTACTGTGTTGCAAACAGTACTTGCATTTGTGCCCAAGCTTGTTCATATCTGTGCAAAAAAATAGATTTTTGAAATATTAAGTGGTATGAATACTTTTATATAAAGAAATACGTAAAGACAAATATTCCGTTGTTGCAATGGATATTCTTTACTTCCTTAATTTTTTAATGCATTTTTTATTAAATTCTTCCTTATTTCTATTACACAGCAGCTTCACAAACGTGGAAGATCCAACTCCCTTACCTTGCCTAGAGGCGTTCTTAGGTCACTGAATCCGTCAGTCTACCAAAATATTGAATATGAAGCCTGGCAGCAGTCAAAACGAGGTGAGCTTCGTAGTTTGAAATCATTTTCTTGGTGCAAGAAGAGCATCAAGCATTATTCTGTGCTCACTTGCTAGTGTATAATGACTTATTTTCTATTTGTGCTTGCAGATCAGCAAAAGCAAGATTTCTCTATTGCTGCTGGCATGCAGTATTCAGTTGGCGATAAATGCAAAGTAGGTGACGTTGAATGTGAGCCAATCCCACTTAACTACTGTTTCTTTCCTCAGTCTTGTGTGCCACTGTGGGGTTGCCACTTCTTTTCTTGATAGAAGTTTTGTGCCTTTAAAAGCAGAAGTGCAAGGCTGAAATCAAACTGGGCTCCTCCTCCGGCATGGAAATTCAGTGCTGAGGGAAGCTGCTGAAATGAAAGTCCCAGAACCTCTCTGGAACAAAAAGGTGGCAATCCTTCTTATAGTTCATCCTCATCCTTCTCTTCCCACTCTGCTTCCAAATGCTGGTCCTTTTTGAAAGTGCCAGTGATCACAGCACCAAGCGTTGCACTTGATGACGATCAGCACAGTGCTTTTGCCTGCTGCAGGCAAAGGTAATTGTGTCACCTGATGTCAATTTGATGCCAAGTAAGCAGCCCCCCCTCTAATAATAATAATAATAATAATAATAATAATAATTTATTATTATTTATACCCCACCCATCTGTCTGGGTTTCCCCAGCCACTCTGGGCTGCTGCCAACAAAAAGTCAAGTCAAGGTTAGTCTTCACAGGCTGATGCGAGATAAGAATCCGTCCTGTCAGATCCAGTTCCCCACTCCTGGGATTACCGTAACAAGGGTTCTGTTCTCCTAAACAGAATTACTACCTCCATAATTCTCCTTTTTGCATCTCGCAGAACTTCCAGGTATTAGTAGGAAACAGTGTTTTGTCTTGGATGTGGTTTTGAATATTAAAATGCCAGGCAAAAAAGTCCATAAGGTGGAGAATGTGTAGTACCTGTGCTGGTTGTGGTCCCATCTGCACTATAAATCTATAAAAAGTATCATGCCACTTTAAACAGTTGTGGCTTCCCCAAAAGAAAATCATGGGAAGCGTAGTTTAAGGGTCCTGAGAGTTGTTAGGAGATCCCTATTTCCTTCACAGAGCTACAATTTCCAGAGTTCCCTGGGTGGAGGGATTATCTGTTAAACCACACTGTATTTCTGTGAGGGGGATAGTAGTCTCCTAATGACTCTTGGGACCCATAACAACCTTTACTTCCCAGGATTCTTTGGGGGAAGCCATTACTGTTTAATGTGGTATGATGCTGCTCTAAATGTATAGCCCAGGTGGGGATTGTGGCTCATCTGTGAGTTTTGCTTCCAGGCCAGTGAAGTCTTTGCCCCTCACTATAGTAGGACTGGGTTGTAAGGGATGCAGATAGGCGAGCTGATAGCAGGAATTTGTGTGGGGCTGCTGATATGACTTAACACAAGGGAAAGCAGTGTTATTCCTTATGTGGTCCCAAGGGGAGATCTATGGATCTGCTTTGTGAAAGGTTCCAGGATCTCTCAAACTTGTATTAAGTTACTTCTCTCTTCTTGGCATCTATCAGTACTGCTTCTACTTGATACTGGCAAAGTGGTTCAGGAGGAGAGACATTATTTTACAGAAACATTTCCTTTCCTCTTCATTACTCCATAGGTGCGTTTAGACCAAAGTGGAAGATTCTATAATGCTCACATCCAAGAAGTCCAGTCTCCAAACGGGCCAGTTGTTGTTTTTGTGGAAGAGCTTGGTGCCAAGTAAGTGAAACAATGTCATTTTCTGCCTAGTCACACGTCTTGGTGACTGGTGACATAGGGGCAAAAAAATGACAGTATGGGCACTAGTCAATACTAGATTCTTTTGAATCAGTCTCCAAAATCTGCAGGTATTTTTGCAGGCTTTGTGTCTGCCTGACTTCCATCAAAAAGAGCAAAGGCAATACTGCAAACTAGCTCCGAACTGTGTTTCTATTTGATTTCGTCTGAGGGGGTAGGGAAGCTGTGGTCCTCCAGACGGTGTGGGACTCCAACTCCCATTATTCCCAGCCAGCATAGCCAGTAGATGGGGACAATGGGAGTTGTAATCCAGCCACAACTGGTTCCCCATCCTTGTCCTAAGATGCTTTTGGAAGTGAGCCCAAGCGCTATGGCAACGGTGTCTGTAAATACAACTGCATAAAATGGTAAGAAGGACCATGGTGAGCTCCCGTTGCTCGGTCCCTGCTCCTGCCAACCTAGCAGTTCGAAAGCACGTCAAAGTGCAAGTAGATAAATAGGTACCGCTCTGGCAGGAAGGTAAACGGCATTTCCGTGCGCTGCTCTGGTTCCCTCGGCCAATAAAGCGAGATGAGCGCCGCAACCCCAGAGTCGTCCACGACTGGACCTAATGGCCAGGGTTCCCTTTACCTTTTACCTTTAAGGTGGTAACATTAGCAGTGGCACTTACAATGTTTGGAGAAATATGCTGTTTTAGTTCCATTTTTATAATGCATGTCAGCATTTTCTGGGAAATTCTCATAATTGAGTTTCATCTGTTCCCTACCCCCTACTGCAGACCCCCATGCCATATTCTGTTCTCTTCCAAAAGCTCCTCCAACCGCGGGCAGGGGAGGGAGGTGGCTGTAAGGCATAAATAGCTAAGGGAGAATTGGTGAAAATTGAGTGTCCCACGTCATGTGAGATGAAGTGCTTTCATCTAAGGCAAATGCTTCATTGGAGGCACGGCTATGTTTCTTCCATACAGAAAGTGATAGGAATAGACGATGGTGTGTTTTTTTGGGAAAACATTTTCTGTTTGGGTAACTGCTTGGGGAAGTGAAACATGGTCTTGGAAGGAGGGAGTGGGAATTAGTTATGTAGACTGTTTCTTGCTTGCTTCAAAGAAACATGTTTGCTCAAAATGCTACAGAGCTTTGCTGGAGCCAGCACTTGCTGATGCTGGGATAACGGGCTCCTGTTGGAGGCCAACCTAAATAACTGGTATTGAACACAATCTTCAGCTTCTACATCCTTTAAAGGCAGGGGTGGGGAACCCGTGAGCCTCAAGATGTTTCTGGACTCCAACTCCCATCAGCCAACATGGCCAGTGGCTATGGATGTAGGGAGTTGTAGTCCAGCAATAGAAGCCACAGGTTCTCCCTGCCCCTGCTTGGAAAGAAAATCTCTTAGTTTTATAAGGAGCTAGTAGACCATGGCCATATACTAGGTTTACCATGACCTGGCAGGAATGAGCTGATAGTGGCTTTAGAAGTTTAATGCTGGAAAACGATTGCCTTTAAATCTTGCCTGTTCGTATTTTATTGTATGTCTTGTTCTTCAGTGTTTCTTCCTGTGTAAAATATAAACGTAAGAATTGTCGACACACAGTCCCCATTGGAGGATTTGTGTGAAGTCAGGGCGTGGGAGGGGATCAAAAATGAAGGCAGTTTTTAAAATGGTAATTTTAAACAACGACAAAGGTTTGAATTGAGCAGGAACGGAGGAACACGGGAGCGATGAAGGAATGAAGAGTTGAGGTGAGGTGTAAAGGGAGGTGGTAGTTGGGGTTGGTGAGAAACGTGAGTCAGGGCAGGAGCTCTTGGCAAAATACATTTATTGTAAACCATTCTTAAGCTATGCTGTTGGGGTTTTTTTGAGTTGCAGCACAGTGCCATAGCATTGGTGATTGCCTTATCTTCTCCCCTGCAGGCATTCCGTACTCCTGAAGAACCTCAAGCCAATCCCACAAGCAGCTCCTCTGGAAAGCTGGAACACTGTGCCAGGGAAGAAGATAAAAAAGCCAATTTCACCCCATGGGCAGTTCAGTCATTTTGGTAGGTTTCCTTCTGCTTTTGTATATTGTATGGACTTTTTTTGGGGGGGGGGTCAGGCAGTCTGCCTGTGATAAATCCGGCAACCTCTTGTTGTTTCAGATGGAGACTTCAGAGGGTCAAAGAATCCAAACAAGGCAATGAAAAACGCATCAGGGCTACCTCCTCGACTGCACAGCACAAGGCAGCATCACATGTCCTGCCCTGGGATTTATTTCCAGCAAACTTCTCCTGAACACAGCACTCCAGGCAGAAATCCCTCTCAGGCATTAAGGTGAACTCAGCCTGTCACTAGAACTTCTTAATTTGGAGGGCTTGGTATTTTATTCTTGGTGCTTTTAGGGATCACAACTCCTGAACATTCATGAATATTCTAATATAGGGCTGCTTCCTGCTCAGAAGCTTCCTCTCATTGTCAGATTTCTGATCTTGAGAGCAGTGCCTTTATAGCAATAACTGTTGTGATGACCTGTGAGTTTCCCCCCAAGAGATAGATGTGCTCCTCAGTCCTAGCAGAGGTGTGAACATTGGTCCTGAGGCAGTTAACAGTCTGCCAATCTTTGAATATGGGTGAGTTTGTTCCAGTGGGTTGAGGCTTTAGATTGGTGTTGTGGGAAAGGTTAGTGTGGATGAACCCATAACCTGGCAGTCGCTTCCCTCCCTCTTTAAAAAAAAAAGTCATTTAGCCATTGCGTCTCATGAGGTGTACAGTACCTTAATTGTATTTTCTAAATCGAACTCAACTGAGCATTTGAATAATTATGGGAGCGGGTATTATACCTGATGTCCTTTTGGAAAAGGAGCTATTTAAACTGTTTAAGTGGCTGTAAACCATTTCTTCCCCTCTTCAGAAGGGCAGGTCGTGAGAGAACAGAAGACTTGGAGTATACGAACAGCAGAGATTGTAACTACTTTGGCCTTTCTCCAGAGGAGCGCCGGGAGAGAGAGGCCATAGAGGAAACACATTCACTTTATGAGATTCAGTTCTGGGATGAAGTAGCCTTTCCTGCGCTTTCGGTACGTGTACAAGACACAGAACGCTTCTTGGAGCGCACTGTTTCCTTGCTCAGTGAATGATGAAAATGAGTTGCAAAATCAGTGCTGCTTCTCTTCTCACTGCTGCAGTGTTAACCTGGTATATCTTTTTATGACAGTTTTTAAGTATGGTGTAAATATAGTGGTATCATAACAGAAGAGACACAGTGCAATAATCCCCACCCCCCACCAAAAATACCCAACCAGAAGAACCAGCACTGTGGAATGTTTTGCTTCTAGAATAAGGTTCTGGGCAACAGTGTGCCAAAGTAGATTTATGTTCCTGCCTAGCACACATGGGTAGACTAGAGCCAAAGTATTAAAGTTGGCACCCCCAAGTCAAATGCTTCAAAGGCGAGGAAGCATCATTTAACATGGATGGATTTATTTGTATTCTATATAATTTTTCTGCTACAAAACAGGACACACACGTCATAAAACATGCCCCTCCCTCCTCACGTAATCTCCACAACAACTCTGTGAGGTAGGTTAGGCTGAGAGGCAGGCCCGAGGTCACCCAGTGAGCTTTGTGGCCAAGTGGGGGATGGACCCCGGGTCTACTGACACTACTGTCAACTACTGGTGGGTGGGCACCCACAGAGTGGGTGCTCTCAATATCACTGGAGACCCCACCAAGGGCAGTTTGCTTAGGAAATCTGGAACTGGACCTGTCTGCTTCTGTTTCTTTAATTAAGGAGTTTAGACAAGGGGGGGTGATTCATGGAATAGGTAAAGGTAAAGGGACCCCTGACCATTAGGTCCAGTCGTGACCAACTCGGGGGTTGCGGCGCTCATCTCGCTTCATTGGCCGAGGGAGCCGACATACAGCTTCCGGGTCATGTGGCCAGCATGACAAAGCCGCTTCTGGCGAACCAGAGCAGCGCACAGAAACGCCGTTTACCTTCCCTATTTATCTACTTGCACTTTAACGTGCTTTCAGACTGCTAGGTTGGCAGGAGCAGGGACCGAACAACAGGAGCTCACCCCGTTGCGGGATTCGAACCGCCGACCTTCTGATCGGCAAGTCCTAGGTTCTGTGATTTAATCCACAGTGTCACCCGTGTCCCTTCGATTCATGGAATAGTAATAAGTAGTACTGAAGGTTAGGGACAGTATTTGGCCTTGTAACTATCATAAACCAGCAAGATATTAGCCATCATTCCTCTGGCATTCCATTCTGCTGAAACTTTTCTTCCTCTCCCTCATCTCCCCCCACACCAAATGAGAAGGACAGAGGAGTGTCATAAAATATAACTGAAAAGCTGGATTGTCGTTATAATCTGTGGAAGCTACCAGATGTTGTCCTCGTACTGGACAGAATCCAATAAATTGTGGAATGTATATTTTAAACACTTCCATTTCATACATGGTGCTCCCACAGTGCCACTTTTAGAATTGAGGCTGGGGGAGGTCAAAAGCCATTTGTGATGCAATGAGAGCAACTGCTTTACAATGGTGGGGGAAGGGTTTTTGGTTTTTATTTTTAAAAAGCAACCCCACCGGCTGCAACTAAAATGACTTTTTGGATCTTGGCCTCTGTGATTTGTCTCCTAGTTGCGCAGCTACCGAGAACGTGTTATACATTCATAATGGTATAAATCACTTAGTTGGCTTATAGGACCATGATGGAATTTTCTGGCGATAGAAAGGCAACTGTGACCGAAGGAGGTCCTTTGTGTGGGGGTTTCCCCCTTTTGAGACTGTTACTCTTCCCACCCACCCCATTCTTAATGGAATTTAACCTACATTTTAAAGCATCAGATTTGTAATTTTAAGGCTGTAGTCTTCAGCACAGTTAGTTTTCATTGGTGGGCAGCCTGCAGCTTTCCGTATGTTGTTGGAACTACAGCTGCTGTCATCCCTGATCATTGGCAGTGCTGTTTGGGACTGGTTGTTGGGAGTTGAAGTCCATCAGCAATGGGAGGGTCACAGATTAGGCATCACTGTTTTGTAGGAACTTTCCTCCCCCTCCCCCTTTAATGTATTAAGGCTTCACACAAATTATGTATTGGGGCTAGGACAATGGGCATTCTCATCTTATACCAATGAGGAACTCAGTTAAGTAGAGCTTATACAGTACTAGTAGGAGAGCAGTGATCAAGGTCTTTTCAGGTGGTAGGACTCTGCTATGACTGTTAGGACCAGGCCCTGTTGATAAAAAATGTGGCACACATTAGTTCTTAGTTTTTCTTTAAAAAAACTCAATTCTTTCAGAACCCAGCAGTGTCTCAGGTAGCTACTCAAACTACTGATAACACTGGATGGAGAAAACACCGAGCATCTAATGGAGGAGGAGGAAGAAGAAGAAGTAGTTTGAAAGAAGAGAAGGGGAAAAGCAAAAATGTGGAAGCAAAAGAGGGAAAAGGTATAAAAAATGGAAAATGGGTTTAAAACTGACACATCCTTAGTTGAAGCTCTTTTGTAGCTTTTGTGAAATAAGGAAGTTACGCAATATGAGGGCATTTGGGGCAGGGTGGGGATTACTTTAAACACTTGCCGAGTTTTGGGAAAAGCAGCTGAACGGTATTTTAAATGACGAGACAGTGTAGAAACCTTCTCTATCCGTCATCCATAGCTAGCTTGACCACTGGGGAGGGATGATAGGAGTTGTACTCCAATAACATCGGGGGAATCTAAAGCTGAAGCCTGCGTCATAATGTCTTGACTTTGTTAATGGTACTTTTTATTTTCCTGTTGCAGACTCTAACCCCGGGCAGATCCTCATAGATCAGAATTTTGAGCCAAAAATATCTGAGGTAATAACTCAAAATTTGGTGAGCTGTGATGTGCACCGCAAAAACCGTAGCCTTTCACAAAACGAAAGCTTATAAAGCAACTGTGTTATGTCCATTTTGACTTCCAGAGCCATGGAGAAGCTTCACGAATATCGCCTCCCTCAGGTCATGGGGATTCGCAATCCCCATTTTTGGAACAAGTAAGAGATTTTGTGCTTAAATTCTATCACTCTTTTTGGTGGCAAACTTAGCTTCCTCTTTCCTTCCTATCGCGGGTTCAGATTACAGCGGAATGCCTCATATTCCTGGATGCTAGTAGGTTGGAACTTTGGGCACAATTGCCAGAAACAGCGTTTGGGAAGAGCTTATTTAACAGGATGAGGATTTGTTTGGGGTGCACACTATTAATCAGAGAGGAATGCCTTAATTAAAGCAGACGCTGATCTGGTTTAGTAATGGATGCCGAGCCCCTCCACATAATAGGTATCTTAGACCGGATCTAGTGCCACTTGATTTCTCTCACTTGGTAACGGTAAAACTGCTCACTGGCTCATTGAATCCACCTGAAGTCGCATATGCTGTGTAGCTGACCTGGTCAGCTCAGAGTGCTATGATGGCTAATTGGAACCAATGGGTCCAGAAACAGTATACCTCTGAACGCCAGATACTAGGAATGAACAGGGAAAGATGGTGACTTTCATGCCCCACTAGTGCCTGTTCTTGGAAGTATCTGGGTAGGGTTCGGTAGGGTCTTCTGTTGCCTATTTGCCTTAGACCTATCTTTCCTGCCTATCTTTCCTGCTGTCAAGAGGGTTCAGTCCTCATGTACAACTGGTTGCGTAAGAAAGCTGTCATAGAAAACTGTCCAGGGAAGTTTTTAGCGTGTGATGTTGTATTGTGTTTTTACTATTTTGTGTTGGGAGCCCCCCCACCCCGACTGGCTGGGGCAACCCAGTCAGATGGGCAACAACATAATAAAAATAAATTAGTAATATTTGGTTTATATTTTGTATGAGTTTGTACTTTGGGGCTGCAGCCCTGTGCTCGCTTAACAGGGAAGTAAGACTGGTTTAACTTGGCGAGACTTCTGAATAAATGTCATTCGAGTTGACTTTGAAGTTATTATAATACCTTCTCATTCCTGGGAAGGAGGGTATGTTGAGTTTTGCCACTGAGTTAAATTTTTCTCTTGGTTGAGCATTTGATTTGGGAACATTTCTAAGTTTTCTCTGTGGCGTCTTCGTATTGCAGAGCTTCCAGGAACACATGCCAGGCGTGACTCCTCCTCCATCTTTGGCCTTTCACGAGATGCATTTGCCTCCTCCAGTGCCTTCTGTGCCAGCCGTTGTGCCAGCTTGGCCAAACGAGCCAACAACCTATGGACCAGCAGGTTTGGAGAAATAAATAGCTTGCTCATCCAAAAAGAACGAGGTCCTTTAATGTCATACCTTGCTATAAATCGGTTCTTAAAAATCTGTCATGGAAACTGATAATACAGACTAAATATTTTTTAAAGAGACATTATCAACATTAAATACTTCGCCTATCGGATCTCAGGGTGTCTGGTTGTTACGGTAATCCCACAATCCCTGTATTTTACACTTGATCAATCCACATCTCGTTCCACAAACTGACTTTTTAATTTGTTCTTGGTGTTACTCTTACCTAGATCTAGACAATTTTCTGTGTTCTTGTTTTTGTTTTTCCACCCTTTGTGTCTTAGGTCTTCCACCTCAGATACCCGTGTCCTCAGTGATGCCGACGCCGGTGACTGGGCTAGATCCCTCTCTGTCCCCAGTCCATGTGACCTCCAGTCCAGTTACTGGGATTCCAGTATCTCTCCAAGCAGTGAACCAGCCTCTAATGCCTGTGCCTCAAACCATGAACCTTTACCAGGACCCACTTTACCCTGGATTCCCTCTAAACGAAAAGGGGGAGCGAGTTGGTACACCACCTTACTCCTTGTGCAGCACAGGGGAGGATCTTCCCAATGGTAAGGGGAAGGAACTTTATCACCATAGCTCAAGGGGAATATTGTTGTTAAGTTTGGTCAAAATCTAGGTTAGGGGTGGGTGGGTGTAACTTGGGGAGCAAGCATCGGCTGTCTTAAAGCAGCCACAAATAGAATTATATAGGAAACTTTCTAGCCTTGCATCAATTAAGTTCCACTGAGGGTAGGCCAGAGGCAGCACGCCCCATTTTGCCACTTGAGGTGAATCAAGCAAGTTCTGTGTCACCTGCCGCTGCTGCACCACAGCTGCCACAGAAGCAGTGCTGATTTCCAGCAAGATCTTGTAATCTCGCTTCTCCACCAGTGGCAGAGGTGGTGGGGTTTGTGGTGTGCTCAAGGGGGCGCCACCTGAGGCTTCTGCTGCCTGAGGCGGCTGCTTCACCCTGCCTCATGTATGAGCTAGCCCTGGAGTAGACCGTTGAAATTAATGGGCCAAAGTTAGTCATGTCATAAATTTAAGTGGGTGGTATTTACCTGTGTTTTTACTCAATTAGACCCATTAATGACCACAACCATTAATTTCAATAGGTCTACTCTGAGTAAAGAATAGTTGAAGATCCCCCCTCAGTGGATTTACTCAAGAGTTTGGCTAACAGAGATAACACTGCATCCTTATTTCTGGCTTCTATATGACTTACAGGGTGCAGTTCTAGTTGTGCTTACTCCCACTGTGTCCAACAAGGCTTACTCCCAATTTAATGTGCTCAGGATTGGAATTTGACTGGTCTGTTGATAAGCTTGCCGTTTAAGAAACATACGGGCTTGTAGGAAATTGTGCGTGGGAGCCAGAATGAGGATTGAAAGGTCTATAGGGAATCTGTGGCTGTTTAATACCATATTGCTTAGCAAGGACAGGTGTACACTAGATTATCAATGGAATGAAAAATGTGTCAATAGTTCATAGAGGTTACTGCCCTCTGGAGCAGTGTTGTTTCTTGTCTTCCATCTCATTGCCTAATTTGGTCAAGTTTTGTAACCCTAAAAATATGTGTAAGCAATACACTTAGTCAGTACTGCAAGTCTTCTGTATGTAATAGATTCAAGTCCTTTATTTAAGTGTGGCATTAAACCTTGAGTTGATTCCCAGGCCATATTACAAGACAGTAATCTCTTTTGCATGCAATACTAAGCCAGTGTCTGGTTCGTGGTTTATCTCCCCCAGACAAACAGGTGGAATGCTGTAGAACATACCTTGGCTACAGGTGGTGGTACACCTGAAATTGAAAAAAACCTTAAGACCAGTTTCAAATGCAATACTAAGCAAAACCATGAGTTAGCAGCAGCAGCAGCAGCAGCAGCAGGAGCAGAGGAGGAGCAAAGTGGTCACTATCTTCTCTCTCAGAACTCAGTTGCTTGTGCTATGAATCAGTAGAAATGAAATCTTTAGATGAGGTGACACAGTTCAAAGTGACACTCTCTCTCTCTCTCTCTCTCTCTCTCTCTCTCTCTCTCTCTCACACACACACACACACACACACACACACACACACACAGGAATTGGGGGGAAACCCTTTGAATTTGTTTTACTTTTTCCTTTTCTCAGATAAAAATACCCTCCGGTTTTTCTTCAACCTTGGTGTAAAGGTAAGTTATCTGTATTTTCCACTTCAGTATTGCAGAACCAAAATATGCATGAGCCCAGATTTATTTATTTTTTTAAAGAATTAGCAGTTTTAGAGAAATTGAATGCTTCAGAATTTTGGTTGTTTTGAAGTTGGAACAGCTCACCTCCGAAACAACTAAAAAATCATCAAGTCCTTTCATCTATTATCTTTCTGAAGGGTATTTTACTTTCTTGATTGCCTGTCTTTTGGCCATAATGACTCCCAAGGCAGTTCATAGTAAAAATGTAAGTGCTTTACTGTTAAAACAAGTCAAAAGTAGGTTGGTGACAAGTAGGTGGGTTGTAACCACATACACTTATGGAAGGTGTCAGGTTACACATACAGCCCATATGCACTGGGGGCTTGGCTTCCTTGTAGTTCCTTCACCTGCTCATGGAGCAGATAGTGGAGTAAGGTGAATAGCTCTTCTTACTATATTTGGCTTATGCTCAAATGCATTTGGACATGTTAAGCTTATATTAACATGGAAAAGTCTCACTGAAATGTAAAACAATGGAAAGACTATCTGTTTAGAACTAACTTGGCACATCTAGCGTGCCTACTGTTAGGGGCAGGTTATGCCTGTGGTGAGAATGTGGTCTTATTTGAGCCGATCACATCTCAGCTTAATAAATCAAGATAAGAACACACCATTTGGCTGTACATGCATCCCAGCCCCTTGAATCCTCAACCCTCCCTTCACAGCGTAACCAAGCAAATGACAATTTGCTTTTAACAACTCGAACTTTTTGCATTGTCCGAATTAGAGAACTATGGTTAACAGCTTTGGAGCAAGGCAGGAGATGAAAGCCATAATTTGAAGTTGGCTTTCATATCCTAGCTTCTCCTAGTATAGTTGGCCGGAGTTTCCTGGTCCAGATGAAAATGAAAACTTGTGTTGATGGAAAACTTCCTAGTTTGCAAAGAGAGGCTTTAACATCTCACCAACCTGCAGTCTTTCAGGACAGATGTGCTGCATAAAATCTATCTCCAGATAGGATAAAATCCAAATGCACCCTATTGCACCACCTGCTGGTTGCAAACAGTAAAGTAGTCCCAAGAAGCAAGTCTTTATTCTGCTCAGCTGTGCCACCACAATCTCCTTGTATGAGGGGGTATTGTAATAGTGTGGCCGTCACCTTATCAAATAGTTAAAATTATTGCTGTTCTATTAAGAGTGCTTCTGGGAGACCCAGAAGAAAAACCTTAACCCCGTTTAGGAAGGTTTGCCAATATGTGGGGGCTACTTTATAAGGGGACACCTTTAGCGTAGCAATGTGAGTTAATGTAATATGCTATTGAGGTGTCATGCATTAGGGAAAATAACCTATGCATATTAGAACTGTAACTGGATGATGTTAACCAACATACTGCATTAGGCATGAAAAACAAGAACTTGAAAAACTAGATTGAGGATTGTTGTGTGTGAAGGTTCATCCAAATTTTCCTTGTTTGCGTTTCTGCAGGCATACAGTTGCCCCATGTGGGCCCCTCACTCGTATCTGTACCCTCTTCATCAGGCTTGCCTAACAGCCTGCCGAATGTACCCGAAGGTGTCCCTGGCAGTGTATTCCCACAACCCTTGGATGCAAGAGGTTTCTTTATCTCAGAACGGAAACGAAGCTGCCCGAATAGACGGACACTTGCCTGGGCAGAATGAAGTCGGAATGAATGGCCAGAGTCCGCAGACTGACACCCGGCCTCCATCTGTGCCCCTCTTCATACCTGCAGCTCAGGTGCCTGAAAGTCAAGGACTTGTCTGTGTAGAGTCTGAGAATCTAGGGCAAGGCCTTCCGGCTGAATACGACGAGTCCTTCGGGGGCCAAAGCGTGTTCCCACAACCTCCGTTTGGGCAGAATCAATTTCTAGGACCTGTTCCTGTTGCACCAGTGTACTCTCAACTTTGGTATGGGTATCCTGTTCAGGGCTATGTTGACAATTCTGGGGTGAGACAAGTGGTTGTGCCTCCTGTGGACAAGAGAGCTGATGCCGGCTTGCCGAAGGAGGGCCTTGCTGCAGCGACGGGATACTCCGAGTCGTTTCAGAAGGCAAGGAGTGAAAACAGCAGCCAAGGCTCACCTCTCTCTGCAGCCACTGCAAAGAATGACTGTAATGTTCCAAATAAAACCTCAACCAGAGTGCCTAGGGAGAAGCAGGCTTGTCCTACTGCGCCATCTGCTACACAAGCAGAGTCTCCACTCCAAAACCCATCCACAGAGATGCAGGACAGCAGGAGACAGGTGGTGTCAACGCCAAAAAGAGAATTGAAAAACTCTTCTTTTAGCCATAAAGAGAAGAATGACCAGGCCAGTGCAGGCCTGGAGGATTGTCGGGTACAAAGGCCAAGGGAAGAGAGTTCTGAAGATGAGCATGAAGTGTGTGATATGCTGAGGAGTGGCCGGTCAAAACAGTTTTATAACCAAACTTATGGAGGCGGCAGAAGGCCTAGAGGCGAATGGGGCTATCCTCCTGGACGGGGGGGATACCATTACTCAAGAAATGAAGAAACCTGGCGGGGGCCACACAGCAGAAGCCGAGATGATGGCTTTCAGTATCACCGCAATTATAGAGGAAGGCCGTATCGGAATGACAGAAGAAGAGCAAACATGGGAGATGGTTATCGTGGGCAGCAGCTGCCTTAAGAGCACTTCTTCCGGAAGGCTTCAACATGCACATGAATGTTGACAGCTGAAATGTGCCCAAAGGTTTCCCCTCTTTGTTTTCTTTAAAGAGCAGAATTCCCTTTTCTATTTTTGAAGAGTGACGTGAGGCCCAAGGGGAATAGCCTCATGAGTGTTAAATAACTTTTGGAAATTAAAAAGAAATAAATGCTAGTTGGTTTATTTAAAATCCGAAAACTATATAAACTATTGTGTTTAAAATATTGAAAGGTAGGTTTGGTGTTTGGACTTTTTCTTTGGAATTTATAATAGAAAAAAAGTGGCTACAGTGGAAACCTACTGCAGTTGAGTATTTTGACAGATGACAGTGAAGAATGTTGAACCAAATAGAATGTATGTCCTCGCATACTGCCTCTTGGGTCTAAACACTTGTAGCTTCCTGGACAGTTGACTTTGATGTGCTTCCAATCCAAAGGCCTTTCATCTCAAAAATCTGTGAAACTTGAACATGTGAGGTTGCGTTTTGCTTCAGTTAAGATGCCACATATGGTAGTCAACTATCCTTGTGTGTCCTAGGTGGTTGATAGTGTCTTACTCATAGGGGTATATATTTTTTAATTTTATAAAGCATTTCTTGAACTTGTAAAAAGCAATCAAGAATACTAGTGTATAAACTGGTAGGAAGTTGTGAATTCTTCCAGGCAGTCTTAACACTGGTATGATTGTAATGGTGCCTATGCCAACTATGTACCCTCGACAAAAGTACATTTCCAAAATAGTTTTGCAACTGTTACAACAGAACTTTTAAGATACTTTTGCACTGACAAATCCTTAAAACACTTGCTGTGTGAGAAATGCATGGGCTAGATCTAAGCTTCCCTTTTCTGTTTAAGCAAGGCTTAGGCACTGAGTTGCTGTTAAGCCTCCTTTGCCTGCCCCTTTACACTGTGGAAATGTTTGTATTGTTTGTTCTTTCCTTTTTTAAAAGCCTCCTTCCTGCCTATATATATAAATATATATATAAAGCCTGGTTACCCATCTTTGAGTGGGAGATTTCTAATTTACATTACACTATCAATCTGGTTGCTTTCTTTTGCCTTACAAAGCACTGAAATATGTGCTCCATTTTTTTTCCTCTGTAAAGTTGAACTGTGTATATTTGTGTGTGTATATCAGTGGAGAAGGTGATGGCTACTACTATTTTGTGTCCAAGAGATTGTATAACTTCCATCAGGAGACTTGAATGATACTGTTTATGAGTACCCTTCTGATGCATGCTATGATTAAAAAAGTTTTGTTTTTTCTGAATTTCTTTATATGGTGTGAGTGGTTTTTAAACATCTACTTGATAACTAGATGTAAGTGAAACTCAGGTGTAGACTAGGAAGCTGAGTAAAGTTTAGCTTGCAACAACTTTGCAACTAAAGCTTAATACCTAGTTTAAAAAATACCCAGGAATAGTTGGGCTTGGCAGAGCATATTTTCTCCCACCCTCCCCCCAAACAAAGATGTACTCTGCCAAGCCCATATTCCCAACATGTTTGCACTTCTGTCTCAGTGACGTTTACGTTGGCTTGGTCAGAATGGAAGATGGCAGGATTCCCAAGGATGCTCTTTGGGGAGATGTCAGCAGGCCTGTAGCCAGACAAACTGTATTATAGCCTGCAAATGTGACATGAAGGCTGACGACATTAACCCCGCTATGTGGGAATCCCTTACAGATAACATCAGTGCTTGGAGACCAGAGGAGAAACTACTGCTGGGAGGAGCACAGAGAGAAGAAACGCAATGGTGCACATGTAACAGTGGAAATAGATGCCTTCAACTGCCCCCAGCTTCAGTAAAACATTTCTCTCCTGCATTGGTCTCCAGCCACAGCAAGTGCTGTAATACTCCAATAGTTTGACTCCCCCCCCCCCATTGGTGCACTAGCTGTGTCAATACAACATGCATTAAGACACAATTACAGGGGCCTTGCAGAACCTTATAGGGCTCCCTGCTGTGAACTTTTCCAGATTGAATACATAGACCCTATGAAAGGAGAAAATGTAAAGAACTTTTAAACATGAAAGCAAGTACATGTGCACCAGCTCCGTAATCCAAAGGTAGAGGGATCAAATAGGGACTAGGCAGACTAATGTTCAGGATGGTGTTTTCTCATTACAATGGCTTATATACTGGAATTAGTTTAATGCATTAGTCACAGAACCTCAAGGGAGAAACTAGACTAACAACTCATGAGTGATCTTGCTTGTAAAGGACTCTGCATGTTTACAATCTGATCACTGACATTCAAACAATTGTAGATTTAGATGACATTTATTTATGAAACCCTCATTTACAGAGAGTCAATCTTTTAAAATAAGCAATTTCCATATCTTGACTTTTTGTAAACCATCTTGTACAGAAAACAGCTCAAAGACTTAAAATTGGAAACATGTCAGCATTTGGTACATTAATAAGTTAGGTTTGAACCAAAATATCCCCATTGTGGAAAAAAGTACATAGTATCTTGGTATGGTCACTTCAGCTGTCTCTGCTTTGAAATATTACATCAAAAGATGGCCTTGGCAGGCACAAAAAGAGGTGCTCTGACACTGCTACTGGGCAGGAGATGTTACATGACAGTAACATTCTATTTTAACCTCTGGAATGAGAAATATTTTAAAACCTGATTGCATTTCATATAACAAAGTTTTCATTTTTATAAACTGATGATCAATTTTTCATTTAATCATCCAAGAAAAAGTAGTTCCCACTTTTCTTCTGTTCCACATCCTGTTAGAAGAAGAAGAAGAAAAAAACCATTAGAAACCTTGCCCCTGCTTCGTCATCCAGCATACGTTTTTTTCTTGTATGACAGATTTGAAGAAAGCTTCGAATTCTTACCTTGATTGAATTGAGTTTGTTTATTCTTGGTCTGTAATTGTTTGGATCTCTTCTGAAAGTAATCTCAAGCTGAGACAAGAACTTATTCATGCCAGCCAAAAGAGTTTGAGGACTGTGAAGAAAGCAGGTGTATATTACTTTCTCAAAGGTGCTTTTAACGGTCTTGTAAACCTGCATAGTCTGGAGAGGCAAGAGTGCAACCTCTTTTTCCTGGACTTCTGTTAAAGGGTCCTCTTTTTATTTACTTTTTGCTAGAAACACAATGCACTAGGAAATCATCTTGGCCTCTTAAATCACATCCCTTATTAGCATTACTCCCTTTCCACCTTTGCAATATTGGTTCCCTAGTGGTGCAGCAATAAAACTGCTAGTACATTTGCAAAGCTAACAAGGGTCCTTTATAGTTTCAAATTGGATGGGGGGGCCACGTGTTGAGATTCTTGAATTTCAGGGGGCTGGACCAGATGACTAAGTCCCAACCCTACAATTTTATCATTCCCACATAAACGGGGGGATAAATGGCATAAACTGATATGCTCGTTCACCCAGTAAACACATTTCTAATCTAAGTTCTGTATTTGCACTAGTATCAGGCTAAAATGTCACCCCTTTTGCTATACTATTCACAGGTTGTGAAGATGGGAGAGACACGAATGAGGTAAAGTATGTGGAGACCTTACCATGGGCGTTGATTGGGCTTCCTGCTGCTGGGAGTTGCCAATTTTTAAAAAACCTACAAGACTCCAGTGCCAGGAAGTACTGCCCTTACTCTGATTGCTTCACAACAATTCCATGCAATAATATCACATCAACATGAAGCCAACACAAATACCACAGGGATTGAGCAAATAGTTTGGCTCCTTCCCAGAGTACAGTGGTACCTCGGGTTACAGATGCTTCAGGTTACAGACTCTGCTAACCCAGAAATACTACCTCAGGTTAAGATCTTTGCTTCAGGATGAGAACAGAAATTACGCGGCGGCGGTGAAGTGGCAGCGGGAGGCCCCATTAGCTAAAGTGGTGTCTCAGGTTAAGAACGGATCTCCGGAACGAATTAAGTTCTTAACCTGAGGTACCACTGTAGAAGGATCCAAATGCAGAAGTGGATCCTGTTGCCAGAGGGACATCAGCATCAAAACTGCACTACAATATCCCCCCCCCCCCCGGCAGTACATTACCTGTTTGCCACTGTGCACCTGGATGGAATGCCATCAAAGACAATGACACGATCTGCAAGGTAGGTAGCCATGATGAAGTCGTGCTCTACCACAAAGGCAGTTTTTTTAGCATGGAGAATGAAACTGAAATGGAAGGGAAAATCAATGCAATTTTTAATTTTTTTTTTTATATAAAGTTAAACTACCTTCAAATATCAAATGAAACCTTTGCAGACATGCACCCCTCTTTCCCTATCCACTAACCAGCTTACCGTTTGACAACTCTAGCCGCCATCAGACGTTGTTCTGAGTCTAGGTATGCAGAAGGTTCATCAATCAAGTAGACATCAGCTGGCTTGCCAAGACAGAGGGCAAGAGCAACCCGCTGCAACTCACCACCAGACAATGTTTGCACCTGGTTGAAGCAATATTAAAAAATTCACTTGGTGTAAGAGGGAAGGGACCTATCAACTACAAAACATGGTATCACATGGGTAATAAATACCTCTTGATCAATGATATTTTCAATCTGTAGAGGTTTCATTACATCAGTCACAAACTGGGGGTGTGTATAGGCATCTCGAATCTTTTCGTGAAGTAGCTGACGTACACTTCCCTATTAAAATAAGTTCACACTTTGCTTAGTCCACTTTGCTTCCCATTACTATTGCTTAGAAAGTAAAAATGTGAAACAAACACTTACAGTAGACTTAGGACTAATCTTCTGTGGCTTATAACTAACATTTAAAACTGGTACTTCACCTGTAAGAGAGACATCATATGTAGTCACAGTAATTAAAAACAAAATTAAAGTTTTAAATGATATGTTAAATAAATACACAAAACATTACTTTTATCATCAGGTGTCAGTCTCCCAGCAAGCATGCGAATGAACGTCGTTTTTCCAGTTCCTGTAAGATTAAAATATATTATAATCAAAATTAGCAAAGCATAGTTTATGGCTAGTCTTTAAAATATAAATCTGCATTTAATAAAATTGGCAAAGCTTTGGGGAACAGTACTGTTTGTAGAGATCTAAAGGCACCATATAGGTCCAGTTTGCTTGTTTCAGTAAACTGTAGTTCATGTTTTATCATGAACGTACCAACTGTAACCAGTTCCCTCATCTCCACAAGTACAGGGGAGAAAACCACAATCTGTGGCGGAATGTTACATCCAAACTGGAGTTTATGGTTCTTGTTCCATAAACCAGAATCCATGCTGAGGTTTGTCTGGAACAAAACAAACCATGATCTCCAGGTTTGGGTGTATCACTAAGCTGGAGATCATGGTTTGTACCCCACCTCTGGCACTAATGGATGTAATCGGGGTAAAATATTAACTATAGTGCACCATGATGTACAAATGCTTCCATCACTGCCGCACTAAATTTTTTTACTAAGAGCAGAATGCTAATAAATCCCTTTTTAAAAAACCCGGGTTCAGTGTTGTTTTTACTTGCATGTTTATTATGAACTGATGTAGCATTCCTAATCTACTATTATGTGTTCTACACGGGGCTAATATGCAGGATGGTAAGAAGGCTCAGTTGGTGTGGAATGCAGTTGATTTGACTGTCATTTAACAGCAGCTGGTCACAAGGTGCACAAGCTCTCAGTTCTCTTCCAGGTCCAGGTCTAATGCAATGGATTTTTTACTTTCAAAGTCATAAATCGGTTTCTGGGCCCATGCAAGACTTATAGAGACCACCTGTTCCCTTGTGTTCAATCAAAACTTTAGAGAATCAAACTGAGTCCATGCTTGGTTGAATAAAGGTATTCATACATGTATAGTGCAACTATCTTTCTGCAGCTAAGTATCAAAGTTCACAAAGTAGTGAAACTAGCAGAAAATAAGAGAAGCTGCTTACATCTTGATCCAAGTTGGGGTGGGATGGGGGGACACTAGCCACTTGCCATTCATTTTTAAATGATGGTTTTCAGTCTATTCATTTCTTTTGCTAGCATCCATTGAGACATTTGAAACTTTTTAAAAACAGTTTTAAAATACTGCAATTAATTTGGATGAGGCCAGGAAACAATCAAACACTGTTCCTGGAGAGTTTTGCTATGTCCTCTATTTGCATCAATTTGGATTCAGAAGGGTAAACACGAAATGACATTGGATGTGCCCCAACTTTACCAACCGGGATAAGCAAGTAATATCCTTTCACTCTGACACAGCCTTTGGACCTAACCCCTGAAAAACAGATCACAATGAATTCTCTAGTTGAAATAACACTCACCATTTTCTCCCAGCATCACCATTATTTCAGAGTCAGTGAATTCTCCAGCAACGATTGACAGCTCAAATTCCCCCATCTTTTTTCTCATTCCGGGATATTTATACATACACATCTTCTTGACCTCTTCTTCGTTAGCTGTCTCTGCCACCTTAAAAACAAGAGATGCATCTCGGAACCTTAGGTTTTCTGTTGGAACATAGCCATCCAAGAAAATGTTTATCCCTGTAAGAAGATAAATCATCATTAGTAAAAAGCACCTAAACCAGGCATAGGATTATCAAAATATAAATCACCAACATGAGAGAACAACAGACAACCCAAAAATAGGACTCAGCTCTATTTAGGGGTACTCAGGGTCTGCTCTTCACTTGGAAATGCATGTCATTTTACTTTCATGGTACTGAGATGAAACAGGAGAGGAATGAAGTGAACAGAACGAAATAGATTGAAATAACTATATATTGGTAAGGGCAAGAGCTAACTCAGCTCAGTTATTTGTCTAATGTGACCTACTTTTTAAGTATGAGAAGCCTGAGAGCATTTAGGAAGTATTTGTAAAAAAAACCACACACACTAAAGATGTCAAATTGTTTAAATCACACATAACTATTTTGTAGGAAGAACACACATAACTGAGGGAGAAGAGAAAGTTGATTTAAAATATAGTTACCTTCTCTTACACTAAAAGGCATAGTGACAACACCATAAGCACTTGGCACACCATATAAGCAGCAGATGAAGTCAGACAAATAATCGAGCACACTCAGGTCATGTTCCACAACAATAATATACCTGAAAAAACAAAAACAAAAAGATAGTTGAATTAATTTTCTTCTGTTTTTAGATTCAAGCAAAAATACGACAGCATGAAATTTTTCTGCTAGTACATGGTATCATACGTATATGGTACCATTTCATAGTGCATTTTAAGCAAAATTGTAAATATTGAAAATCTGGTTGCCGTTATTTTACTAAGATATGAAAGTCAAAAAATGTCAGTTTCAGCTTATTCTCCACTTTACCCAATAAATTACAAAAGTAGATACAGAAAGAGACATTTAAATCAGAAAATAATAGATGTAAGTGGGATATTCTCCAGGAGCAAGCAATGTCCACCCCTATTGTTCCTACATTAAAACTAGAAACAAACAGTAGCATCCTGAGACTCTGCATTTCTAAGTAAGTGCTTAAGATAAGGCATACTGGCATTAGGTTTTGGTTGAAATCACAAAACCTGATATGAATTCAGGCGCTAGTGGGCAGGATAATACTATGAACAATTAGTATTATTACTAATTTAATTATGCATCACCTTCTAACTGCAGATCTGAAGGAAACTTACGTAGTAAACCAATATTAAACACATGCAATCAGAACTATAAGTAAGGATACTAAACATCCCGCCTCCAAATACATATCTCTCATAAGAAAATTATCACATGTAATCAGCATTATGAGGCTCGAGTATTAGTATCTCCATTTATAATTACATTACTTACCGGTCAGGATTTATTAGAGATCGAATAGTAATGGCAGCCTTCAGACGCTGCTTAACATCCAGGTAGCTGGAGGGCTCATCAAACATGAAGCTATCCCAAAAAGGGGGGAAAAAGGGGGAGGGGAACAGGTTTTATGTTCATCAAATTTAACAGACCACCCATCCTTCCCTAAATTCCATTTCTCTCTACTAATAATGAACTGAGAACCAATAAGAATGCAGCCAAAAAAAGGGATTGTTGAGAAACAAGAGGGATATGCCAGCACCATCAGGTGCACCTAAAGGTATGCAGAAGTACAGAAAATCTTTTTTAAAACCCCAAGGGAGCAAAAAGCTCAAAACAAGTGAATGGGAAATGAGCCTTGAGGGATGAAATGTCATGTTAGTAAAGAGAAAAATGAAAATGTGTGCTATGTAGAGGAATGAATTGGCCCATTTGAACCCTTTACCCAGCTTCCAATACCCTGGAGGTCATGGCAGGCTGGAATCCTGAATACTAGTACTCCTTTTAAGTGGTGAGGATACAATATTCTGTTGCCATGTCCCATTTCTCAAAGGCTTAATAGCCCCACCTCCTCCTCCTCCATGCTCTGGCATTTGGTGCCTTGTTCTTCTGCCACAGTATCACACAAAGCAGTGATAACCCACTGGGAGAGCACAGAGGACCCAGTTATCTGTCTGGTTTCACTCAAATAATTCCTTCAGCAAGTTGTGAAAAATGTCTTTTCAATGTTACACATGGACAACTCACATGAGCTTCCTTGCTAGAAAGTGAATACTCATGTTAAGTCACAGCAAGTATTTCAGTCCCTATGTTGGCTGCAGAACAGATTGGTCCCCACGAACAGCATCCCTGGTTAAAAATACAAGTTTAAAGCATGCTGAATGCTAAAATTTGAATACTCTCTTGTTAAAACACTGCATAAAATAATTTGTAATAGAAATGGTCATGTGACTATTAAGGACTCTTGCCAACTTAGAAAGTCTTCAGTCTTAACGCCACAAGGTTGTATCCAATGGTGTGGACATGAGGGGAACAGACTTCTACTCATATATCTGAAGGCAACCCTTTACTAGGGAAGCTTTTAATATTCAATGTCTCATTGTGTTTTCATTTGTTGGAAGCTGCCCGGAGTGGCTGGGGTAACCCAGCCAGATGGGTGGCATATAAATAATAAATGATGATGATTATTATATTGTTATACAACAGGACTTCTCTCCTCTCCTGTAAACCCTCAAGATCTGCTCTGGTGTGTCAAGTGATTCTTCAGAGCAAGTTTGGTGGTTGTGATGGGCTGCAGGGAGGAAAGACAGCTCCACTTGCACAACACTAGATTTCATACAGTTTATAAACCCTAGTTAGTAAAAGACGTGAAGTTAATTAGGTAAGTGAAAAAATTAAGGTCTAATTTTGAACTTTCGAAATGCCTGGCCTGCATGACAAAGTGAGTGAAAATTATGCATACAACTCAGGTCACAAACAATATTCTAAAATTAGCAAAGTTACTGAAGTCACTATTAAAAGCCAAATTGCTACATACATGTCAGCTTTTTGAATGCAAACCACAGCACAGGCAAATCTCTGAAGTTCTCCTCCAGATAGATCTTCAACGTTTCTTTCCCTCAGATGAGACAAATCTGCAAATATATTTTTCTCACAACCAAGTACATACAAAATATGCTAACATGTCAACTGGTTACAATTAAATATATTAGTTTCTACATGAGAACTTCACCATTCATCTCAATAAGTAACTCCACACATTAACCTGGGTTGCATCAACAGTGTCCACTGCACAACATGTACAAGTCCCAAAATGAACTGATGCCCCTTGCAAATGAAGTTAAGTGTTGGCGGATGCAACTATGGCTTCAGCTATAGCATCCTTCTGGATGACCTTTTTGGAATGAACCTTGAGACATAATATTTTATAAATGTTTTTGTTCATTCCTAGAAAGTAGGCTCTGGAAAGGCAGTGGTGAGGGACTGCTGCTCTTCCCTGTGCCCTTGAGCCCATAGGGTTCCATCATATTCCCATATTGTTCATAAAAAGGTGAAAACATGCCTTTTTCAATGACCTCTTGTGTTTTTAATTTGGGCCTCCATTTGGTAATTCTGTGGCATTTATTTTATGGTTACTGTATTATTAATTGGTTTTATTGTGATTGAGATGGATCCAGACTATCAATCCAGTGGAAAAAGTGAAGTTGTTCACAACTAAGTCCAACTGATTTCAATGGGTCTACAGCATGACTAACTTAGTCTGGATCCAATCAATTTTTAGCTTAAGTCCTGTTACTGGGATACATGATAATACTTTTACAAAGAATGCCTAAAATTTCATAAGTAACTAATATTAATCACCATTCTGCACTAAGCAGTCTATAAACATTCTTAAATGTTAAAAAATATAATGCTGAATGTAAATTTAAAAGTTTAAGGTTTATGAAAGAAGTTTCAATTTTAAAAACAAAACAGAAAGCTTTTAGGACTAATTACACAGATTATTTTAAAACTTTGTATAAAAACATCACTTACCAAGCTGCTGACATACAATAGTCTGTGTGCCAGTTTCATCTTTCCTGTCCAATATAGTGCCCACTGTTCCCTGTCACAATAAGATGACAATCAGGACTTTACTTAAGCCACGATATGAGATACTGTACTAAAATTGTAATCTGCTCTTGACTAAAACTCTGCCTTATATCTTTCATACAGAACGGGGTGAGCTCCCATTGCTCTGTCCCAGCTTCTGCCAACCTAGCAGTTTGAAAGCACACCAGTGCAAGTAGATAAATAGGTACCACTATGGCAGGTGTTTCTGTGTGCTCTGGCACTCATCACGGTCCTCTGTGTGCCAAAAGCATTTAGTCATGCCTGCCACATGATCTGGAAAGCTGTCTGTGGACAAACACCGGCTCCCTCAGTCTGAAGCAAGATGAGCACCGCACCTCATAGTCGCCTTTGACTGGACTTAACCATCCAGGGGTCCTTTACCTTTACCCCATACAGAAAACCGGCCTGTTTCTTCCCCCCCATCCCACCTTACAGCACAATCCTAGCCATGTCTACTCAGAACTAAGTCCTACTGAATTCAATGAGGTTTACTCCAAGATAAGGGAACTTAGGACCGCAGCCTTAGCCAACAAGCTTACTCACCTTAGCAGCTTTAGGGATCTGGTCCACATACTGGGGCTTAATGATGGCCTTGAGGTCATCTTCCAAGATCTTGGTGAAATAGTTCTGCAACTCAGATCCTCGAAAGTAAGTCAGGATTTCTTGCCAATCAGGAGGATCCTATACAAAAGCATTTCAAAGAAACACTTGAGAGGTATGGAAACACGTCTAAGGACAAGAATACTTCAAATGGCATTTTGAGAAAATCTTTCAAGTGCTCATGAGGGAGCAGTGGCCTCCTAGAGCAACACTGGCTGTGATCACACTCCAGTAGTCTGTAGTAAACACTTTACATTGAATGTACAAGTGGCTCCCTGTTTTCTAGTACGCTAGCATAAGGAACAAAGCACAACTCCTCTAATTCTAGATACAGGAATTTTTTTAAATTTTGTTTCAACTCCTCTAATGTAAGGAATAAAGCAAAATATGTGACCGAGCCAGAGATCATGGTTTATTGCACTCCAAACAAGCCATGATGCGATGCCAAGATTTATTCTTGAACGTGGGTTGTTTAGAAGTAAAGAAATCACAATTCCCGTTCAGTTTTAACTGGAAGCTAGGGATTATGCTTTTCACTCCCACTCATGCTAGGAGAGAAGAAAAGCAGGTGTAATCTTCACATTCATGCTAAACTATTAGCTGTCGTGTAATGTGACTCACAAATGTGTCTATCATGTGTTTCATAAAGCAGTAGCAGCAGCAGCGTACAGCTCTGTTCTTTTTTACATCAGAGAAATTGTCAGGTGGTATTTTTGAGAAGCTAGTTTGAAACAAATCATGCAGGACTAAACTTAACCCGTCCAACTTGCATAGAATACAGTTAGCAAGTCATGACATCTACTTGTAGGCAACCAATTCTTTGTACAAAAACTTAACTTTAACATCAATCGGGTCAAGTAGTCAGAACAGAGATGTCTGAACCTACTGCTTACTTATGCATTCCGTCACAGAAATCTAGGATTTTAAACTTTTCATGGAAGTATAAAAATGATATTCCTAATTACGCAGGGATTCCCCCACCCCCAAAAAGTATGGTGTATCAATTCAAGCTTTGGGGTTTAAAGTTTCCACAAAATACTGCTACACAAGGCAAAAACCACGAAGTGTTTATGTGGGATGTGAATGCAAGTGAATTCACAGCTGGAAAGGGGGAACGGAATAGGAACTGTATTTTGGTAGTAGAGCATGTACATCGCATGCAAAAGGTCAAAAGGTACATTGCATGCAAAAGTTCAATCCCCTGCACCTCCAGCTAAGCTAGGGCTGGGAAAAGACTTCTGCCTGAAACCCTTGACTGCTGTTGCCAGTTAGTGTAAGCAATATTGAGTTAGATGGTCTGACTTGGTTTAAAGCAGCACCCTATGTTTCTGTGTTCGTAATACAGAATGGCATAATAATGCATAAAATAAAAAAGACCAATAGCAATAGAGTGGCAAGATGCGTATGGCAAAACCTGTCATCACTGCTGCTCTACAATGCTCGTCCTTTCAACAGCCTCCTTTTCCCACCCATTAACTTCTTGGTCCAACAGGAAAATGATGGTTAACATCCTCACGTGAAAGACGTTTGTACATCTCTTAGAATACATATTTGTGAACTTCCTAATGGTTAAATGGCTATATAGATTTTACTTATTGGGGCAAAGTAATGCTGCCAGTCTAGCAAGCACTACTCGTTTTCATTTGCACAAGAACTACAAAATGCAGTTTCAAAGGATATTAGGAAATCACATTTGGCATATATTTAAAATACATACATCATATTTTCCAAGGTTTGGCTTCTGTTTTCCTGCTAAGATTTTCAAGGCAGTTGACTTTCCAATACCATTGGTTCCAACCAACCCCAGCACCTCTCCTGGACGTGGAATAGGCAACCTTCATAAAGTAATCCAACATTTTACACAACAATAAACTGACACAGCCTTATCTAAAGCAATACAGAATTTAGGTGTTAATTCAATATGCTTTCCTCTCTCAACCCCATTATGTGCATCATTTTCATCAGAAATAAGGAAATACAATTAATGATATCTAAAATGATCTCTTTTTGCTCTGGAATTTAAAATTATATACACTATCCTTTAATTGCTTTACAAAGGCAAACAAGACACATTTACCAAGGAGAGTAATTCAGAAGGAAAGACTTTTCGCCATAAGTCATATACAAAAAAACCTCAAGGTTTTGGTATTAACATGTAAGGCCCTATGCAGCTCAGGACCATATCACTTGAGAAACTAACTTATATTCCCAGGTTCACTTGCATTCAGTAGAAGAGTTTCTCCTCAAAGTCCCCAAATATCAGAAGCCCACTCCAGTGATTTTGACTACAGCTTTCAGTGTGACTGCCCCATTCTGTGGAACAGCATTCCTGTCAAAATATGACAGACACCCAATATCTGCACTTTCTAGAAACAACTGAATACATTTTTTGTGTGTGTGACAAGCTTTACCAGCTGGATGAATAAATCTCTGCCATGGGTGTCCATTCTGTATTGTTTAAAATTCAAATCCTGGTTTTTCCCCCTGTTAACTTTTTAACTGCTGTTATTATTTTATTTTGTACATTGCCTTGAAAGAAAGTGGAAGGTGATTAACAAATAATGACAACAATTTATATTAACAACTTTTCAGGGATTGTAGCAGAGTGATACCTGTGAAGTTTGAAGGCATTGGCACAGTATCTGTGTGTTGTTTCTTTCTCCAGGTTGCTAGGCAAGTTAACAATGGACAAGGCTCCAAAAGGACATTTCTGTAACACAAATAAAATAAGCTTTACGTTTCAACAAATAAACAAAACAGAAGCCAAGTACAGAATTGGAATAAGACTGTTTTTCACTTGTATATGTTGCCCCTATCCTACTGTGTTGTCAGGAAACAAGCCATGGTCTGATTTGCCATCTGAACCTAGACTTACATACAAACCATGAGATGCAAACAGAGAAGAAACCTTGGTTTCCCTCTTGAACTTTGTCAGGAGACCCCCCAAAAAGGGGGGGGGGAGACAAGCGAGACCACAACATATTTTCCAACAGCACAGTGGGCGGGTGAGAGCAGCAAAGCATGTTATTTCAGCAACATTTACCAGCACACCACTTGTTCTCATTAAACCAGTTTATTTTAAACTATGGTTTAATGTACTGTGTGAACCAGGCCACAGTGGGGTTTTCAGAGTTTACAACGGTACATGCAAAGTAGACCATGAACACGTCACTGGCCATGTTTATTTGAATGTCTGGGAGGCAGGGGACGTGCGGTGACGAAGCACACAAGCCCAAAATTCTCAATGTATGGAGGTGGGATGGGGAGAAGATGAGATCACCCATGTCCAAACAACTCTAATGTGACATACGTTTTAAACAGATTTCAATTATTATTACTAGACATAATCTTTACCTTTATGCAAATACCACAACCAATGCACAATGTTTCAGAAATCCATGCTATTTTGCACTGTGATGTCACTTCTATGCACAGCTTCCCTGGTGAAAAGGAATATTAAAAAGGTTAGACACGCAGATCTTATTGAAAGCATTAGTATGGAATGTGATCTAGAAACCAGGCAGTAGCATCAATTTGTGACTTAGACCTCAAATAGTCATGAAATTGAATTCCACATGATGCAGTTTTCATGGTTCTGATTGCCCCAAATTCTCCATATTCTTATTATGATACTGTACTTTCATACACATTCAAAAATAAAAAAAACTACTGAAGATGGCGGATACGCTGGATACTTAAAAATCTGACTCTGTAGTCTAGAAACCAGTAAGTGAAACATTCAGCCTGTTTTAATTTTAACACAGAGTTTCGTATTCAGAGTTTTGAGTTCCTTACCCATTCGAACCACAGGACAGCTCTTTTTGCACTCTTGGCGGCATTTCTTTGGCTTACACTTGTCATGGCTCACAATAGCAATTCTTGTTAGCTTATCAGCCATTGTGATGAACTCAGAATTACGTAGATAACACAGACTTGAGATTCCAAAACAATGGAATTGGATAATTCAAGTTCTAGGTGGAAACAAACAGAATGATTAATAAAAAGTGAGAAAGCACAGGATTGGAGTATGCTATATAATGACATAAGAAGTGCAGTCCAAGATCAAGCATGTTCATTAAACTTAGGCATGGGTTCTCATTCTGAAAGGCAATCATTGTGGGCAACGTCTAGAAACTGGGAATGTGTTGCCCTCCAACTCACACCTGCCCCAGCCAGAATGAGAAATAGTCAGCGGTAATGAGAGTTAAGACTCCCAACAGCATTTGGAGGGTCACGGATTCCCAACCTGCTCAGGTTCCCAATATTTATTCAGCTGGTTGTGACAGACAAGGAAGAAATACCAGTTTTTATATGGAAAACTACAGAGACTGAGAAATGCAATGAAAGAGAAAAATCTGGTTACCTTCCTTATGCATATTTCAAAGATAGGACCTATCCTGCCATATTTCAATACTTCAACTTACATTCAACAAAGTGTCAAGAAAATATATCAAAACCAACCTGCAGAGCTGATGAACTGTGTGTGTATATACATACACACGCTAAAATGCACATACTGCTTGACTGTAAAAAACCCTCAAAGCAATTACAATATAGATATATACACATACTTCTAATTACTACTTCTTGCAAAGTGACAAATTATTTCTGGAAAGTATTTTTATCCAAGGAAACATAAAGAGGTCTCTTACTTTTTAAATTCATGATTTAGTCTCCACTTTAAAAATTCATTGTGGTAATTGGTGGGTCATTTTGATGCTGTGAAAAACTAGTGGCACATACTGAATGACAAAAGCATTATCTCCTAGCAATGGAAACAAGTCAACTCCACCCATCAATATTTCAAGCTTCTTTACTACCATGGATTGATAAATTCAGTTTCATGTATAACCAAATTTACATTAACACTTGAACTGGTAAGGACTTAACAGCAAGATGACTGGGAACATGCTGCCTTCAAGAACATCATGCTTTTGCCTCCTGCAAAACTGCCTCATTATCTCTGACAACTATGCTTCCTACCTCTGAGTTGGACGCTACAAAATTATAAGGTAAATCGAATACTAGCATGCTTCTAGTGCCATGATCTTTAGCTGCAAGTGTACTGTCCTGAAAATCAGGTATTACAATAACTAGGTGAGCAGAATAGACAATTTTCTAGGGAAATCTTTTATTTAAAAAATGCTTTAGAAATTGGGCCCAACCAGATATTGAAATGGTAATACCATGAAAGTACACTCTGCAGAACAGTAACTGCCGAGATAAGGGGATACGTCTTTAAGTATGTTCAGCATAACAATAGAATATGAATACTTATACAGATCTTTTTGAGTAAGCTCTTTACAGAAGTAGTTACATAATCAAAAACATAACAGACCAGACATGACAATAGGACATACCACGAATATAACACATGGCTGAATAATACAACAATGAAATAGGATGGAAGATTAGAAAGACAGAGAGAAAGGAAATTAAGGAATAGAATCACAATGGGACAATGACTATTTCATGAAAAAATAAGAAATATCACTGAAGAGCACACTTCTGAGCCAGAGAGGAATAAGGAGTTTTAGAGGTCTGCCTAAACTTTCAGATAAATGTTTTCAGATAAACAAAGATATTCTATCTTATTCTCCTCCTCTCACATCCTTCATGTAAATACATTAAAGTGTTCTTTGTACAGAATGCTACAGCCCAGTGCATGTTCTCTATTACTGGAAAATTCTTATTGCCAGGTAGGCTCTATAATAAAGCTGTTTGCACAGCAGAATACCTTGGACCACAGTCTGGAAAACAGAATGGTCACTTTACAGTTGGTCACTTTACAACAAAGTTGGCCATCCTCATCATATTACATACATAATAGACTTGCCTTTAAAACAGACAACCCAACCTTCTACCTACACAGCAAATGCCTCAGTGTGGCAGAAAAACACTATTACTTCAATTATGTTACTGTAATTCTTTTTTTTTAAATTGCATTAAGGTAAAACATATTTTATTTGCAACAAATTGAAAAAGTGCATTGAAAATTATGCACATTTACATGATCAAAACTTCATTTTAACTTCTGATTAGCTTCAATGTGAAGACATGGTTTCCACTGAGACAAAGCTATCAAAAGAAGTGTTCTTTATCCATAGTCCAAATATTATGCAGGCAATGCCATCCCAACACAAACCAAATAGGAAGTCAGCAACTCACTTGAGATCCTTCAGTTGCTGTTTAGCACCTAAACTGTTTTTCGGCCAGTTAATAACTGTAAGCAGATGCTGTCACTGTGAAAGCTGTGATGCACCATAAGGTCTGAAGATACTGTCCACATAACTGAAAACAGGAGCTGCTAAAGAAGCTGCCACTAAGATGAGCTGTACTACTGTGTTCATCTTGCTGATAAATGTTGGCTTTAACTGAGCAGTGGCATAACATGGATTAAAATATCTAAGTGTTCTTAGTGGAGGAACAGTTCTGTATTGCACATAAAAAACAGCAGCAATTAATGCAATGTCCCTTAAAATGATCATAGGTGTAAGAGGACCTGGAATAAGATTTGCACAAGTTAGGCTAATGTACAGGACACTGATAACAACTTTATCAGCCAGAGGGTCCAGGGCACTTCCTAAAGCAGATTTTTGGTTGGCCCAGTTTCGTACAATAAAGCCATCCAACAAATCTGTTATTCCAGCCAGAGTAAATACACCCAATGCAATACTGAAATTTTCTTTAACAATCAACAATCAAGTAGCCCCAAACTGGTGCCAGACCAATCCTTGCCATTGAGAGAAAATTAGGAATTGTCCAAGAGTTTTAATAGTTTGTCATATCCATGGGAAGGCCTTGCTTTCCCGGCACTGTGTTCTCTGTGGGCCACCCACGGGGCCACCTCCGACCCTGTAGCTGGCTCACTTGCATCTTGGCTGCCCGGGCCAGGCTGAGATGAGCAGCTGCCAGGAGCCCAGTGGGCGAAGCAGAGGAGGGTAGGTGGCGGCCACAAGTGGCACCTGGGAGAGGAATCTGGCGCTGGAGGCTTCGCTTGGGCCCACGCCCCTCAGGAGCCCCCAGCTGCAGGCATCAAATTATGTTAATTCTGAACAGGGGTCATGTTTGCTGGTATTCTACTTGATGTTATACTTGGCCAGTAGTTAGACCAAAAAGCTCCACCCTGTAGGAATGCAAATAAAGCCCACTTTCTGCCACTGTAATCTCCACCCTCTCTTTTCATTTAAAGATAATGGTTTTTCCTCATGAGGGCCAGGAAAGAGAGAAGTGACTAGCATATGCTGCGAGAGAGTGAAATATGCTGTGAGAGCTTTGATATAGTAATAATAATAAGCTATTTAAGAAGCTGGTCTTTCTGGCAAAGAGAACTGCTGACACAGGAAAAGGAAGCAAAGCTTCAGCTATAAGCCAAGTTCTCCCCAGTGCAGAGATCCTGTTTTTGTACCTCAGTTGGGATTTCTATTTTGGTACAGCATTTTTCGTAGGAGACCACTTTCCATAATTGTTGTCATAAGAAATGATATAATTCTCAATGCTTTCTGACTTCTAGGTCCTTCAGAACTGCCTGATGTGACTGAACAAACATGAGTGAGAATATTTTTAAGCAGCTGTTAGCAATAAAAATGGTTAACCTTTAAGGTACCTTATCTCTCTCACTTTGGCTACAACAGACGAACATACCTATTTTAACTTTAAAAAGGCAACTCCTACATCCCTATATGTACACAGAGTTCAACTAATCATCCTTAAAATCCACAATGGAAAACCACAGAGCAAGCATGTCCGCACTGGTCAGTTTAATCTGGTCCTTGTGGCAGTTTATTTCCTGGGGTAAAATCCTAAAAAAACCTCAACAACTTTGGTCAGTCCTCACAGCCCTTCACTTCACCAAATCTGGCCCTTTTTGAAAAAAGTCTGGACACCACTAACATAGAGGGACCATCCTTAACTAAGCCATTACTTAATGCAGGGGGGATAAAGAAAGTGCACATTTTTATGGTACCTTCCAACCCTACAATTGTATGATTTTATGTAATAAATAGCCTTCTAGCAACTTTAGACAGCAGCAAAACTCCAACATGTCAAATTTACCAGTAGAAGACCAATTTCTCCATCTCAACTAATTTTGTTAAAAAGAGACACTAGTCTACTCATGTCAATACTACTGCTGCACCATACATTTAAAGTACTATAAAACTTCAGCAGTCATGGCTTCCCTTAAATAATCAGGGGAACCGTAGTTTGCTATGGATACTGAAAGTTGTTACAAAATGCTTGTTCCCTCATAGAGCTACATTTTCCAGAGTGGTTTAACAAGTGACTCCTCTTTCCTAGCTCTGTCAGAGGAATATGGGGTCTCCTAAGGACTCTCCGCACCCTGAAAAAAACTACAGCTCCCAAGATTCTTTGTGGGAAGTCAGGGCTGCTAAAATGCCACAGCAGTGCTTTAAATGCCGGGCACAGACATGGCCTTACATCTCAGAAGATTAAAAACCAAGGGACTGGAACTCTCCCTCTCTCTTTACGTATATATGTATGGAGGGCCACCGACACTGAAATTAACAGGAGATGGAGGATACAGCCAACAATGCGGGGTCTTGACTTATGACAAACTTACCTGAGCGGCTTATGCAAGAGGGGGGAAAAAGAGAGTAATTTTAACACCTTTTGACAGTCGACCACTGTTTCAACCTTTCTCACAAGGAGGGTCTCTTTAGCTGCAGCCAACCCGCCCCCCACAAAAAACCATTTCCCCTTTCTAAAGCGTGGAAACCCCCCAGCCCCCAAACAAAGGCCTCTACGTGGAAAAAAAGATCCGAAATCATTATGGAGGGTCGGGGAGAACCAAGGGGCTCGACAACCCGTGGAGATGGGGAAGAACTAAAGGGGGAGGAAGGAACCCCGAGAGGCCGGAGGCTGCCCTGCCTACTCGGCAGCTGGAAGGGCCGGCGGGGCCCCGCGTGTTCCTCACACAGCCGACGCCGGCCGGGAACCCGCGCGGCCCAGCCAGCCTTATCTCCAGCCGCCCCACCTGCCCAGAGGAGGAGCGGGTGGCCGCCAAGTTATCGCCCTCCGGCAGCTTTTACTTACCAAGAAGCGAAGGGGGGGGGGAGAAGGGGAGGCCTCCCGTCCGGGACGGAGGGAAACGGGGAAGCTGCGAAGGGCCCCCTCCGGGGCTCGCAGCTGGGCTCGGAGACAACGTGCTCCGGCTGCCACCCGGCCAAAATGGCCGCCACCCTAAAAGGAGGAGCTGGCGCCGCTCACCATAGAGATGCGGCCTGTGGGCGAGCTACGCGCCGCCGCCGTAGACAAGGGTCAGAGCGCCGGAAGCGCAGGGCGAGGCGGCCACTCTGCGCGTGACGCCATCGCTGAGCGACGGGGTGTCTGTGAAGCCGACGGGAGGGAAGGGGGTTGGCGGAGAAGGGGGCGTGGCCACGGAGCCGCTGGCGGCGGCGCCGGACGCGGGAAGCGTAAGTAGCGCTGCTGTTGCTGGGTCTGCTGAGGCAAAGCCGCGTCCCTCAACAGCATCCTCGCTCTCCTTCGCCTGTAATATATGTGCCCTTTATCCCCACAAGAGGAGTTTCGGTCCCTAACGCTATCAGTTAGGATATTTATCGCGCGCCGTTAAAATTCAGGAGCAGGTAAGGTAGCAATGGAGACGCCCGTCCTCGCCCACCTGCCGCTCTGCCTTCGCCAATGAAGGGAAACGGGTTCTCTCGCCCCCCCTCCAAATAAAACACAGATCCAGCAGCCAGATGTAATGGGAGACAAGAAAGGAGAAAAAAAATGAGTGGAGAAAAAGAGAAAGAAAGGACATGGGATACAGAGATGAAGTGTAGGTGAAGGTGAAGGTAAAGAATCCCTGGACGGTTAAGTCCAGTTAAAGGCGGCTATGGGGTTGCGGTGCTCATCTTGCTTTCAGGCCAAGGGAGCTGGCGTTTGTCCACAGACAGCTTTGTGGGTCATGTGGCCAGCATGACGGGTCATGTGGCCAGCATGACGGGTCATGTGGCCAGCATGACTAAACTGCTTCTAGCGCAGCGGGACACCGTGATGGAAGCCAGAGTGCATGGAAACACCATTTACCTTCCTGCCACAGCAGTACCTATTTATCTACTTGCGCTGATATCCTTTCAAACTGCTAGGTTGGCAGAAGCTGGGACAGAGCAGCGGGAGCTCATTCCATTGTGTGCATTCGAACTGCCAACCTTCCGATCAGCAGGTGTAGGGGAACGCTTCGAGTCAGGGTGTAGAAAGAGAAGAGGTACCTTCTTAAAACAGAAGGATTTGACTAAGAGAGAAAGTGTCCCTGCTTATGAGCAGACAACCTTTCCTTCATGACCCCTTTCCTGTCTGGGTGTACCCAAGAAGCTAATGTCATGTGCCTTTACCTCAGAGTCTTGATGTTGCTCTGTTAGTTCATTGAACTGAAGGAAGATGGTAGGCAGAGACTTGACTTGGGTTAGTGAGGCACAGGAGCTGATCTGGGTTATCTGACTTTTCTGGTAAGTTTATTACTGCGCATATGTGCGCTGAAAACAATACACCCTGCAAAGGGCACAGCATCTCCTTATGTCTTTTGTTAGAAGGATGGCTTTCTATGTGGCAGCACCTGATTCAGGGCTGGAATGGGTGAGAGGCAGGGCTGTGGGCAAAGTACTTGCTCATGTAGGCATTCCACAGGCATCCATGTCACAATTAAATTCATTGGCCATTGGTGCCACTGACATGCTAATACTTTAAGGAAACTGGCCAGTGCAGATGCCAGGTGGATTTAAAAATCGCAGGTTGCATGCGGAACACTTGCACATGTGTTCACTTTACTGTCATGTTTCGGAACTTCTCATTCATAGCACATGCATACACATGGCACATACAGGCACCATCACATATGAGGGCTGCTCATGTGACAACAGCAAAAACAGTTTGGTAGGCCTGTTTAAGTCTGTTAAAGTAGCAGTGTTACTTGTTTAGAAGAAGATGGAAGGCAGTGCTTTGCAGCACCCTAGCACATGTTCCCTGTTACTCTGAGAGGGATGTGAGATAACATCCTATCAAAATATGCCCAGCCTCCTAGTTGTCCATTGTGATGGAGTCTCAGGCAGCCTGAGTTGAATCTGATACAGTTGTTTTGCAGACCTCTTCATTGCCTAGCTAGCCACTTGGCCTTCTCTAGCAGCCACTGTTAATGAGATCCAGCTAGGATAATAATAACTAAAGGAAGAGGAGGAGGAAGTGATGGCAGCAGCACCTAGGACTTGCCTTGGCAGCAACTCATCTCCCTCAACTGAAGACTGTTGGGGGAGTAAAGGAGGCAGTAGTCAGATCCTGCAACAGTAGCATACCCTGGGAAGAGAACACCTGCTTCTTGCCTTCAGCAATTCAGATGTCAATGACCATGCTTGGTTTTTTAGCCAATACTGGTATAAATTTTATAGTCCATTAGGATTCATCTATTTGACAACTTATTTTAGTAACCATTATGTCTGAATACTGTGTCATTTTGGCTTCTTTGCAGCATATCGGCACTCAAAATTTAAAATAGGTTCTGGCATATGTAACTATAATAGTTTCAAGCAAATTAACAATATGAAATGCTGCCAGGCAACAGTTTAGGAAGGGCCAAAAATGGCTGGTCTCTCAGAAGAACTGATGGAATGGCCATGCTTCCCTTCTCTCCAAAACACATAGGCAGCAAGGCATTGCATTCAGGCAAATGAAAAGGCTGGCAGTAGAGGGATGGAGTTACTTGTCCCATCTAGCATAGAACCACGTGGGCTGTCAGGGAAGGGATGCCCTTTTCTCCCAGCCCAGCTTAAAAATGCAGTGGGTTGCTACAGGAGGGATGGAAATTTTTGTACTTCCTTTGCACGTCTTCTGTTGGTGGGCTTGTTTACAAGAATGGGTTAGATTATCTAGAGGAAAGATCAGAAATTGCAAAAACTGGTCTTTTATTAATTGCAAAAACAGTCTTAACCACCATGTCCTATATTGTTTGTCTCGCAGAAAAAAGTGTGCCATGATGTCTGACTTCCTGAATATTTGCTCTGTAATTGTGTCTAGGGAAACATTCTTCATTTGTGCTGCATGAAAATTCTGTTTTCCAACCATGAAGGCAGCATGTTATTACAATGGAAAATTGCTTCCTATGAGGCAATTGGTGCATGGTTGCAAACCACAGATTCTTGACATTTTGAAGAATTTGAAAACTGTTTGGAAACCAGATCTGACACACTGGAAATTGTTATTGCTATTAATAAATTTGAAACTATTCCAGTAGCTGTAACTAATACAACTTAAAGGTCTCTTTGAATTTTCCCGTTGTGTAATTATTTTATAATTCATTCCTGATAATGGCTCTTTATGTTTCTATTGTGACTAGATCCACAAAGAACAATTTAATTCTTTTACTGCTTGTGCTAAACAGATGAAGGACCACAACAAAAAAAGATAGTAGTTTGTGGATATTTTGTTCAGAAAAGACTGCCTTCTGGTGTCTGATCTGGGAATTGCTCTTTTAATTACAGCTTAAATATGCATTATTTTTATTATCTTGATATATTTCAGCTAAATTGATGATTAATTAATCATGCAAAATAAATGGAAGGAAAAATAAAAAGGAGAGTCAAAAAATGTTGATTCTTTTGATTTGTATTCCAAGGAGTTTAGAATTAGGGCATCTATGATGCTTTCTCACTTTATCCCCACAAGCTTGTGGGATGGAGAGATACTCATGGCCCAAGTTCACACAGCTGAGTTTCATCCTGAGTGGGGATTTGAACCTAGCTGTCCCTGGTCCAAGTCCTAACTGTCCCCTATTCCACATAGGCGTCTGAAAAGGAAAAATGCAATTATACAATTCTTTCAAAGTTGGTTTTCTAAATATATTTTGCACAGATTTTGTTCCCACTAGTCCAGATAGCTTAATATGTCTTGTTTCCTTTTCTGTACAGTGTTCAGACTAGATATTTTTGCAGCCTCATCCCATTGCATGTTTATACTGAAGTAAAGTTCAACTTACTCTTCTGTAGGTGTCTGTAGGTTTGCAGCCCTACTGTATAACTGGACCAAGAGTGGCTAACCTGGGGCCTTCCAGAGCTGCTGGTCTGTTAACTGCTATTAGTCCCAACCAATGTGACTGGTGGTCAAGGGTGATGGGAGTACAGCAACATATGGAGGGCCAAAGGTTAGCCTCAACTAGGCCATGCATAGTCTGAAATATATCCTTATTAATATGATATATCATTATTATTGCATTTATGTACTGCCCTTCATCAAGAGACCACAGGGTGGTTTGCAACATAAAATGCAACTTATCCCTAGACTTTCCCCATACAAAATGTTAAAGGTGAGGATTGTGGTCCTAAATGCTGTAGCGCCTTCTTCAATATGTTAGGTCTCTCTTTTCCTCGTCCAGCAGCCACTCAGTAGCCTGTATGCAATTCCTTGTTGTCTGTGGCTACCAGGTGAGTGATTAAATATTTATATATATACCGTATTTTTCGCCCCATAGGACGCACTTATTTTTTTGGGGGGGGGGGGAATAAAGGAATTTTTTTTTATTTCCGCCCCCCAGCCCCAAAGAGCAAAGAAGCCATGACAGTGAGCGGGATGGATCCTGCTCGCTTTCCTGGCTTCGTTTTTAGCCTTGGGGCTGGGGGTCCGGGAGCGAAGGCGAGGTTGCACAACCTCGCCATCACTCCTGGAGCTTGCAGGGCTGGGGGCGGGGGAAGCCTGAGCTTCCCCCGACCCCAGCCCCCAGAACGGGTCGGAGAGCTTGCCGGGCTGGGGGGATAGCATCCTGAAGCCTGGAGAGCGAGAGGGTTCGGTGCGCACCGACCCCTCTCGCTCTCCAGGCTTCAGCGAAAGCCTGCATTCGCCCCATAGGACGCACACACATTTCCCCTTCATTTTTGGAGAGGAAAAAGTGCGTCCTATAGGGCGAAAAATACGGTATATCTATCATCTATCTATCTATCTATCTATCTATCTATCTATCTATCATCTATCTAAGTAAAGTAAAGAGGTTCCATCTGTTGTGCTAGCATCAAGTGCAGGCATATTTAATTAGTTGACTACATATATGCTATTTGCATGTGCCAAAGAGGCTATCTACACTGCCACCCAAAGTTGCTGTGTTTGTGACTCTCAAAATATTGTTCTTCCTTCTCCTTTGTCTTGAACCTGGATAATTTTTTAAAACACATTTGTAACTTCTCCTTTTCCTAGTGAAAAATGACCACTGCTAACAAGACACCACCCGGTGCAGATCCAAAGCAACTGGAAAGAACTGGAACTGTTCGAGAAATTGGATCACAAGCTGTTTGGTCACTTTCCTCTTGTAAACCAGGTAAGTGCAAAGTGTGCACATACAAACTATTCATATCTGCTGAATTTCTCAAGTACTACTTAGACAGAGTGATTTTCTGTATCAATTTAAATTATCTAATGTGTATCTGCCTTTCTACGTTATATGGCCTTTTGATCTAAGAAAAAAAATAGAGGAATTTGGAACTGTACCAATTGTCCAATATTGCTAGTGGAGTTTTCTGGATAACTATGGTGACAGTACTCTATTATTAGTTTGTTCCCATGTTCAGAACCATAACAGGGCCTCCTAGATCCTAGGATATATGATATTAGAGTGGAACCTCGGTTTTCGAACGTCTTAGAAATTGAATGTGCCACGTGGCTTCCATATTGAGGTTTCCTATAAGTAAATGCTCCTGGAAGTAACTGCTTCGGTTTTTGAACATTTCGGAAGTCAAACAGTCTTCCAGAACAGATTACGTTAAAAAAACCGAGATTCCACTGTACTATGATGTTTCTGACATCTCCATCATAGGAGTGCAGTGGTGAAACCCATATGTACTTTTTCACACTAGGATTCGGTGTAGATCAGTTACGAGATGATAATCTAGAAACATACTGGCAGTCTGATGGATCACAGCCTCATTTGGTGAACATTCAATTCAGGTAATGAATATTATATATATTGGATTTTATGCAGTTGTTATTATTACTTTCATTGGAAGAAGGCAAAAGATAGAGGCTGCAGAAGGAGTGCGTTATTTTGTTTTATTTATCATAGCTAATCCCCGAACATGATTTGTAGTAAAATGGTCAGAAGTTATAACTTTTGAAACCAGGTCTACTGTAGCTTGGTTTCATAATATTATAGTTAGTGGATATTTGGCTTGTTTAAAGCTACTGCTGCCTAAAAGTCAAACATAATGATTGAGGAAATCTGAATTTGTTTCAGGCCTAATAGTTCTAAATTAGTTTCTATAAGCTCAGAATCCAATGGATTCCCTTTCTCAGTGGCTTTAGTTGTTCTCATATTGCTGCAAGTTTGTCTTGACTTTGAACTCCATCTACCTTTGCATGTGTTGAGACAAGACACACTTTATTGTTCATATGCTTACCTGGAAAGAAAAATAGTTGAGAGGTGCAAGTTACCCATAATGGCCCTCCCTTCCACCATCCTCAGATTATATGCATATAATTAGGCATTTGGCTATTTTTACTGTAATTATTTGTATGGTTTTATTTCTGTCCATGTTTACTGGGTTTTTTAATTATTATTTTTCTATGTTTTTAGTTGTTGTTTTTTTTAAATCTGTAAGCTGATTTGAGTCCCTGTCAGGGGGGGAAAAAGGGGTTTAAATAAAAATAAATATAAAAAATGATACAAGGAGAGTTAAGCTTTCTAAGGGGCTGAACATCAGGATAGCCAGCGATCCTTTAACTGCAGAGCTGTCTGCATACTTCCATGTCTGCTGTGTGCCTAACCCAAAGTGTTCTGAATGACCTTGAAGGTCTTGGAGCACATTGGCCTAAACATGCCATTCCATACGCTGGTGCTGATAACCTTGCAGCGCAATTGTGACCGTGTCTACACAGAAGAAAGTCCTTTTAAATTCAGTGGGGCTTACTCTTCCAGTGAGGAAGACCCTTTTGGTGCCTTCCTCCTGTCAGCACAGCCATATTGAAGGCATACGAGAGCTGGCCCTTGAACGAGTCTCTTTAGGAGTATATTATAAAATAACGGACATTGTTCTTGGTATGAAACAATTCATTTCTGTCAGCTGTCTTTTGTGTTAGGGATTTTCACCCACCATTCAAGCATGTTCCCAAAATGGCTTGTAATGTTTCAGAATAAAATAATTAAGATAGACAATGATAAGTTAAGTGTTGAACTTTCCATACTAAGTAAATATATACTGTATAGGACTGTCTGAGTCCTTAAGTCCCACATTGATCAGTGAGATCCTCTGAAGGAGTGCTATTAGTTTTTCCCCTTTTTGCAGAGGCTGAAATGGCCTCTACTTTAGTGTTGCCAGACTGATGCTATGGAACACCCTTCCACCAGAGATTTGGTAGGCAGCTCTTGAAGACCTTTCTATGCCAGTGAGCCTTTGCAGCTGTTTAATTAGCCAGTTACTAGCAATGATCTTTTTTTTTAACAGTGTTTTATGTTTTGTTGTTCAACACTGTCCTGATTGCTTATGAAACAGCACTATAAAAATACGTTGATAAATAAATAAATAGCACATACACATATATTGGATAATTCTTAACAGGGCTTCAGTTTTGCCATTTTTAATTATTATTTTTACTTACAGGAGGAAAACAACAGTGAAAACGCTGTGCATTTATGCAGATTATAAATCAGATGAAAGCTACACTCCAAGTAAGATCTCTGTCAGGGTAGGAAACAACTTCCACAATCTGCAGGAAATCCGGGTAGGTTTGCTTTACTCCTTAAAACATTTTGTCAGACCAGTTATTTTCAGTCAGAGAATACACTGTCTATGGTGCTTGATTATTATTTTTTACATGACATTCAGTAAAAGCTTTCCAGAAACAAGGTAAAAAGGCTACATATCAAATAAAACTAAGCAGTGTATGAAACAGAGTTAAAAAGTTAAAGAATTAGAATCTAGCAAAGAAAGATAAATTATTTAGAGGTATTTAAAAGCCAATGTTGTCTCCATCTCACAAATTAGCTGAGGGAGGTTCTATCATTGAGAAGACCCACTTGAGGAGACAGTGGGGCAACCTCTCATGTTGTATTCAGTTTAAAGTTAACACGAATTGCCAGAGCTGAAAGAAATAGCATTAACTAGGGTTTAGAGCCTCTTAAGCGAGATGAGCACGCAACCCCAGAGTCGGTCACGACTGGCCCGTATGGGCAAGGGTACCTTTACCTTTAGGGTTTAGAGCAGGCTTCACCAACCTGGTACCTTCTAGCAGTTTTGGACTACAAATCCCATCAGCCCCAGCCAGCACAGATGGTATCAGCTTTACCAAGTTTGGTTTAGGACACATAAATGTGTGGGAATGTGCCTGCCTTTCCATCATATGCAAATTCATCCCTCCACTCCACCTGCATTACAGCATTATGTATAATTATTCCCCAAAGTCAAATAATGTAAGGTAGGTCAGCTTTCCCCAGCTTTGTGCCCTCCAGCTACAACTTCCATAAGCGCTGAGTTCCAAATTGCACTGAGTTGGTCACAACTGTCTCATCTAAAGAAGCATCACAGTTGCATCCTGGGAGTTTTAATTTAATCTCTGGGTCAAGAAAGGAAACAAAACAACCTTTTTTAAAAAAAGTAGAACTTGCTGCTTTAAATGAACATTCAGAAAGTTCACCCATTGGTGATTTGTGTGTGTGTGTGTGTGTGTGTGTGTGTGTGATTGCTTCTGTTGTCTGCAAAAAGATTACATATTCAGGAGGCATTGCTATCCTTCTGAATGTATTTGCCCTCAGTGACAAAGACACTGGTTGGTTCTGCAGTGTTAGGCCATCCTGTTTTAAGAAGTGATTCCTGGTCGGCTGGGAGCAGCTGCTTGCCTGTTCCAGAAAGAATTGCCCTCACTCTGAATAGCTTTGCTTGCATTTAATGATACAGTCATGTAGTGAAATCTGTCGGGCTATGTAGGATTGTGATGTCATCCTGTTCACTGTGTGATCCCATATCGGCTAGGATAGCTCCTGTTACAAATACAAGGAGAAAAAAACAGTGATTGGAATCATGGGGGTGGGGTAATACAGAAAGGGCAGCCTATAAGGGAAAAAGCAGAGAACAGGATTGGGCAGGGAACACTCACAATTACTGTGGCGTTTTCTTTCTCTGGGGAGGCGAAGGTTGCTGTTGCACCTCCAAAAGCGTTTCTTCCAGCATGAAATTAAAAATCCTCCTTCTTATCTGTACTTCCTTTTTTACATTTAGTGTCCACTAGATGTCATTGTTGGCTTTAAATATTAGCTATTGGAGTCATGCTCCACCACCCTCTCTACTCGTAGTAAATGATTATACTTCTATAATGATATGTAGTTCTACGTGTATCCTTGGTAATTTTCAGCGGCTCGGCGAGAAACTTGAAAGCTTCTGCTCTTCAGGCCACCCTTGATGTGTTTGTGAGAGAGTTTTGAAAATATTCTTCAGTGACAATTTTAGGTTTTCATAGACACAAATTATAAACCAGGATGCCTCTCTCAACTGTTGCCAAGCTATTATGGAGTACTATTCCCTCTGCCCCCCCAACCTCCAAATGTTTGTTTCCTTTTTGTAGTTTGATAGTTGTTGTTGTTTTAATTCATGGAACAACAGTGATCTATACGCAAAGTGGTTTTGTCTTATTACACTATTCAACACCCCCAAACAGAAAACATGTCACAAGTCATATTACTTTCCTTATTGCTCCTTACCCAACCCAATGTAATTTTAAGTTATTTTAAGCAACGTCAGTTCTTTGTACAGTTATTCTCTTGTTTTGAGGCTGATTAACTGGATGGAAAATCCAACTAAATAATTTTTAATATTTTTCCATGGATGCTTGCCCAGCTCATGGTGTATAATGAAAATCCCATGATGTTGTCCTGTATTTCCTCTCTGTTTTCGACTGTTATAAAACAATGCCTTCTTAGTGTTAGCTGAGATTTTGCACCTGATATGAAGTGTGTGTTTACCTTTCCTGGAGTAGCTACTCTAATCTGGAAAACATTTAAACTTGGGAACCAAAATACGTATATTACTGTCCTTTCAATATCTGGAAACTGCATTTGAACTATATTTTTTCAACTTTTTGAGATTGTATCCGTGAATCTGTCAGCATTTGGGAAGAAACAGTAATTTGGCCTATGGGCCAGCTTCACTATAAATTATTTTTTCAACCTGCCATACTGTGGTAGCATTAGCACTGGAGAACTTTATCAGTGTTCTTAGAGGGTTTGTTAATCCTGGGTCTAGCAACATGTTTATTTTTGTCAGGTTTTTCTCTGTAAAAATATTGTGATCTGTAAAATGCACCTAAATGAATGCATGAGAACTGTTCATAGTGGGACCTTGTGGTGAAGAGCAGGTAAAAATCTAAGAAATAGCAACTACAGTCATACCTCGGGTTGAATGTGCTTTGGGTTGAGTGCGCTCGAGTTGCGCTCTGCGGCAACCCAGAAGTAACAGAGCGCATTACTTCTGGGTTTCGCCACTCGCGCACGCTCAGACGCTCAAAATGACGTCATGCACATGCGCGGAAGCGGCAAAACGTGACCCGCGCACGCACAGACGCGCCGTTGCAGCTTACGTTGCGTTCAGGATGCAAACAGGGCTCCGGAACGGATCCCGTTCGCATCCCTAGGTACCACTGTATAGTATTAGCTGGGGTTCTGGAACTAAATAAGCGATCCCCCATGCAATATCACCAGCTGCTTTTTAAAACTCCCCATCAGGCTGAAAGACCTACCATAAATGGATTGTATGGACTGGGTTAAAGCAAACAACCATACGGCAGGCTGGGCTATAGCCCATTTATTCTGCCTCTGTCTTCGTATGTTTTCTTACCATATCATTGGTTCATAGAAGTTGGATTCTTTATAAGACATGCCAATTTAGTTTTAAAGTCATGAAGTGTTGGGATTCAGTGGGGCTTCTTCCAGTTTTATTTATTTATATAGATTTATAGCCCAGACCATACTAAGGGCTCACATAGCTAACATTAGTTTAGTAGTCTGTATATGTGTATATATGAGGCCATATACCTAAAAGAGCCCGCCAAAGCAAATTGATCACTTACCGTATTTTTTGCACCATAACACTCACTTTTTTCCTCCTAGAAAGTAAGGGGAAATGTCTGTGCGTGTTATGGAGCGAATGCCTGCGGGTGCCGGGGGGGATCTGCTGCAGTCGTGAGCAGAGGATCCATGGTTCCCCTTCCTTCCCTCCTCCGTGGTTACAAAGCATGGATCCACATGGATCCTCAGGATTTTTGCATTGGGCTACCCCAAACTCACTGTCAGATCACATGTCTGTGGCCACAGCATGAACCACAAAAATCATATATCCACTATTTCGTTTAGAATATTTTTTTCCTTGTTTTCCTCCTCTAAAAACTACGTGCGTGTTATGGTCTGGTGCGTGTTATAGAGCGAAAAATACGGTAATTGGGTGGGGTGGGTTACTCTGCCCCTCCTGAGTGATATGCTCTCTTGTGAGGATCCAAAACACATAGATATTTCTCATATTTTGCAGCATTCTGCATCTTGCTATTTCCTTAGTTAAGTACTGATGTTTCATCAGCGACTGGGAGGCAACTCCACATTTTCTTCTTCTGGTCCCCTGGTCTACTCAGTCATGGCCCTTGCCCTCTGCCAGTACATTATTCCAAATAACTAAGCTATGCCTTTAAAACTGGACCAGCTAGTATATGGTAGTGTTAAAGGACAAGGAGAACTTAAGAGGAGCTTGCTGGAGCAGGCCAAAGCCCCTCTGTTCTCGCAGTGGTCAATCAGCATGGGAAGTCCAAAAGCAGGACCTGTTTGCACAAGCAGGTGGCTGGATATTTATTTATTTGAGGTATTTATAACCTTCTGTTGACCTAAATATATCTAGGTGGGTTACAGTAATTCAATAGACTCACAATAAAACATCACCGAAGCTAAGAAAACAGATCTCAGTTTACCATCAGTAACATCAAAAAATAGAAATAGCACCATGGTATGCTTTCCCCAGCCTTGGAAGATGTGATAGCCAGAAGGACATGTTGCTACCCTATTTATCACCCTGGAATATTTGTTGCTTCATAAGCAGATGAGCAGCTTCTCTAAACTGGATGGCGGCTGTTAGTCAATGATCACACACTGAGGACTTTTCCATGTGTATATATTGTTTGATTGCATTAGAATTTGTGACTAATTTTAATGGTGCCTGTTTGTTGAGTGACAAGTGTCTATTTGGACACTTGATTCTTCCGCTGCCAGCAACCCAAGCCAGCATGGCCATTTGTCAGGGATGATGGAGGTTGTAGTCCATAACATCTTCAGGGCAGCAGGTTGGGGAAAGCTGCTTTCAATTATGGCTACATTCCCAGGGGCGGCAGGAGCACTGTGGAACACATAATTCCTGTAAAAATGAAAGTGTACATACATGATGCATATGGATGGTTCCAAAGAACAGCAACTAATTAAATGTGCCCAGATGGCTTTTGACATCTACTTTTATAATAACAACATTGCTACTCCCTTCTCCATGTTAAATGACAAGCTGTTTTGGAAAGTTGTTACTATTATTCATTTATTTATTTAAGTTATATACCTCCCTTTACCCAAAGATCACAGGCTGTTTTACAGCATAAAAGTACAAAATGAAAACACATAATGTCTATCATAACAGCAGCACCAGCAACAGCAACAATAACCATAACAACAACAAAAACCAATAATCCTCTCCTCACAACAAACACATTTAAAAGGGTCCAGGTCAGTTCATATGGGGAGAGGCGGTCCTTGAGGTACTGTGGTCCTGAGCCATTTAAGCTTTATAGGTCAAATCCAGCATCCAAATTCTGCACCAGCTGAAGTTTCCAAATTGTCTTCAGAGGCAGCACCTCAAATAACGTTTCACAGCCCCATGTATAACTCATTGCAGTAATCTAGTCTAGAGGTTACCAGAGCATTGACAAAAGAAGTTAAGCTATCCCTCTCTAGATGTGACAGCAGTGGATCCAGGAGTACACCCAAGCTATGTACCCGCTCCTTCAGAGCGTTTGTGACCCCATCAAGAGCAAGTAACCTTCCATCCATCCTGTCTAGGGAACCTCCCACTAACTGTGCCTCAGTTTGCCTCTCCCCATTCGAAACAACCTGGACCCTGTGATCATCATCTGATGCCCTTCTTCATGTGCCTCCTCCATGAGCAGTCTGGAGGGTGGCAACATGAGAGTTGGCCTTTTCTGCAGTGGCTCCCTGTTTATAGAATGCTCTCCCCAGAGAGCCTCACTTGACACCTTCACTACAAAACGTTTCTCTATAACCAGGCCTTTGGCTGATTGAAATGTGTTTGTGGGAGGGGTGTTATTGTTTTGTTTGTTTTTTATTATGTATTTTGTGTTCTCATTTTGTATTTTTATGTTGTGAACTGCCCTGTGATCTTTGGATGAAGGGCAGTATACAAATTTAATAAATAATAATAGTAATAATAATAATAATGAATAATCAGTCTTTGGATTGTTGGCTCTCATCCAGTCCATTACCGAGGCAAGACAGCAGTCCAGCACATCCACTGCCACACCTGCAGATGTAAAGAAGTAGTAGAGCTGTGTGTCATCAGCATTATTGAAAACATACTCCAAAGCTCCAGATAACCCCACTGAGCAGTTTTATGAAGATGTTAAACAGCATTGGGGATAAAACGGAACCCTGAGGAACCCCACATTGAAGGCTCCACAGGGCCAAAAGAGCACTCCCCAAGCATCACCCTCTGGAAATGACCATCCAAGCAGGATTGGAACCACTGTAAAGCAGTGCCACCCACCACTAACTCAGACAGCTGCTCCAGAAGGATGCCATGGACAATGCTATTGATAGCCACTGACAGGTTGAGAAGAATTAACAGGAACACATTTCCTCTGTCTCTCTCCTGACAGAGGTCATCATACAGGGCAACCAAAGTAGTTTCTGTGCTAATATATCCCCAAATCACATTGTTGCAATCCTGATGGTTTACAATGTAAAATTCCCAAGCTTAATAATGGATTGGACTTTTTTAGGTGTACATGAGAGGTCCTTTATGGTTCATGCTCATAGTCTACAAAGCAAAAGAAATACAGGCAACTCTCCATTTACATGGGGATTACGTTCCGAGGCACCACATGCTTACGTTAAATCGCATATAATTGGAACACCCTTTTGGAAAAGCCTGCAAACACCTTGTTCCATTGTGACTTTTGGGGTCACTTCCAGGTTCAGCGTGGTGCAAGCTCATTGCTAGTTCTTGTGATTAGAATTATTAGCAATATCCCTGGACAGCCAGTGGTCTCCAATCTATAAGGGGAGCTGCATTTTGTTGTGGGTTCTGGATGTGGTCCACCAAACAATCCGCTAAGCTAATGGGCGGAATGGCCAATAGGTTGCTGGACTAACTGACCATGTCACTATATAATAGAAACACTTGCAAACAAAATTTCCCCTGCCAACAAAATTGTAAGTGAAGAAATTCCATAAGAAATTGGAGTATCCTCTAAGAACCTTGGAATGCTATGATTCAGTCATTGGAGAGGGTTGGAAAATCATGTACTGAATGTGAGCATGCTAAATATTTCAATGAGTTTTGCTGTTTTGATAGGCATGTGTGTGTTAAAAAAAAACTAAAAAACTTGGTTTTTTCACTTAGAGCTAGATTTCCAAGCAATTGTTAAGTTAGCTAGTATACATATTTCTCCATGTCTCCGTTTGTCTATTTTCCTTGCTTTTGTTGTAAACTCCTATTTTTCTGATGAAAAGGCAAGAATGTTTGGCTTCCAACCACACTGTGTTGTAATGAGGGTGGAGTATGTTTGTCATTCTGTAGTGATGTCTGATTTTTGCATTAGTGAGCCAATATACAGAACAGTACATCTGGATATTCAAGAGCATGTTCCTGTGAATCTATCAGCATTGTGTCCTGGTAGAAAGCAACTGCAGCAAATGGACTGCTCCTGTTTTTAAAATATAAAATGTCACTGTGGTCCATCTTTTAAATCTGTTACAGCAGTGATGAGAAGATTTTATTTAAACTATAAAAAAATGGGGGATGGGGAAAAGCATAATGCATTATTTCCTCTGAGAAAGAAGTACTCAAAAATACAGTCTCCAGTACATAATTTTGTCTCCTTAAATGATGTGAAATGTCACATGGAAAGAAACTGCTTTGGTTTGGAAAAGAACAGCAGGAGACAACTATTTTTAAATAAAATATAGCTGTAAAAATAAGTTCCGAGAACCTCAAAAGATGACATGCTTGGATTCATTATAAGCCACAGGGAGATGATTGTCTTCTTTTAAAAAGCAATGATCAAAATTGCACCTGATATCTAAAATGATAGTTTAGTTGACTGGAAAGCTAGCTTACAGATGGTGGCTTTTAAAAAAAAAAAAGTCCCTTAGATTTGTAATGAGGGGGAAATGATGGTATGTTTCACCTAAAGTAAGAGAGACAATATGTAATAAGGGATTTTGTGGTTTTACAGCTCAGTGCATGTGTTTGAAAGCTGTTCTCTCAGCATCGTGGGTGGCAGGTTATGCTACCATATAATGTATTGTAGTTGGCTCTCCACACTTGTCAGGGTTAGCGTTCAACCATTCGGAAAATTTTCCCATTGTTCTAGCATGTGAACCAAGACTAGCGTTGAATTCCCAATAACTTGACGGGGAAGGGGGGGTGGAAGTAGTTTAATTAGAAAGCTTGAAATGTGATTACTTTTCTTACTGTCTTAATGTATTTTATATAATTCAAATCCTCAATCTGTGAACACAATCTGTTTACAGTTACACTTGCTCAGCTTTGCAACAGCACAGAACAACCTCATCTGCAACCTTACAGAAATTTTGTATACTCTATTCTGCCTTTCTTCAGTGCTGGCTCTCCGTTTCCATCTTAAACATGTTTGCTTTAGATGGACCATAGCTTTTGGCAGCTTTTGCATTTTTAGCAAATAATACTGTTTCTAGCAAGAGTCGCAAGCAAAAGAAAACCAACAAAAAAACTTTGTGTGAGGTCCTTGCAAACTGAACCTTGGGAAAGTTATGTTTCTGTATTTTCTCCTTTGTGCTTCTTCCCTATTCGTGTCATGGTTATAAATTATATAGTTTGAAATGAAGAATTAAGAACGTTCTATTTTGTGACTCTCTCTTAAAAAAAAAATAGATGGGGTGCAGCTTTCTCTCTTTTATGTGCCTGGCTTTATTTTCTCTTTACCTGTTTTCAAGGCTGGCACACAGTGAAATAAGCAGTTATGGCATTGAAACTCCATTGTGCCAGGGCTTAATCCAATAAAAACAGAAATACCGCCTGCTGAGTTGTATGCAGTGTGCTTGTGTGAACATCAGTGTCTGCTGTTCACACACATTTTCCCCCCCTTCAAAGTTCTCTTTGGAATATTGGAGAGTGTACTGAGAGGTTTTTTTTGGCCCTTGTGTTTTAAAGGTTGTAGCGAATATTGTTCAGTTTGCTTTGGTAGGCTCACTAGATGTATTTCGCAGATGATCATTACTACATCAAAAAAGAAAAGAAACCAACGGTGGTGAGGGAGCTGGATAAAGTAAATAAGTGTTGCGTCAAACACACACACACACACACACACACACACACACCAGATGCTCTTCTATCCTGTATTTGTTTTTTCTGCCTTGAAAGAAAAAAAATTTGAAGGAGTGTTTGCATGCATATGTGTGTGGTAACAGGGGAAATGATAGCTTTAAATATTGACATATAACCATTGAAGATCTTAAACTTGGATTTCATTTTAAATGAAGTATACCTTGGCTGGATGATACCTTAACAGCAAAAATGATTGCGCAGATACTTCTAGTGTTAGAATGTTTAGATCAGCTGTATTCCATATTTGGTCAGATGCAATGTGCACATCGTTTCCAAGATAAAAAGCTCCCATTGATGCTTGCTTTTTTCTGTTTTGCTTTTTAATTAATTCCCACCCCCAACACACAGAGTTTTCAGCATCTTCGTCATAATTTTGATAGCTGATTTGCAGAGTTCAAGTGATGCATTGGCAGTTTGTAACTTACCTCTCAGGTAAACCATAAATGAAAGGGGGGAGAAATGTAGATAGTCACAAATGCAAAAACTGCAAGCACTGGAAAAGGTTTTTTGGGGGAGGGGGTACTGCTTGGAATATATAATCTATTTTCAGTTTTTGAAATATGGCTTGCTTGCCTTTGTTCATACGTGATGGCCAGTTGTGCATCACTGCAGAAACATTTATCTGTCATTATTGAAATGATGCAACCCTCGAAGTCAGCTAGAACTAGTGATTGAGGGTGATTGTTGCATGAAGCTGTAGCATAGTTAATATGTTTGTTGCACCATCTTTAAAATGCAGTTGAAACAAACAAACTCATTTGAATGTATTGCTGTAATAAGAGTTCTGCTGCCACCCCCCGCAAATGATTGCAAGCACAACTGGTACCACAAAACTTTATATATCATAGCATTACTCAAATACTGATATCAGCTCTTGAAACCTGTGTTTTTTATTCCCTGAAAAGTGACACCCCCCCCACTGGCAGAGTTGACCGTCGAATTTGCCGCATGGTTTTTTATTGCAGTCCACTTCCTCATTCTCTACTAGTAAAGCTGAATACAGTGGTACCTCGGGTTACATACGCTTCAGGTTACATATGCTTCAGGTTACAGACTCCGCTAACCCAGAAATGGTGCTTCAGGTTAAGTACTTTGCTTCAGGATGAGAACAGAAGTTGTGCTCCCGCGGCGCTGCAGCAGCAGGAGGCCCCATTAGCTAAAGTGGTGCTTCAGGTGAAGAACAGTTTCAGGTTAAGTACGGACCTCCGGAACGAATTAAGTACTTAACCTGAGGTAGCACTGTACTTTTTCCTCTGTTCACTTGTCCGGGAAAAGATCTAGAATAGGAAAAACTATAATGGAGCATCCTGCCCCCCCCCCTAAAATCTGTGGTCCAGGATCTGATGTGGAGGCGAGAATAACCCCCCCCCCAAGGGTTTGTCTGATTACATTTCCTCTTGAGGCATACAAGTGAACTGAGTGAAAGTCAAATTCTGGCAGCACCTCTGCTGAGCATTTAGTATGCAGCTTGCTTGATATGTTTTTTTTTACCTTCGTTTGAATACCAAAGATGTCTGAGTGAGCAGCGCACCTCAGTAGTGTATCCTGTTGTTGTTCTTCTAACTAACATTAACATGGAATTGGAAGCTTGTATGATGCAAACCCTACAAAGGCTGTAAGATACTGGTCCAGTGTGGCATTCTTGGTCTTCTTATATTCTGTAGCCCTTTAGCATATTTCTGTTCAGTTGTGCAGATGCAAAATTACTTTAATTCCATTGCTTAGTTTATTTTTTTTATATATAGATTACTCATTTTATTCATGCGCAGGAAATCTGTCTAGACATAACAAACAATTTTCAAAGTAAATTATGAACTTTCTTTTTTGCACGTTCATAGTCTCTTTCCATTATATATGATAAAAACAGGACAAATTGAATTAGCAGAGAGTTGAAGTGAAGCAAAATTATTTTCCAACAGTCTTGTGTCTGTATGGGGATATGGTGCAAAAAACAAAACAAAACCCAAAACCACTGCTAGGAAATAACTAATTATTTTTTCCCTCAACATTTTGGCATGCACTTTTTTTCTTTTTTTATTAAAAAACTTCTTACTATGGCAAAACAAAACACTGTGAATTGTATCCAGTGCAGCGTTTGCAGAAGAGCACTTGCCCAAGGGCATTTCTCTGCTCCTTCCTTCTCATTGCAGCCTTTTGCATGCCACAAAAAGCCTGTCCTGAGGGTTGGGAGACGCTTGGGGAAGGCCTGGAATGTGAGGTGGGGGCCACACTGAGAGGGGGAATGGGGGGAAACCAAGTGGAGGCTGCTTGCAGTCTAAGCAGTGTTATCACAAAAGCATCCCAGTTCTGAAGATAGACGCATCTGTGTTAGTGTGCCAAGTGGCTTGCATTGATGTAACCACAGTGACATCAGTTGCAGTTTGTTAATGTGTAACCTGTGTAAAGCAAATAGAGAAAAACTGTCCTGGTTTGCTACTTGTCAATTTCAAAAAGTAGTAAAGAGAAGATGAGCAATACATACTGTGAGCATGCTTCTGGGATTTACCTATAACCTCAACCCACGATGCTGGGAACCACTTTTGATTTTTTGAGCTGAGTGCAGAAGAGGAAATTTTGGGCCCTGTGATCAAAATATCACACCTACCAGAATTCCCTCTTTTGCCCAAGAAGCAGTTCTCTGCCCCATTGTATCTAGCACCTTTCTGCCTCCCCCCCCCCCACTTTTATGTCAAAATAGGAATGCTGCTACTGCTGCAACCCACTTTAGTTAAGAGTGAGACCCATAAACTGAAGCCTAATGTACTAGGTTAGGAAATCTGTAAGCTATCAAAAATGCTTGTTTAGATAATTCTTTTGTCCTTAGGGAAAGAGCTTGTCTGCAAACCTTGGCTAAAAGAGCATAAAACCAGTAGACTGGACGTGTTGTCATTCTTAAACCAATCCAATATGGCAATCATGTACAGAGTTGTATCATTTGCAGTGTAAATAAGTTAAGTCACTGTATGAGGTATTGTCTAATGTTTAGCCAATTGCTTTTTGTGCTTTCACCTCCTGGGCATATGTTGATCCCATCCTAAGCCAGTGCATTCAGTACTATGTGGTCATTTTTCACACTCCAAAGAAGATGTGTATTGAACTGCCTGATCGTGATGCTAAGATTTCAAGAAAACTATTTCATAACTGCTTTGTGAGGTCCCTGAAGTGCGCCCTGCAAGGTGTACTATTTTAAATAGCCTACAGTTGAATTATACTGCATAAGTAGCTCCAGTTTAAGACTGGGGACCTTAGCAAAGCACCTTCTCCATTTATACTCAGGCAAGTGTATTGTTCTTTTTAAACCAGAGCAGACAGGGAATAAGCTTTTCAGCTGCAATCCTCACTTTAGGCTTGGGTGCTGGTTTAAGTTTGCTCTGAGTTATATCAGATGCGACCAATGCCACATAGCTCTGTGCATCTGAGCAAGTCATCTACAAGACATCTGAAGTACCACAAACAGACAGCAGGTATGCTGTAGATGTCCAAATTCTGTTTCGTGTACATTGTCATGACAATTATCTTTAAGAATATTCTACAAGCAGATAAATCTTTACCGTTTTATGTGCAAAGTGTGTCATGAATTAGCTAGCATTGGTCTGTGTTGCTGTTTTTCTATAGTCAAGGAATGTTTATTGCAGTGCTAGTCCTAGTAAATGACAAACCCAAAGTAAGGGTTGTGCAAGTCATGATGCATTTGATTGAACTTTCTTTTATTTGTGGCCATGTATGAATGTCTGAAACTTGCAGTTCTTTTCCTACTGTGGATAACCTCCAAGTGACGTCTTTTTTGCTTTCTTATAAATCTAATGAGGTCAACTTTCAGTTAGAACTCTTCAGGGCTCTAAAATTTTAAGAGGGCCCAAGGACCTTTAAAATTCCCCCCTTTGCACATACAAAAGTTACTGATGACAGAAGACAAGTCAGTAGGAGATTCCAGACTTTTATAGTGTCCCACACAGTTTCTCAGTAGTCCAGTTGACTTTTCTGCATGCAAAGCTCTAGCAAGAAGTGTCCTCTTTCTTTTTATTTACAACATTTATATCCCACCTTTCCTTTAAAGAAAAGTCCCAAGCTCTATTTCAGTGAGATTACTATGGCCGTGTGCCATTATTTCCTTACCCTGCTTCAGTTCCATTTTCAAAGTGATGCAAGTAGTGAATTAAGATTTGTTAGTGGAAACAGATCAAATGTTTCCCCAGTCTGTCCGTGACAATGGATAAACGAAGCAGACAGAAACAAGGAATGGGTAGCATTTGTCACAGTGACAGCATTTGACAGTGTGGTAGACCTGTCATAAATTTACAATACACTCTAAGTAGAATTCAGATGTGTGTGATGGAAGGAGAGGTACTACATGACTGTTCTATTGTGTTTCTATTGTGTTCATTCAGTGCAGCAGCTCCCACTGCTGAAGAGACAAGCCTCTCCTTCAACTAATGGCTTGTTGGACATTCACATCAACTTACCTATTACTTTGGTTCAAGTAACTTTTCATACTTCTGTTGCCTAGTACCTATTATGTATTGAAACACACACAAATAAAATATTATGTTTGTGGGTGGCTAGGTGGGTTGTCGTTTTGTTGTGTTTACTGATCACTGTCAAATAAGATTTTTTTAAAAAAAGAGAAAGACACATTCACCTATTGTTTCCTTCAATACGTCTCTGTCACTTTTGCTAAATGGACAGTGCACAGTTGCTTCCAACTATGTGAGTGCATGGCAAAATACAAAATTGTGATCTTTTCTACACCTGTTGGTGTCCACAATTTTGTTTAATCCTGCAGGAAAGAGGTTGTGTGTGGTGCAGAGACTGTTCCTCTGAGCCTTCATTGGACTGTGTTCAAGGATTCCCTGCCATGGCATTTCGTCATTTCCACCATCTTGATGGTCTTTCCTTTTCTATATGTTTCCTTCTACAAAAATTGTTGTTGATTTTTTTTTTTTTCATATTTGGCATTTATTTGGAACCGGACTGTCTTCCTGTAGACTCTCCAGGAATGTCTGTTTTAGCTTCTTGGGTGAATAGAAAGCTCTTCTGACCTAATGGACTGAAGTAAGCCACGTCTTGACCATTTACAGGAGGTAACGGATGGTGGCCACACCGTCACCTCCCTAGGTGGTCGTTGCTTCACGAGGGCAAGCGAGTCGGCCTCTCCACAGTGAGCTCTTTGACTGGAGTTCCTTCTGCATTTCTTGTAAAGCTTCTCTTGTGGTGTCCCTCCTTTTGACTCACTTGGAATTTCTGAAGTTTCTCTTGGATACGCTTCACTTTCTAGCTGGAACCGGTGCATCATTGCTATTAACTTGTTCTCTTCTGTCTTAAGCGAAGAGATGGCAGGCGCCCAAAATCTGCTACTTCATGTGTTGACAGTTCCAGTTTTGGAATTGCACAGCAGCCTGCTGAAACCTATTCCTTGTAGTTATGTTGTGGTACATGGGAGCCATGGGGCAGAGACTGCAAAATTCAAGATAAGTTATTCTTTCTTTAAAGCTATTAGGAGGAGGCACGTGCACTTCAGGGAAGTGCAGCAAACTCACCAGGAGGGGCAGGCGGGGGGGGGGATTTTTTGTTTGAGTGCCAAGATATGGTGCATCAATAAATTACCAGAAATCATTGCCTACTGAGAGGGCTTTTCAGTCTAGCGTTTAGAAGTGACATACTTGAAGTGTGTGTGTGTGTGTGTGTGTGTGTGTGTGTGTGTGTGTATTCATTCTGGTAAGAATTTATTTTTGCAAGTTTTATTTGTGAACCACCCAGAGAATTTTTTGTTCATATCATTTGGTAAACTATATCATGATAAATACTTTAAAAAATGGATTAGCTGGATGTTTACTTAATTTTATTATGTGATTATAGCCGTTCTTTCCTCCCAAGGAGCATAAAGTAAAATACATAGTCCCCCCTTGCTTACTAATTTTAACAAAACCCCTCACAATAACCTTTTGTTTTAGTAGGCTGAGGGATGAATAGCCCAAAGTCCCTCAGTGTCTTGAGTAGGGATTTGAACCCAGTTCACATTTTTAAACAAAAGCACACAGAAATTATAAACAACCATGTTGCTCACAACTTTTTGGCATTTTGTTTGACCTAATAATGTTGTTATAATACTGTAACATTTGGATTTTAAAGGGCCAGTTAATATGATTTTAAAAAAGAAATCCCATTTAAATGCTAAAAATCTAATTACTTTTTGAAAATCATTTATTTCTATCCTCGCTTCTTAAATATCTGATCTCAATTTGTAAATCCAAAAATAAAAGAATAGCTGTTTCATATCTGAAACCAGTAATCTAAGTTTTGATTCTGCCCTTTGTTCTGTACGCCACACCACATTCTGACAGTGCTCTTCTAACACAGTTAAATTGTGTACATTGTCATATCCATGTTGCAACATGTCAGGAATGGATGGTTGGAATAAGATAACAGGAGTCTAAATTTTGCAGGTCGTGAAATTAAACTTGTTGTGAGATATTAATCTTCATGGTTTTGTACATGTCAGTGAACTTGTCTGCACATAACAACTAAACCATGGTTTATTGCTAAGTGTATCAGTTGGACTGAGTCTGAGAAAAGCTCTGGCTCTTGCACTCCTTCCTCTCCCCCTCTCATAATGGCCAGGAGAAGGATTCCGCAGTGTTTAGCTTTACTTTCTATGAATCCTTGCTTTCTCATCATGTATGAACCATAGACGGTGGTTTAAAATAACCTCAGGTTAGTTAAACAAGTCAGTTTTAATTACCCATGGTTTGAAGCTGGCTCATTTTGAAACTGATCGGAATTTGTTCATGGAAAGTGAAACTAAATGCAGCAGAAGTCCTCCTGACTGAGAGAGAGGGAGAAGGTGCAAGTACACAAGCTCAGGGCTTTGCTTAGGCCCATTCCTGCTCATGCACATAGCACTATATTCTGATTTATATGCTAACTGCACCACTGACATGAAATTTCACAAACCGTCAAAATAGAAAAACTTAAGATGTACAGCATGTTTTTTTTGGGGGGGGGGAGAAGGGGACAACCTTTGCTTCTGTCTTGCTAAGAAGATAGAAAAATGCTTCACAAAACTCTAGCATACATATTTCCTTACATGCCAGTAACTTTGCAGTGTTGGTAGCTCCTGCCCCATGAACACTTTTACCTTTGGCAGAACTACAGTGGTACCTCCGGTTACGAACTTAATTTGTTCCGGATGTCTGTTTTTAACCTGAAACTGTTCTTAACCTGAGGCGCGCTTTCGCTAATGGGGCCGCCCGCTGCCGCTGCATGACTTCCGCTCGCATCCCGGGGCAAAGTTTGCTACCAGGAGCACCTACTTCCGGGTTAGCGGAGCTTGTTACCCGAAGCCTTTGTAAGGAGGATGATATGTAACTCGAGGTTCCACTGCATGTATCTTCCTTGTTAAGATGTAGAAGTGGCATTTTGCAGATGCCTAAAGAAAGCATTACAGCCCTTCCTTTTCCTTCTCAAGGTCCTTGCTGGACTGTGTATGTAGCAAATGTGAGACGGCTATGCAATCATGTATGCTCAACTCTCATTTTCCACTTCAGTCCACTTCCTTTTGTACTGAATAATTAATTGCTTATGCTAAGTGATAATTTAATCTGATTCCATTTCTACCTTTTTATTCTTCTTTTCTTCTCCAGCAACTTGAATTAGTGGAACCCAGTGGTTGGATTCACGTAGCCTTAACAGATACTCATAAGAAACCTATCCGCACTTTTATGATTCAGATTGCTGTTTTAGCCAATCACCAAAATGGAAGAGACACTCATATGCGGCAAATCAAGGTGTATACGCCAGTGGAAGAAAGTTCTATTGGTAAATTTCCTAGGTGTACAACAATTGATTTCATGATGTATCGTTCAATCAGGTAAACAAAGCTCAATTTTGTACTAAAGCATTGTATTTTTGTTTAATTTTCAAATAAAGACATAAAATCTTGTTACACTGTCTAGTTCCTGGGTGTGTGTGTGTGCACTGCAGACATCCTCATGGATGTAACTTCACTATTGTTTATTTTATTCCAAGAAATGTATTGCTTTTCCTTTCTAGAAACAGAAGAGGGGAAATCTCAGAAGCTTCTTCATTTGTTAATTATCTGTTAGTGTATTTTATTGTATAATTCCATTATTACGTTGGGCTCCTCCAAGAGTGTGTAAATGTCTCTTTAAAGTGTGATTATGTAATTTTGTTCAATGTACAGGGAAGCTGATGAATAAATTCATGAACTTTGCCTTACTGCCTTCTGTAGGACCAGCCTTTCTTAAGTGCTGGTTACCCATAGCATATACAGAGCTACTTCTAAGAATATTTTGTAGAGATTTGAAGGAAAGCAATCTGAGGATATAATTTTATTTGATTTTGTAGAGGCAAAGGATAAGATTCTTATTTCTGAAACACAAGAGCCTTGCTGGATTAGACCAAAGGTCTGTCTGATACAGCCAGATGTTTCTAGGAAGCCATGACCAGGGCATGAAGGCATTAGGCCTCCCACACCATTGCCTCTCTAGTAACTGAGATTTGGCTGCATACTGCCTTTTAATCTGAAGGTTCTGTTTATCTATCACATCCAGAACTTCTAATTATTTAATTTGTCTAATCCCACTTTAAGACATTAGTGACCATCACTACACCTTAGCATTTGCTTGCAGTAGTGCTTTCAAGTAAGTGCCTTCCAGTCAAGAGTCACACATAGAAGAATCAGCAGGAGAGCCTCCAAATGAATCAGGACAGACTTATCACATTTTGAATAAATACACATTACCTGTGTGTGTGCTGTACAACCAGAGTCTGAAATTACCTAACTGCACTACTTCCCCAGCCTAGTGTTGCACGTTGTTTCCAGGTTGAGGATTCATAAGAATGCCTTGTGTTAGGGGGGCCCAAATCCTGGAGCCGGCACTTATACACATCTCTCTAAGGCAGGGCTGGGGAACTTTGGATCCTCCAGATGTTCTTGGATTCTAACACCCATCCGCTCCTGCTAGTGTGACTAAAAAGGTGAATAATTTTGGAAGTTTGGGTCCAACACCATCTGTAGGGCCAAAGGTTTCCCATCCCTTCAGTAAGGTAACTGTGAAAAGGGTGTGTGTGTTGCTTAAATTTTGCTAGAGTAGTTTGGATCTACATAAAACTATAAATTACAAAGCAGTGCTGTGTTCCTTGTACAGTTGTGTTACTGGAAGTTGTGAAGCAAGCTTCAGTCTCCTAAACATTTAAAACTATAGTTACTGCCATCTTTGCTTTCTGCCACAGGAGTCCAACCCATAAAATAAAGCATTTTCAGACAAATGTTGCATTGTTGGAAGAGCTCAAATGGCCATGAAACTCCACTTTACTACAAAGCAGGAGTCTTCATACAACAATTGTGCAACCCTGCCTAGATATTTTGTGCAGTTGATATTTGGCACAATTTTTCCTGGCTGAGGTTAAAGACACCAAGTACAGCTCCAGAGGACTATGAAGTCCTAATTCTAGGAATAATCAGTGTGTGCTAAGTGAGTATAACTTATTTTTGGATACTACATTGACTTACTATATTCTTTGACCTATATGTTATTATCCCCAAATTTGTTAGAAAATAATTCACTTTGGTACGTGTTTGGTATATGCTCTGTATATATTCCACCAATTGGCGGAAACTGTGTCTCTTTTTAGCACCATTTTATTAAGTATCCTTTGCATTGGCAGCAGCACCAATTTAAATATTTAGATGTCTGGATTTCCAGACACATACAGTTAATGCTACAGGAGAATCTGGATCTGATTCCCTCATTCAGTTCAGATTTAGGCAGGTGCTAAACCCAGATTCTATTGAGATGCGTGTGCTTTGTCATTTGATTGAGGGTCCCTTTGTCTTCTACTCAGTATTCCTTTCTAGTATGGAATACTAGAGAGCTGATCGTTTTATTTTGTTCTTCAGTCTGCAGTTAAGACTTTTGGTTGAGGACAGACTTCCCTAAAGTATTGATGAGGATTCTTGCTTCCATGTTTTGCCATGTGCCTCGTCTCCTTTCCACGGTTACTTAAGAACATGGGTGACCAACCTTTTTTTCTGTTGAAGTCTGTCCTCTGTTTTGGTCCACATGCTGGTGGTGGGGAGGCAGAAGGTGATGGGTAGGGCCTCCTCCTCCTCCCTCTTTCTCCTTCTCCAGCAAGCTGCCACACGAAGAACAGATTGCTCTTGCAAGAGATCTGAACTGATTGTTTGTAGAGGGCTTCTCATAGTAGGTTGAAGGCCATCTGAGACCACCCCTACTTTGGAACATGTATGTGAAAGCTAGGTCCTATTATGTATCCTAATCAGTGGACGTCTCATCTCAAGTTTCCACCTTAGAAAATCGCATGCCGGAACTTCCGGAGGTGGCGCCAACGGCAATGGCGGAATCCCTCTAACCCAGAGGGAGATCGCTCCACAGAAATCGGGTCTAAAACCGCTTCGGCGCAGCGGGGACCCTTCAAACCACAGGCGGGTGAAGCCTGTGACCCTGGGACTCGGCGGGCACTGTTTGCGCCCCCCCGGTCTGCAAAGGAACCCGGCAACGGGCTCCGGAACAGAGCGGGGAAGTGAAGGCGCTGTGCTGTGAGTCGTCTGCTTCTTTTGTGGAGTGAAGCCGCGTAGCTGTTGCCGGAGAGCGCTGCCTTTTTTCCTGGACAATTCGGACTTTAAAACAAATATCCGTGAGTACCCAGAATTTGGACAAATTGGGATACTAAAGGAAGATTAGTGAAAAGGGCAGATTTGGACTATAAAAAAAAAAGAAAGAAAAATTGATTGAATTTGGTACGGAGCGGTAAGGGCTAAACAGGAAGTCACCCTTCCGTTCTTTTGTAAATATAACAAAGCAAAGTCAAATTGTACTAGAGCTTTGAAAATTGCTCTCAAAAGAGTGGAATCCAACATTTTAAATTGGGAATATTTTTTTTGGACTATTTGAAGCAGTAAAAAGAAGTTATTTTCGTCCTGATCCTGGAGCGGGGAAGTCAGGACTGACGTGAACAAATCAAGGTATCTGTGTGTGTCAGATGGTTAAAAGAAGAGAATTTTTGTGACTCTATTGTTCCCTTTCGCACTTTAAACGAATATATAAGGATAAAGGATTTTAAGTAACATGGAAATGTATCAGAAACAAATATAAGTCTTCCCCTTAGGGGGAGCTTTAGAAACTGTAACTAAATGCCAAGGACTTGACAGTTGTTACAAAGAACCGTGGGAGAGTGCAACAATGTTTTCAGAAGCTGTGGTTTGCCTGCTCAAAGAAACAAATATTCTACTGGAAGAACTACATGATAAGGTGAACCAGATGGCCAAGTCGACTGGAAATCTCGGACTGGCAGTGGAAGGCGTTGATCAAACTGTGGGAATAGATGTGGAGTCTATCCAGGATCCAAACCAGGAGTGTGTTTTGACAGAACAGGGGTTTGTGGCATTAAATCAGGAGTGTGGCTTGACAGAACAGTCTCAACAGGAGCTTGATCCTTCGGACTTGATAATGGAATTTGGGAAAAATCAGATATGGGAAGGGAAAGTTCGGTGTGGTTTGGAAATGGGGGGCTGGATTGACCCCCCTATGTTGGGATATTTGGACTTTTTAAATTCAGTAACAGGCTGCGACATGTTTGGAAATGTGGGGGTCCACAAATTCGGGGGGCCCTTGAAGTATGCGCTTAAATACTACATGGAATGCAGCGATGAACAGGGAAAAGGATCTGATCTGATGAGAAGGGTTAAAAGCACTATTAAGTTGGAGCTACTACGAGCAAGTGACTACAGCCACAAATATGAAGAAAAGCTGCGGAAGGGCCATGGAAGTGACTTGAGGGCCTCGGACATAAGGTCACCGGGTTAGTTTGATGAATAAGGACTGACAAATCCCGAAACCAGGAGGAAGGGACGTTGGATTAAGATTGGACTTGATTATATGCTTCTTTCGTTTTTGTTTTTTTTTAATTAATAGAATGTTTTATAAAGCTGATGAATGATAGAATGAGAGAAAAATGAATGATAGGAAAATGTTGGAAGAATTTACCTGGCTTTAGCAAAAATGTATAAAGAATTATGAAAGAACATTATGAATATAAGAAGCGGGTAAAGTCAAGATCTAAATTTTAAATTTTAAAGTTTATTTTATAATAGAAGGAAAGGATTTGCTGGGATAATTAAAAACTATTAAAGAATCATGAAAGAACATTATGAATATAAGAAGTTGGTATAATTAAGATTTAAATTTTAAATTGTAAGGTCTATTATATAATAGGAAAATGGAAAGGATTTGCTGGGATAATTAATAACTAGAATACAAAGGAAGGGAGGAGGAGGAGGTCTAATGTTTTTTCTTCTCTATTATTATTTTTCTTCTGTATTTCTTACTTTTTCATATTTTTTTTTTTTTTACTTTTGTATCTTTTTCTTATTGTGTGTAAGTTTTTGTATTTCCTATTTTTTGTTTTTGTGTAATTTTTGTATTTTTTTTGTTTTCTCTTGAAATCTCAATAAATATTATTAAAAAAAAAAAAAAGAAAATCGCATGCCGTTTGAACTGATTAAAACATCATTTTGACTCTAGCTCAGTGTAACAAAAATGTTTGTGAAGACCTCAAAGCTTTCTGATTGTGTGGATTCTTTAGTAGGATGAAATAAAGAGTCAGCATATTTGTTTTCCCCATTAAAATATTTATCCATTTCCAGAGGACCAGTCTTAAAAACTCCATAGAGCAGGGATGTTCAAACAAACCAGGATCTCAGAAAATCCAGAGTTCCAGAGATTTAAGAGTAGACTTTAATCTGCATTAGGAACCTGTGCTGGTAAATCCTGGATTTAAGTGCTTTGCTTATTGAAGATGAGATTGTGAACTTGGAGCCAAGGCCGCCCAAATGTATATGAAATGACTTATTCAGCTATATATTGGTAGCTATGATGCTGGGGTTATTCCTTAATCAGGATGCTGTAAAGCGAACATTGAAATAAGTATGTTTTCATTTAGGGGGCACACAAAGAAGAACTAATGTATCAAATAAGCTGAATCTAAAGTATTTGTATTATGCATCTAGAACACAGTCCCTAACGTTTGAATTAGTTGGCAACATCAGTGACAATAATAGTCAAGGCAGCTATTTCAAATGGTAACAGGTCCAGATGGAGTAATAATGCATGAAATGCTGAATATTAGGCATATTTCGGCAGCTACAGTCCCATGACTCCAGAACATAGCATACTGTGCTTATTTAAAAAACCATACCTCTTAATATAGCAATTAAAAATCCTTTGACTTGCACATCAGTTTGTTTTCAGTTTTTACAATATTGTGCAATATGATGCATCATCACTTGTATTTCCTTTTTAAAAAAGGAAATACTTGAGAGAGCTATAGGGGAGCGAATGCCATCATGCGCTTCGTGGTGAACATGTATAATAGATTTAACAGAAATGCACTTGATCTCTTCACCTCTTCAGAGTAGATTAGGTGTCTTAGTAAATATGGCGTTAGGATCCTCCATTTTTACAAAGTTGCTAATACACTAGGTTATTGAGGAAACCAAGTACCTTCTACCACCCAAGTAGCATATTCATGGGCAAATAAAACAACTTTGGTCTTTTTATGCTGTCACAGTATATGGCCCTATTATTGCTAGCTTCCATTTGGAAATCCTTTCTTAATTCAGGGTGTTCCTCCCTTCACACCGAATGTGACAAAGCCAGAAGACAATAGAAGTTGATGCAGGTCTCTCTAACGTAATTTACATAGTTTAGTTCTTTCTTTACTCTTCCTCTTTTAAAAAATCAGATTTTTATCCACCCTGATTACAATTCAAAAAAAAGGGGAAGTCAGAGTTTAAGCAGAACATCTGCAGAACTACAATGACAAAATAACTACAAAATATTAAAAAAGCTTGCATTCTATATCAAAAGGAATTAGCCAAAGTGAAAAAAGGAAAAAAGACAATAATCCATATCATACCTTTTTGACTATAGATTCAAATATAATAATATAACCATTATTATACCCAACTCGCCATACCCAACTTCAAGACTCTGTAAAACCACAATATGTTTTGATTAACCCCAAATCCATGCTGTAATCAATACATGGCTGTGAATTTCTTGCAAGTTTAGTGTGTCTGTATTTCTTTACGTCTGATACAATGAGTTAACTTGGCCATTGAAGAAAGCTCTCACATTTCCTCACTCCATTAACAATTGGAATCATTGCTGATCTACACTTACTTAGAAGTAGTTTAATAATAAAGACAGGAGCTGATATCCTTTTAAAAATGCTGTTGTGCCTCAGTTTTCCAATTACTTTGCCATGGTAGGGTTAGCCAAAGGGATTCTACCAGGCCAGGGGAGCTGGAGTCCAACAAAACTGGTTCCCCATCCCTGGCCTAAAGTCATTAGCACTTTATAATGGGAGACTCCAGGAACACTGGCATTTGGCTGAGGATATTTTAAGTTCACTCCATTTCCTCTTCCCTTTCGAAGCTATTCATTAATTTCAGTTGCATTTTGGATGAAATGGAGTAAGTTCAACCACAAGCAAACAGAACCTTAAATAATGTGCTCTACCCAGGAATATCTTTCACCTTTAATGTGATTTGTGTCGGTAGAGCTTTTTTTGAAGCTCATAAACTTAAGACCAGGCACTTCCTTAAGATTCCATAATATCTTCCATTTTCATTCTTAACTGTGCTTCTCACATTACCCTCCCTTCGCACGTCATTTTTCTGTTTTTGAATGGTTACGTGAAAGAATTAGATCACCGTTTGTTCTAATGACCTCCAAGGCTGTGCTTACAATGCATTCAGATGATTAAATAAACTAGTACCCAGGTCCCTTGTTCTTCAGGCCGGTGGTAGAGACCAGAGTGTCCATCTCTTCCCTTCTGTCATCCCAGGGCAGTTAACAGCTGGAACCTTCTAGCCAGAAGGGAGGGGAAGAAGACTCTGCAGCTGCTCATTCTCTGGCCAATCTTTACACCTTGGTGGGATGATGGAGCAAAATGGCTTTGCAATGGCTTGGATTTATCAACAAAATGAAGCCAGAAGCATCACTGGGTTTTGTTATTTAAAATATATTTTTGTTCCTTGCGGGCAAGTCCAGGCACTTACATTTTAATTGACCGCAATCTAATTTGGCAAGGTTTTTTCTGCCCCCCACCCCTTTACCCCTTCAGCCTTAGCAAAATTTAGTCAAACAATCTCTTGACTGTAGTCCTGCATGAAAGCAATCACATTTCTGTACTTTTCCTATGACAAATTTATTTTTCCTATAAGCTTTCATTGGCTGGTGCAGCTGGCATGGGCTTGCTGACAATGAGCCAGGAGATCTTAGCTTAAAGGAAAACTCACAGCTCTCTCAGATACTGGCACAGAGCAGGGTAAACCCATCCCTGGGCATTAGCACTAACACTTGTTGGTATTACTGGCACGGCACCTATTGGTACATACACACCCTTGGGAGTAAGAAAAGGGACGTGGATTGTGTAGGGCAGGTTGTTGGTTGGTTGCTGGAGCATATGAGCAGGTACTATTTGTTTTTAGGAGATGAAATAATTTGCTTTTTAGATTGAAAGGTATGATTCAACAGAGGGAGGGAGGCACATGTGGATAAGTTATAGCCTGCATTTTATTAGGTGTTTATATCTGTGTAAAAGTGTATGACTGTTGAACATCTGCAACTTCTGATGCTACTGTCAATAGGACCCCTCCTTCTGAATCATACGTTGGTCCAATAAAATAGTCAGTTAAGCAAGGCTTTAATAACCATCTGTCTTTCACAGTTGTGATATGATGTCTGAAGTAAATTTTAACTTTGACGGTAAGGGTTGGGGCAATTTTAGGTGCAACACTTCTTTCTCTTTTTCTTAGTGTTTGTGGTAAAATTCACACAATCGCTTAATTTGGTCGAATCAGTGTCCATTGAATATTCATTTGCTGAGTGAACAAAGGCTCAGATGCAGAGATAAAATGAAGTGGAAATGGCATGACATAGTATGAGAGTTTCCTTTTTAATAAGTAGGAAATGACAAGTTTTCGTGGTTACGGTTTATTTTAAGGACCGTGAAATGGGTGGGACCATTTTGTGTGGTCCTGCTCATATTTCTATTGGATAGATACAGGGCACATTCCACCAGAGGAAGACTTTGATTGACTTCCAAGTCTGACAAAATGGGAGTTTAATACATGTATGCAGTAATTGTTTATTATTGAAGCCAAAAAACAAGCATAGTATTTAGACTAAGAACTTGCCAAACTTGACAGAGCACAAGCTTACAATATAGATTAGTCTGAACATTTGCTCTTTGCACTTTTTTGTGGGGTGGGTGGGTGCGGGGAGAGAGAATAACTTTAAAAAATCATACGTAAGATGTTTAGGCCCCCCCCCACTAGCTAACTGACAGTGAAATATCAAAATCATGAGGGATCTTCCACCACAAAATTATCAGCATTTGTCATTTGGAAAGCTGAAATTGGGCTCATGTATAAGTTGAAGGCACTGAAATGTATGAAAATGGGATATATTGAATTGTCTCCTGCATGACAGCCAACGGTCCACTAGAGAACCATAGAGGACAAATACAATGATTTTGTAACTTAACGTTGCACTGGATATATTTTGGCGCTATCCTTGTGGTATTCACTTGTTAAGGAAGTAACAGAGGAGCATTGAAATACGGACAAACTCACTATGTGCTGCACCTACAAATATCCACTGAAATAAGAAATTTGATTTTTTAAAAAGCAAAATGTATGAGGGAAAAACCTGGAGTAGCTAGTTTTTCAGGTTAGGGAGGTGAATATGGTGCTATGAAGCTAAATAAATTGAGTAAATATGTGCCTGTTTGAACAAAACACAGACAGGAAGTTTTCTCAATCAGCAAATTGGGAAGAACCAGTAAAAAACTTCTTTACAAATTATTATTAAGGTTGGCCTGGAACTGCTGTTATAGTGCTTGAAGAAAATACCATGTACAGTTAACAGAAAATTGAGCATGTGATCAAAATCTGACTAAATCCTAAATTTGCAAGGCAGGTAAGCCCCCGGGGGAAAAAGAGCTATAAAAGGTGTTCCTATTTCAAGTTTTGCTCAAGCAAGAAAGTCTTCTTGAGCTCTGGTGAGTTCCTGGAATCTTTGGCTGTCCTTTGGTCTTGTCTCCTGGTTTGTCTTCCAGTCCTAATTCAGTTTGAGGTCCAATTTGGTAACGCCAATTAGGCCCCAATCTAGGCCAGACCAGTCGAGACCCAACTTAGGCCCCAACCAACTGGGGGCCTTTCACAGCCCTACCATTTAATTCCAGTTTTAAACCCTAATTATGCAGGTAGGTGAGGAGAGGTGTGGTAAAGGAGGAGTATCTCACCTCTATAATCTCTTTCCCCCCGCCCCACATATTTATTCTGGGTTTTAAACCCTCTATATTGGCTTTTTTGAGGCAATAATAATTACCTTCATCATTAACTATACTGAGTGATAACCAATGTTAGTCATATTCAGGACATATCCTTTCAAACAGTAATTGAGTGGATGATTTGGTTGACTATCACCCACTGTAAGGATAGAAGATTGATGTAGTTAAATGTAGGGCCAAATGTCTATTAGTGAACTCACAAACCCTATTATCTAGTTTTCTTAAGTCAATATAAACTAGTCCCATTGATTTCTCAGGGACAGACCCCAAAAAGTGGATATTTTAAGTGGAGTTTACACACACACACACACACACACACACACACACACACACACACAGTGGTACCTCGGGTTAAGTACTTAATTCATCCCCGAGGTCTGTTCTTAACCTGAAACTGTTCTTAACCTGAAGCACCACTTTAGCTCATGGGGCCTCCTGCTGCTGCCACGCTGCTGGGACACAATTTCTGTTCTCATCCTGAAGCAAAGTTCGTAACCCGAGGTACTATTTCTAGGTTAGTGGAGTCTGTACCCTGAAGCGTCTGTAACCTGAAGCATCTGTAACCTGAAGCGTCTGTAACCCAAGGTACCACTGTGTATAATATCTCAGTCTGTATGTGCACTGTATTTGAATTGTGTATAGATGAAATTGTTTAAAATGTCATTTATTGTTGATATTGTTTATCACTTCAGGGTGTTTTATAGGAAGTGTTTCAAAAGTGGAAATATATAAATAAGTACTGTGGAGTTTGAGTATCAAAGGCTCCAGGTCCTGAGATAATGCATCACTCTTGCTGCCTGAAAATTCATTTGATGCTATGACAGAGCTGCAAAAATCAAGCTCGTTCAGAACTGTTTGATTGGGAAACTATCATGGAACTATCATTTCTATTTCACTTTTGAATCCTACCAATTCACAACCAGAAAAGTCAGAATATGTATGAGTTAAAACAGTTATCTGAATACGTATCAAATCGCTGAATAAATTGTAGAGTTTGTGGGAGTACACTTTGGTCCTGCAGATATTGCTGAACGATGACGTACCTCATCCTTGGTCATCTGCCATTCTTGCTAGGGCTGATGGGAGCTGTAGTTGCAGGGCCGGGTCATTTCAGTCATATTTATTAAGACCTGGCTAATCTTTCTTCTTATAGGTTTATACTGGTGTGCTCCCATCAGCGGCGTAGCGTGGGTTGTCAGCACCCGGGGCAAGGCAAGTAATTTGCGCCCCCTAACCCCTAACCTGCCGCCGCTGCCAGCTTCTTCTTGCTGCTGCCTGGTCTGGTCTGGTGTGGTTCTCTCCCGCGCTCAGCGCTGTGCTGGGCGGCCGCTGCACTGTCCCTCCCCCAGATAGTCCCTCGCTCTCTCTCTCCGCACCGCACGCCTGGCACCCACCCCCTCCACAGTGGGCGGCGACCCAGCGGCTCGGATCGGATTCGCACAGCCAGCACTGCAGTGAGAGAGAGTGAGTGAGCCAGGTAGGGGCAGAGAGCTGCGAGTGCGAGCGCGCCCCCCCCAGATGTTGCACCCGGTGTGGCCGCCCCCCCCTGCACCCCCCACGCTACGCCACTGGCTCCCATTCATTTCAGAGTGTTTTTTTAAATAAACTATAATTAAATACAGCATATTCATACCTGTCCATTGTGAGCAGTCACATATTGTATTTTCAAAGCAGCTCAATATTGGTAGTGACTAAATATGGGTGGCTGGGTTCCCCCCCTCCAATTGTGTTATGTGGTTTCACCAGTGAGTACATTATTGAAATTCAGATAGCTTTGGTGAATACTTTAGTCCTTTTAAGAGTGTGTTGAAGGTACAGGTTATTGGTTTGTTTGTTTTTTCAAAATTAAGAATGCCTAGTGAAAGTATTATTTTTACTAACCCCTATTTTTATAACAGGCTCATAAAACTCAGTTTGCATCGCTTAAAAAAATTGAAATTACCTTTTCACAAAGTCAAAAGGCAAAAGTTCATACATTAGTAGAGAAGACATATTTTATTTAATATCCATGGATTTGTTATTTTAATGTTTGATGTCCAGTTGCCCCATTGAGTTTTCTCTGATTGGACACAAAGTGTTCCATGACTGACTTCACCATAACATTGGGGAATTTTAAGATTAACAAGTCAGTATACTCTGTTTATGTATTTTGAACACACACATTGTCCCATTGCACAGTTTCATGAACATGGAAGGTTGAGGCTAAGCTTTTCCTTTCCAGTGTTGTATCTCACTAATGCTACTCTTTCACAGGAAAAATTTTTTTGTTGATAAATATTTGTTAAATGTGTTCATAGGCACTAGATTTTGCCTAAGAGATTATTTGCACCTTTCTCATGGCAAAGAAACAGTTCACAGATGAAGAAATTGTACTTTATGATGCCATACAGCAATTTTCTCTAAAGGGGAGCCATATTCTCTTCCTGTCCTCTCTACATTGATTATTAGGAAAGCAAGTGCCTGGAAATAATCTAGCACATGTGCGTTATTCTTGGATGTTGTTGGATTACAATCCCTATCATCCCTCACCACTGGTCCTGCTACCTAGGGATGATGGGAGTTGTAGTCCAACAACATCTGGGGACCAAAGGTTGAGAAAGGCTGGTCTAAATGTTAAGGCATACAGTGGTACCTTGGGTTAAGAACTTAATTCGTTCTGGAGGTCCATTCTTAACCTGAAACTGTTCTTAACCTGAAGCACCACTTTAGCTAATGGGGCCTCACGCTGCTACCGCGCCGCCACCACACAATTTCTGTTCTCATCCTGAAGCAAAGTTCTTAACCCAAGGTACTATTTCAGGGTTAGCAGAGTCTGTAACCTGAAGCATCTGTAACCTGAAGCGTCTGTAACCCGAGGTACCACTGTAGTACACATGAGTAGCTTAAACATACTTAAAAATGACACTACCATACTATATAAAAATATATATCCAGCATTAGAAGACATTACCCAGAATTACTCATCTTCCATATGTACCAGTGAACATTACATAACAACATAAATCCATTCCAATATAGATTTTTCTCTCTGTGTGTAAGTTTATGTGGTTATTACTTTTTAATGTTTGCCTCCGTCACTTCTACTTTATGCCAGAGGAGGCATCAAATTTGGCATATACCCTGTTCCGCAGTGTTCAGGGTCCCCCCCCCCCAACCCTCTGGAGAGGCACAGGGGGCTGCAAGGGGAAGGAGGAGACTTCTTCTGTGAACTTTCTCAAGTAAATGTAACTTAAGATCCAAATACAGTGGTACCTCGGGTTACAGACACTTCAGGTTACAGACTCTGCTAACCCAGAAATAGCACCTCGGGTTAAGAACTTTGCTTCAGGATGAGAACAGAACTCGTGCTCCGGCGGCGTGGTGGCAGCAGGAGGCCCCATTAGCTAAAGTGGTACCTCAGGTTAAGAACAGTTTCAGGTTAAGAATGGACCTCTGGAATGAATGTACTTAACCCGAGGTACCACTGTAATTGTAATGCAGTATTGGAGGTGAAACTACTTAAACATTGCTAATCACTAATTATATATTTGAGGAATGACTCCCAAATGTGATCCTGTGAAATTTTCAGATCCTTAAATATGAGAGCCAGCCAAAATGGTGTTTAATTTCCCTCACAGAAGTTGGACTGCTTGTGAATGTTCTGTTTGGAGTTATACTTTTGTAGCAGCTGTGAACATTCTTTGACATTTCAGTTAAAGGCCACCTCAGTATTTTAACATAGAATATTATAATATCAGTTTATTACAATTATAGCCCATAGTTTTTTCTAGTAAATTTAGATATGCTGTAGCTAGTGCTGTGTACAGTCCCCTTCCTATCCAATTCATTCCAACCCAAAACAGCTTTGACCAGGGATAATCTGAACCCAGCTCAAACCCTAGATCCAGTTTACAATCTGGGGGGGAAAAACCCTTTGGAAATTGGACTTGCATTAGGAAATCAAAATTTCCATAAATTTCTTTTCCCCCTATATAGGTGCATCAGATTTGAGTTAGTTACTTAGTCACTCATTAAAACCCTTTAGCCAAATTTCCCTTTTATTCTTTCCATCCTAGTTAAGCTTCTTGTGACCTTGTTGAAGCACAGGTTTGTCTTCTGCCAGTGCCCTGGAAATCTTCACTTCTGGTACTCCTAGCTGTCACCAAAGACCCACATCCCAAGTTCCTTCTTACTTCCCTCAGGACTGCAGACAGGTTCTCTTGTCTCTTCATTGATTCACCTATCCCCAGCAAGCCATTCCAGCTGCCTCTGAGGTCTTCCTTCTCCTTGCCTTCTGGATTATTCCATGAACACCAAGCATCAACAACTCCACCCCAACTCTCCTCTGCTGGACCAGCACCAAGCCACATACAGGCTTCTTCTATAGGCCCCTTCTTCTGTAGGCCCCTCTAATCCAACCCCAGCCAATCACACTGTCTAACTGAAAATTCTAAACCTGCACCCACCAATTGAAATGTACATAGCTTCTACTCTTCTTTATATCACCAACCCTTCCTCACAGTTCTTAGTCAAGGTCCCTACGACAGTTAAACTAACTTTCACTAGTCCAGACAGAAATCTTTCCACATGAAATGCATTACCACGTACAATACAAATGTCAGAACACATTACACAATACTCATTAAAACTTAATTCAAATAAACAGGATTTCTTCACATATGGTGCTATAATTAATAATTGCAAAATGTAGGAGACAGCTTGTCTGGCTTTTTCGGAGACCATTCTGAGCGTTGGTTCGGCACATATTGCTGTAAATGTATTCTGGTCCACCTGACTGCAGCAATTTGTAGCTGCCTTGACCCAACACAGATTCAGCCAAATTGATACAAATGGACCCAATTCGGTTTGGGATTCAGACAAATAAAACTGCATAGCTTTAGTTTTAGTCTCATAATGTCCCTCTGAAGGATAGGCTGGCAGATACTGATTTTCCTACAGTCACTCAGCGAGCTTCATAGCTGAGTGTTGATTGTTGATTCCAACCTAGGTTTCTTTCCTTTGTTGAAACCCAACAACAGCATCACAATGCTTCTTTCTAGGGATGCTGCTGTGTGAATTATGGAGGAACCATCCTTCCTAATGACTGATTCAATAAAGAAAAGGCTAGATGATGTGCCAGAGAACTGGGAGTGAACAATTTCAGAGTGCCTGGCCAGGTCACCCTGTTCTAAATGAAAAATTGGGAATGATTGAAGCCAAGAAAACATCTAAAAAGATTTTTTTACACACACATGGACACACGCACAGAGAGAAGAGAGAAAGAGAGAGAGAGAGATGGGAGCATGGACTGGAAGCTCAGATCTAAACCTTATGTATGACCTGAAGGAAAAAGCAAAGCACAGTACTTGCCAACCAGCTGTATGGAGACATTTAATTATTATGGTTTTACAGTAGTTCAAAGAAGATGTGAATACAGTACATCACTATGGGCCATATCTGACACCTTCTGGAATGGGCACAATCTGCATATTACCCTCAGCTGTTCAAAAGTGTTAAGGTACTGCAACATCCAGATTGAAGTCCATATTAAGAAGCACACCCAAACTAAAATAATAATAATGTTGGACTTGATGGTACCCCTAACCTAGTCACTAATTTCTGGCAGCAATTCTTTATGGATAAACATAATAAAGAGATCTAATATATGTGTCAGATTTCTTTCCATTGAGCATAAATACTGTGAAAGCCATTGTTAAAGTGCATGCCAGATACTACACAACAGAGGTGAGATATGGGCTTTCTGCTGAACTTTGTGAGAAGTGAAAATCTGAGCTGGATTCCAGTTTCCACTATTCGGAGTGACACTAGATCCATCTCAGAATGCTCATTTCTCCTTGACAAAATTTTCCACCGAAGCAAAGAGAGAAGAAGAGTTTGGATTTGATTTCCCACTTTATCACTACCTGAAGGAGTCTCAAAGCGGCTAACATTCTCCTTTCCCTTCCTCCCCCACAACAAACACTCTGTGAGGTGAGTGGGGCTGAGAGACTTCAGAGAAGTGTGACTAGGCCAAGGTCACCCAGCAGCTGCATGTGGAGGAGCGGGGAAGCGAACCCGGTTCACCAAATTACGAGTCTACTGCTCTTAACCACTACACCACACTGGCTCCAAAAGTTTGAACACCTACATAGCCTAACAAGAATCCACCGACAGCATACGAACCAATCTGGCTAACCTGGTCAAAAAATCCACTCCCCCCCCCCCTCTCTCTCACACACAAATATCACTACAGCCAACCAAAGACAACCAACCACACTCCAGGCCACCCCAACCCCTCTCACTACCAAGGAAATATAACAAGTGAATAGTAAGACAACCCATACTAGTGACGCTGACACAAAACCCCACACATACACTAAATAGAAGAGAAGCATTGCCACCCTACCCTACCCCACTCACCATTCCCCCTCTTCCTCTTTCCCCTTCATTTCTTCCCAACCTAATACTGTATGCAACACTAATGTCTCACAAGAAATGAAACTGATCTGTAGAAAATACACCTTGAAAAAAGAGACAATGCATGAATTTTGTAAACTAATAAATCTTTAATAATAATAATAATATGCACTGCAGAACTTCCAACCATCGGCAGATGTTGGTGTTAGTTTAAATATTTTACAAAAGTTTTCTTACACTATTATACTAATTCAAGCTTTGGTAGCTGCCAGCATGGTCACATTTTTAAAAAAGCCAGTTATTGAATGAAGGGCTTCTAACAAGATATGCTACTACTGCCCTCCATTGTCTTGTATCTTAAAGCAGTTTCAGATAGTACAATCAGCAGCAAGGAAAGAAAAAACAATTAACTAACACTTTTACTCCTCATGTTTTTTCCAAAGGTGAACCCAACTTTCATGGCCAAACGTGATGTGATGTTTCTTTAAAACAGCAGCTCTGTAGGGAGCTAATCTGATTTGGGACTGTGGCATAGAGGCGATGGGGGCTTTAACCATTTGCAGTGCTGTGGTCCTGATCCACATTGTACCCCCTGCCCAGCAGAGCTGGCCCAATACATTTTGGCACTTGTGGCAAACTCACAAAATGGCGCTCTCCCGCCAGGGAAGAAAGGGTCTGTGAAGATCTGTGGCTGTAATTAATAATAATATTGAGATGAAGGTACATCAGTTAATAAAACCTTTTACATGTTGAAATATTTTGATCTACTTGGGGGAGAAATATTCTGGTTGCTCATGTCTCTATTGTACTTCAGCATTTATGTATATCATGGACTTTGGAAAACCTGTCTTTAAAAAGGTGTATTATTAGCTGTAGTATTCCACTCTCTGCCCTTAGAATGCAAAGCGAGCTCTTCAAAATTTACTATAATTTCTCAAGTTATTTTTGTACCAGTTTCTCTAGCAGCTAACCAGGTTTGCTCAGTAGCCTAACCAAATCCATCCTAGATTAATTCTGCTTCCCTAGAACTATTACTGGGGCAGGCCAGGTGGGAACACGTTTTATGCAATATTCAGAGGTTGAATAATAAGTAAAGGAGTCCAGGGCAGACTGAGAGTGATATAAGCAGTGGCTCATGACAATCATATATTAATCATTATTATGCATTGTTCTTTAAATGGGAGAAAAACTTTTAAGATTATTTTAGATTTGAAAAGTTTGAGAAGCTAAGGGTACAGGAGAGGCTGCCCGCTTTTATATCTCTGCATTGCTTTGCAAACCATAAGCACTCAGAAATAATAAACGATGTTGAGATTTCTATTTCAAATCTGTTTCATCTGCCTCTGGTTGTATTGATGTTTTTCTTCAGCACTCTCCCCCACCCCACCGCTGCAAACACCTGAAGGATGTTCAAACCCCACACGCCCATTTGTTAAAAGCATCAGCCTTAATTTCTTTGACAGAGGTTTTGTGAAATACAGCGTTTCTCCAAAACAGTTGGAAGAAGGCTTTCTCCGTCCCTTGTTTTGTACTTGGTGATAGCAACTGAGCTCGGCAGCCCTGAGCAGCGAGTCCCTCGGGCCCCAGCTCTCACTTGGAGGGAAGCTGACCGCTTTGACCCAATCCAGATCTGATTCTCAGTTCTGGGGGTGTGGATTGGTATTAGCTTACAGCTCTGGCATGCCATTGTGTGAGTCAGCCTGCACCTTGCCCTCCCGCTAGTGCTATGAATAATAAACTGCGGGGAGAAGTAGCAAGCCAGTTAATGTGATGCTAGTGCAGGATGTTGCCTTCTCATGGCCGCCGCCTCCTCCTGCTTCTTCAGGATATCCAGAATCTGGTGTGGCTGGAAGCTAGGTACATCTGGAATGGGCTGGAGCAAAGAAGCAGAGCGGTAAATGAACAAAGAGGACCTAAGCCTACCCCACCCTGGAGTAAAGAGGCTTAGGTCACTAGAGGGGAGGGCATATCGCTGTGGTGGGAAAGTGGAGCAGGGGAAACAGAATCAAATGTTTGTTTAAGGATTGAGAAGATCGGCCCAGCCCTTCTGCCTTGCCAGCATTTATGTGCAGCACAGTAGAACTTAACTGTAACCTCTCATTATCTTTCCATTATATATCGCATTAGACTTTGGCAGTGAAGACGACCTAAGCCAGTGGCCTTCCTGATTTGTGGTTTCTACTTGGCTTACCTTACTCAGTTGAAATTTATTTTGTTTTGTTAATGGCCAATGACAGAGCAGGCCTCCAAAGCAGAGCTGCTCTGGCTGAGAGTCAATATATAAACATGCTGTATTGCTGTGGGTTCTGGAAAACACAGTTGAGCAAATCATTTAAAGCACATATTAGGTCTTGACAAAGGCGATAAGGGACACTTTCCTCTTTTTTATCAAGCCATTATTGCCTAGCAGGGCTTCGGTGTCTAGGGTCTCCATGCTTCATGGTGCTGGAGGCCTCTGTCTCTGTGAGGTGGGGGATTAGTCCCCCCAACCCCTCAATATCCCTCCTGCTTTGGGGGTTGTTTATATATAGGATGATGAAGAAGAGTGACACCCCAGCATATTGATGAGGATGGCAAACTGCATGTCTGCTACCCTCCTGAAGAGAGACAGAGGGGGATCAGCCCATCACTTCTGCTTTGCATGTAGATGGGCCCTTGCAGACTGTAGAAAACCAGAGTCAGCCTGGGCTGCAGGAACCAACAGCCTGTCCAGGACAAAGCGCCACACCCACTGCTGTACCCGCACCCAGGAAGGACCTCCTCCACTCCCACCAGCTGGCAGCAAGGACCGTTATTGATGCTCACAATTTATGTAAGGTATTTCATAGACTCATCTATTAGCTTTATACCCTCCAAGGGGCTCAGTGTACATGGTCCCCTTCCATTATATCTTGTAAAGTAAGTTAGGCTTGGAGATAGTGTCTGGCTCAAGGTCACCACATGAGCGTCATAGCTGAGTGAGAATTTGAACCTGCGTCTCCCCAGGTCTAGTCAAAACAACTGAACCACTACACCACATGGCTCTCTAAGCCATTGCCTTGTATTGTTCCCAGTGTTTATTGTCTAGATCAAAGCTCGGTTCGTATCCACCTTGTTTATTTATTACACTTGCATCATCCTCCAGGCCTTTTCAAAATCAGGTACTGTTGGTGACATCCTTCCAACCTGATCCTAACTATTTCTACTTGTAGGAAAGGCTCATTGGGTTGCATCCAACAAAAGTTATACTCTAGAGTTGGACCCTTTGAAATTAATGGACCCAAGTTAGTTGTGTAGGAATAAAAATGGGCACAACCCATTGACAATTATGCCCCATTTCCGCATTAAAGTTAGTATTCCGATTAGCAGCTGAATTTTATGCACAAACTGTTTACATTTATGTTTTGCAATAGACTTTCTGTTTTCCCTGAAAGGTTTCATAAGATGCTTAGCCACTATGTTTCCATGACATTTCAAAGTCACCTGAAGGTATATAATGCAGCCACCTTGCTGAAGCTAAGGAGGTCTGGGACTGGGAAGTGGCTGGAGACCCAGATAGATAGATAGATAGACAGACAGACAGATAGATAGATAGATAGATAGATAGATAGATAGATATAAAAAAATTGTCCAGTAGCACCTTAGAGACCAACTAAGCTTGTTCTTGGTATAAGCTTTTGTGTGCATGCACACTTCTTCAGATACATGCATGCACACGAAAACTTATACAGTACCAAGAAAAAACTTAGTTGGTCTCTAAAGTGCTACTGGGCATTTTTTAAATGTTTAAAAAAATATTTTGACTGCATCAGACCAACACAGCTACCTACCTGAAGACAGACAGATAGATAGCCTTGTGCTCCTGGGAAGAAGGGTGGGATTTAAGTGTAATAAACTAATGAATAAACCCTGAGCTAATCTTGAAAATGGGCATTTAGAAGAGTCAAGACTTCTCACAAAAGGTGTAAGCCACTTTGGAAGTTTCTGCTGATGAACGTTACTGTATAGCACAGGAGTGGGGAATCTGTAGCTGTCCAGATCTTGCACGACTACAGCTCCCATCATCTGTGACCATGGACTATGTTGGCTGGGGTTGATGGCAGTTGGAATCCAACATCTGGAAGGTCGCAGGTTCCCCATCATGGGCAGTCTTCAGGAATGTGTGATAAATTATACCTGAAAACTGGTGTGTGTGTAAGTGTAAGGAAATAATGCAGAGTTTCAGGAAAGGATACAGGGAAAGGGTAACTAACAACATCTGGAATCTGACTGGAAAGAAGGAATAACTGAAAGTGCAACTCGTAAGGGAAAACAGAATGCAGATTGCAACCAATTAGCAAAGATCAAAAGTTCCCGTGGAAAGATGCTGTGGTTGAAAGCAGCATAAAGTATTACAAAAGACAAACGTAGTTGTTTCTTCTTACTTGGAAAGCTTTATTGGAGCTTCCTCTCACACTGAAGATCTTCATATTTAGCTCAGCTTGATATTTGGGCTGCAGCAAATCCACTGAAGTCAGAGGCATGGTTTCCAAGGGCAAAATAAATAGCAACTTGCGTGGCTCTGCATTCAGAGCTTGTATTAACATTTCACAGACTTCTTTCCCAACCCACACAGCAAAAGACTCATGATTTCATTATTATCTTAGGAAAGGCAGCCACACAACTATCTTGTGTAATTTGCCACAACGTATCATTGGCTATATATGTTACACTGCATTGGTGCTCATAAATCATGTTATCATCACCTTTTCCGGTCACATGGAGCCAATCATAACTGCCACTCTCCATTTCATGCAGAAGGCAAACTTCAAAGCAACCCTGGGACACCTCCAGCATCAATTTTTCTGTCTCAATGCATGGACTACAGCCCAACGCCTTCTCTTTTGGAGAAGCCTTGTGCCACCACTGAAAGACCATCTGACGAGGAAGCATTGTGAAATATCTGACATCTCCAGAAAGGCTTTGTGTCTGCCCTGTAATAGGTTGCAGGGGTGGGAAGGAGTCACTCCAGCTTGGAAATGTAGGACTTTCCTGACCATTGTACCAGATTCTTTTCTCTCCCCTTTATTCTTCTCCCTAAGTCTTCCATTGGTCTTGTGGGCCACAACTGTGCAGCGGAAAAACCCTATAGGCCTACAGGGAAACTTAAATGCAAACTACAGCTGCTCATTGAGTTGAGGTTTTTAGTTGATTACCTAATCAATTTTCAGACAAATTATTAATCCATAAAACTTAAATAAATGTGTATATTACCAACACCTCAAAACTGGTACCTCTTAGGAATATTGAAGGAAGTTCAAGGTGACTTACACTTTAATAATCACAAGTTTAATAAAAACAAAACACCATCTGGATATTTTTCCTTTGCATTTCCTGCCTTAGTAATGGTCCAAACATAGTTTTAAAGATATAAAATATGCCCTTCAACAATTAAAACCTTCCCCTACCAACCTCTCACTGTTCACTCACATTCTCTAGCGCTACAATGAAGATCTTGTACAATTAAACAATGCCATTCACTCTTGAAGGCTAACCTTGTCCACTTTTGGAAAATGGGGGAATAGAGTATCACCCTGCAGGTGGGTAGCCAAAACCTGTGGTTTTGCCACAGGAGGAGCCATCAATCTAGAAACACCCTTAAAATCTCTAAATCATATGACAGCTGCTTGGATTACAAATGTGGGGATTGCTTTATTTGCTTGGTGTGTGTGGGTGTGTGTCTGGGTGTGTGTGTGTGTGTGTGTGTGTGAGAGAGAGAGAGAGAGAGAGAGAGAGAGAGAGAGAGAGAGAGATTGAGATTCCACTCATGCAACAGAACTTCCCCTTGCTTTCCAATCCAGGCACCCCCACAAACATCTGCTCTGGAGAGTCCCCCAGTCCTCTGCAACAGATTTTGAAGGTGTGTGGGGAAATACAGGGGAAAGCAGAAGAGGGGAAATTCCATTGTGCAAGTAGGTTGCATGAGTGGAACAGCTGCACTAGAATACAACCCATTTTGGAAGTATTTTCAACCCTGACAAAGTGCAACAACATCTGTGTTACATTGTAATAATCACTACCCTCTGGAAACTTACAGCATTGTATGACCATGAACCACTGGTGAGCCACTTATTATTATTATTATTATTATTATTATTATTATTATTATTATTATTCCACACATCTGACAGGGTTGACCCAGCCACTCTTGGTGGCTTCTAACAAATTATTAAAGCACAGTAAAACATCAAACATGAAAAACTTCCCTATACAGGGAATACTGATGTTCTGTTTGTTCTGCTATATGGTTAATATGACAAAGAATGGTCATGTTGGATGAAACTCATTTTCTATAATTCTGTTTGCACCATGCACATAACAGGCATGTATCAAGTTCTCAAAAATAAAATAAAATGATGCTGAGCTGTTTTACTCATCAGTAATACATAAAAATGATCAAGTTACTTTTGTTGCATCACTGACAAAGCAGCTGTCTGCAAGGAGCGGATCTCTGAAGGGAACATCCTGACATTCTTCCTCTCTTCTGTTCTGCCCATTTGATAAACTTGCTGTGGTTCACCCTTCTTGCTCCTCTTCATGCTCCAAGCGCATGCCGCGCAGCTGTTTCTACAGCTTCGTCGCTTCTTAGGTGTTGTTGTTTAGCCGTTTCTCTTGCCTTCCTCAATGCCTCTTTCATTGAGACACAGAGAGATTGTCAGGAAGAGCAATATTGGAAAGCCATTATACGCGGTTTCTGCCAACAACTAGACCAAAAAAAATGCTATAGTTCATTTAACTTATTCAGATGTTATCTGTATCCCATCCTCAAATGCTACTTAGCAATGTAGAGAGAGAATAATTACAGAGAGCTGAATTTTAGCTTTAAAAAAATCAAATTTGTTTGATTCTGTGAAGATAAGCCTTGATTCTGGATGGCAGATTCTTGACATTTGAGTTGTTGTTGTTGTTATTATTATTTGTGTGTGTGTGTGTGTGTGTGTGTGTGTGTGGTTTTTACGAACAGCATTTGTTTTTTAAACTGGACTTCTATTGGACAACTTGTTTGGCTTATTTGTGTATTGCAGTTTATTTGTGGGGCATATCAGCATAAATTTGCAATTACCACATGGACAAAATATCGGATGAGTTTAAAGTAGAGTTAAAAAAGGAAGTTGACAAGACTAGTGAAATTAAGCCAGGTGGAGGAGTCAGCTCTGCATGTTCAAATTTCACTTTGACAGGTCATCAGGAGGTGATTTTACATCAGTCTTATGAATGTAACCTCACATAAGTTCATTTGCTGTACTGGAAGAGGGAATCATTGCAGGAGGAGCAGGTGCACAAGGGGCTGATACTACTACTAGCTGTGTGGCATCCATTCTGCCTTCAGCCTCCCTTGTTGAGCAGGGAGGCCTGAAGGGAGTTTCCAAGTCCATTTGGAACACAACTGGGAACCCTGCATTATCAGGTCCCAGGTGGGAAGAATAATGGAATCAGAGAATTGTAGAGTTGGAAGGGACCCTGAGGGTCATCTAGTCCAACCTGCTGCAATGCAGGAATTTGCAGCTGTCCCATACAAGAATCAAACCTGCAACCTTGGTATTATCATGGGGGGAGCATTGGAACAGGCTGGTGCTCATCCCCATGTCTCCTATGCATGTTGTGATCCCTGTCATTGCTCACTGGTAGAGCACATTGTGACTCAACAGGGCTAGAGTGACATCAGGCATTACTATGTTAGGACAGGAGAAATGCTAGCCAGGATCCGTGAAATGGTGAATGCCAATCTTCATCAAGATCAGACGATTTTCCTTTGTCAAAAGTAACATGCAGAGTGACCCTCCTTTGTTGTAACTTTTTTGTAACTTGGATTTTACTGAATTAGTGCTTTTCAGTCCAACCCTAACCATGTAAGTAAGTCAGAAGAAAGTCCTGTTGAATTAAAGGGGGGCGGGGTTACTCTCAGGTAAGTGGAGGTAGGATTGCAGGCTCATCATCCCAATCTATTTTCACTCAAATAATAAAAACAGATGAATTGTTTATTGAGTATCCATCTTGATTTGCTTGCAGAAAGGTTGTAGCGTGCTCTTTCTTATTTATGTGGAAGGTATACAGCAAGGAGTATTCATTCCAATTTCATTGCAATTTGGATGATAGTTGTACATCTGTCCATGAATCAGTTGTTTATCCCACATCTACTTGTGCACTTCACCGTCACTTTTATAACCACAATTTTTTAAAAAGTGAATTTGTTGTTCCAGAGCAGTTTAATCGACTTTAATTGTGCAAATTTGAATTTCCATCATGTGATTGAATCCCTCCTGGAAAATACTGACATTCTGAAGGTGACTAACAACAGCAAACAGCCAAACAGCAAGAGAGAGGTTAGGCTGAGATAGTGATCTGCCAAAAAGGCACCCAGGGAGCTTTTGTGGCTGTGGAGAACAAAGCCCAGGCCCCCTGCATTCAAATTTTAGCTCATTGAAATAATATTTAGAAGCACAGAGATGTCTGTGCATAAACCAACTTCCTAAAGAGATTTTAAGCATTAAGTATAATGCTGTTGGGTTCAATTCAAAGCCAGATAATGGCTTTGAAATGCAGAATATTCAGCAGTCAGATGCAAAAAGAGCCAACAGATGGAAAAATGAAATGTGCTCTCAATCTGCTTGGGAAGTTTGACTTGTCTGTAGATGTAGATGTTGATGAGAGATCTCAGGATTAAGTTACCTTAAAGAAGTGAATGGGTGGTCTTAACAAAAATTAATATTTGAGATAAAAATCAAAGTGGAAGGGTACAGAGAGAGGGATAAATTGTTAACCTCTCTTGTTTAGACAGGGATTCAGTTTCAGTAGAAACTCATTTTTTAAAAACATGACAGCTTTGGCTTTCTTAGCAGGGAAATAGTTTGTGGGCAGAGGTATGACAAACTTCCACAGCTGCTCAGAAAACATTTTTTGGTTCACCTGAGGTTTTGCATTTAACTTGATGTGAAATGGTAAAGGACAGCTGTATGTATGCATGCAAGCAAGGGGTAAATAGCTTTTTTTAAAAAATGTTAATTTATTTTAACCAGAAGAGTAATAACGCAATTTAGTTGTGTTCTGAGAAACCCATTAAAAGATTTTCCAGAGGGATAGTCATGTTGGTCTGTTGTAGCAAAAAATGCCAAGACCTTATAGTCCTAAGAAACCTATTATGGCATATGTTTTATGGACCACTGGAATCTCTACTTCATCAGATGTATGAAGTGCAATCTTCAGTTGGAAATCAAATACATTGTAAAAATGGGGAGGTTGGCATTAAATGGCAATGAAATGCAAAAAAATACAGTCAGTGGTGATTCAATTGGATCTTGAATGCATGCAGTAGAAGCATAGTGGGAGTAATAGATGCTTAACAGAAATAGGACCTGAGTGCAAAAGCAATTCCAAGCAGCTGGTATCCAGAGGCATATTGCCTCCAACAGTGGAGGTAGAGCATAGCTGATTATAAACTGATTGTAATGCAGTTGTGCATTAAATGTGTGGAAACTTGCAGTCAAACCTAACAATGCTAGTTAGTATGTGAAGGGGTTAAGGACCACAGAGTTCTAAATTGCTAGAGGGTCACATCCCCCCTCTTCTCCTGACTGTGACCTTGGATTAAGTAAGTAAAGCATTTTTTAATTTACTTCAGTGTGGCCTGTTTCATTGCATGTGAGTAGAAGGCGGCCAGCTGCCTCAAGCAGCTGGAATGGAATTAAAAGAAGGTTTAATAGTCTATGCCTATGCTTCTTTAATCTGCCTAACAATAGGATTTAAACTGCTACCAGGACTCTTTATGTGATAGCTCTGTGTTTTTAGAAACGGGCACCAGCCATTTCCCCTTTGTTAGTTAACCCACACACACACATGGGTCCGTAGAGGATTTAATATAATTAATATATCTTCTTACCAATACCCATCATAATGCATTAGCCCTCCTTTTTAGAATGATAGGCAAAGTCCCACAGTTATGATGGGACTGCATCCCATCAGAATTCAGGTAGGAGACTGTATTCTAGAGCTCATACAGTCACATGAGAGGGTTATATATTATACCTGCCTTGTATGTTTACATTAGTTCTAAGGATGGATTAACATGTTTATTTTACCAATGGTAACATTTGTACTCGACAAAATTCCATTGTTTCGTTTTGGGGTTTTTTTTGCACTGGTTCCATTTCATACAAATGCCCCCCGTCATGCTTCACCCATAGTCTGATGTGGCATAATCCTACATTAACAGCCATGAGCCTTATACCATCTTAAAGACTAAAATTTATTATTTGCATTGACTTTTAAATTCCACGTGTCTTCCAAGAACTCAAGGCAGTGCCCAGTTTTATTTTGGCACAAGTTTTTATGGACTGGAATCCACTCTAGCACTCCTACAATATGATCATCAGTTTATATAGATTAGGCCTAAAACTTCTACACCAATCACTGTTATTTCCATTTTTAAGGCTGAGGAGATGGAGGAATTTGTCAAGGCAAAACAAAGCAGGCCTAAAGCCAAGATCCTGCCAACTGGACCATACTAGCCTAATTGGAACAAAACATTGAAAGGGTTGCAAGACCCTTGGCAAAAGGAGGCATGACATTTCCCTTCTCCTTCCATCCAACTGAATTTTTCTGGAGTGATGTCCAGTTCCCAGTCCCCACCCAGGCAGCATTGCATGAGGTAAGGGAGCCCTCCACGTAGCCCCACCACTGGGTGCTGCGTTACGCTTTCCCTGCTTGGAAGTCTCTCATAACTACCTCACACCTGGCTATATTTCAAAGATTAATGAGCAGCATCTTGTCAGGTTTAATATATCACCCTGCTTAAGTTTACTTTGACGATGTAATCATAAATTCCCTGACTTGTGGACTACTCCTTCAGGATTTGCATGCAAATTCTAAGGAGAAAGGAGGGAAAATACAGAAAGGATCATAAAATAGAATAACTGCCAGTTTGGAGAAAAGGAACTGTTATTTTTATTAATTTTTTTAAATGTTGGGTTTTCTCTCTCAAGGATTACATGCAGACTAAACAGAGTTGAAGCCATAAAAATTTAAAGACACCAGAAAACATAATAAAAATAAAATCCTTTTTAGGTATGAGGAAAATTTATACCCAATTATACCACCCAAGCAGAGCTGTTAATTAACCTAATGAGAAAATATGTTCCATTTCCATGCTCCAAAAGCATCTGATCCTTCTCAAAGCAACATTTATTCATTATGCTGAAGACACATCCCAAAAATGGTACCTAGAAGCAAGTTCTCAGGCAAAACAGAGAGGACAGAAGAAAATTCCCTGTTAATGGTATGTGTAAAACACTAACAGGTAAAGCTAATCTTTTTGCAGCTATGGAAGCCTCCATTAAACTCATAGCATAGAACAGGACTGCTGAAGAAGCCTTTTCTGTTGATTTCTATGAAAAGTGATGGTGTAAGGTCAATGTGACTCCTCTGCATTGGACTATGTTCCGTGCATGTTGTTGGAGCTCCCAAAGCAAATAATTGATCTCACCCATACAACATTATTATTGATGCTAGCTTTCAGATATATCTTCCTTGTAAAAAAACAAGGTGCAACATTTGAAATGAATGTGTGGAATATCCATGTATGGCGATGTGATTAACCTACTAATAAAGAAGAAGAACCCATGGCTAGTGCTCTTGTAAAATTCACCATCTGACATACTGGTTAAGATAAACCCATGGGACAATGCTTACATTGTGAGTCCTTAAGTTATCACAATGTGACAAGCTTCACATCATTCAAACAATGCCTTAGTCAATGCCTGGGATTGGCACTATGTGACCCTAGGTACTCTGATGCTACAGCAGACGGAAGGAATCTTCACCTTGGATCACTTTAGGAAATGGTAGAATATTGGCCTTGCATAAAGAAGGTCCTGGGTGCAATCCCCAATATCTCTATGTAGGGCTGGGAATACACCCAATCCGAAACCCTGCTGCCAGTCCGTGTTGATACTGAGCTAGATAGACCAATAGTCCAGCTCAGTATAGGGCAACCTTTTCATAAAGCAAAGGAAATATGGAAGGAGGCAGGTGAGAGCTACACAAGGGAGAACTTACATTCATCACATTACATTTTTGTAGAGTGGTAGCTGTATCTACAGCAGGATTAACATCGAAGAGTCTTGATCTTCATGGACCACAGTCCACTTCCTTAGCTGTTGCAGAGAATATGCATCTGCTGCACTGCTGCTGCTGCTCCTGCTCCTTTTCTCCTGACAGCTAACATGGCAGTGATGCTGCCAATCGTTTCCCGGAGATGGTGCTCCACTTTTCACTGGTAGGCTGTGCCTTCAAGCAGGTTCCTCCTAACTTTTGGGTACTTGCTCTTCTACCTTGCCTGCTTTAGGCGGCAGTTAAAGGAGAAGGGACAAGAGGACTGGTGGTGAAACAGAGTGGGAAGGCTGTGCAATGTCCGCAGCTTGTTTTCTGGGATGGTTCCAATTTTGGGAAAGCCCGGGTAGAGCACCCCCTGGTGTATGCCCTCCTTCTGGTAGTGTTTGTGGCCAGCAGTAGAGTAACACCAGGAGGCTAAGTCTACCCACTATTTAAAATTTCCCCTGGAGTGGGGCAGAGCTGCAGAGCCACCCATCTCTACTGGCATCCCTACAACATACCTGGATGGTAATGGGGCAGGGTGGGTTGGCAAGGTTGGGGCTGTGCAGGTGAACTAGTGGAGCCAAACCAGTTAAGCCTCCTTCTGGCTCATTCATGCAGCTCTAACCTGAACACCATTCTGTCCCATCCCTGTGCCATCCAGATACAGCAATGCTGGTATCAGAAGGGTGATTCTTCAGCTCCGTCCTACCAGAGGGGACACTATGGAGGTTGACACAGGTCCTGCATGTTAGGTGCCCTGGAGTAGTTAAAACCTGTAGGCACTTTTTTTTTGGGGGGGGGAAGCCCTGACAGCCGAAAGCTTTTGCCACGTAACCTCACAAATATCATTCATACAATATACATGGTTCAACAAAGTAAGCAATGTTTTACAGACTTTAATTAGCAAATATATAAATGTCAGTTTGAACAGTAAAGTGGAGACATTTAAAGCCAAAGAAACAGAAGAAATGAGAGCAGCACGTTGATTCCTGAATCTTTAAGTTAGATACCCACCTCCAATTAGATCCCCTAAGTCAGTAGCTGTCATAACAGTGCAATTGATGGAGCTAATGTTAGTGTTAGCTTGAGCTGGTGGCATATGCCCAGATATGGTTACAGTCCTCCTGGCCTTCCTTTTTTGCAGTCCTAAATGTATTTGAGCTGCTGGATCCCTGTAAACGTCAATGAAACTTCATTGGCACAAGTGCATTTTTGATCACAGCCAGGATAAGCAATTGGTGTTTTTGAATTGCAAGATGACACAGTTCATAAATAACTCTCAGGGTGGGTCTGACCTCACAGTAATCCACCAGCATTCAAGGGATGCATGAGTCCCAATGTGCTGAACTACATTTTCTTTCACTTTTGTAAATTTCAGACTTTATTGAATATAAATGTAACATGTTATACTTCTTTATTTTTTTAAATCCATTTCCTTTGCTCTTGATCTCCTCCTGAGTAATGGAGCCATCAAAGCCTTCTGTGACCATTACAAACTGCAGCTGCAGCAATAATATTACGTTTCCTAGCAGGTGTACTCTCCACCCATTCGTTTGTAATATTGTGAGGAGGTGGGGTCCCAAATGCAAATCCTTTGATTCCAAGCTGATCAGGTGACTCCACCCTTCATGGCAATTGGCGATGAGCGTCCAGACAGCATAACACCTGAAATGCTCCCATGAGACAGATTGGTTTTTTTTACAAAAAATCCTAAATACAATTCTACTGAAAAAGAAAAATATAACCCAGATGTTGTTTGGAGGTGTTGATGGAATGAAAGACTCATTATTCCAAATGGACACCATCCTGAAATCACATCCTGGCACGTCTCTCATTTCAATGAGATTACTTAAAGGCAGTGGCTTGCAGGATGGAGGCCAGCTGAGCATTCCCAGGACTTGAGGTAAAACCCATGTGCAAAGTTCTTCAAAACAAAAATGAAAGGTCAGGTGCATATTAATTACAAGACGTATAAATATGTCAGCAGGTTTTTGTAACTTCTTAATAAATCACCAAAGCAAGCAAAGCCAGCTCATGATGGCAGGACCATATGCTGAGTAATTAGGGCCTGAGCCTTACGGAGTTCTTTTCTGTGCAACGGAGCCTATCAAATGTAACACATATTTTTTTTGGTCCTCCCTCTGATATTATAATAACCAGGCGCAACTGGATGGAAGCAGAGGTGCACCTCTCTCCATCACCATGGTGGAAAAGCTGCAGCTGTCATGCAGCTGCTATGGGCACAGCCAGGCCAGGAAAAATAAAACACTGCAACAGAAGGGAAAGGGGTACCTGATTTGTACCAGCTCAGGCTCTTGCCTGCTTAGCTTAGCTTGGCCTTATTTGTCATGGGTAGCAGCAATTCAGGGTCACACGTAGAATCTTTCATGTTGCCTGCTACCTGATCCTTTTAGCTGGAGGAGCCAGGGATTAAAGCTGGGACCTTCTGTCTGCAGATCATGTGGTCCACCACTGAGCTACAGCTGACTATAGCGAAAGTTGGTTGCAATGTGCTTTCATTGAGTCAGCAGCATGTGGGTTAATTACATTAAGGCTGCGATCCTGTGCACACTTACCTAAGCGTCAATACCACTGAATTCAATGGGAATTACCTCTGAGTAGACGTGCCTAGGCTGCTGTTGTTAAATCCCATTTCACTGCTTTTTATTTTCTTGCATTTATATCCCACTTTTCTTCCAACATGGAACCCAAGGTGGCATACATGTTCCCAGGTAGTCTTCCATTTGAGCACTGACCAGGCCCAGATCTGCTTAGTTTGAAACATGGGACTAATAACTGGGCTTCAGTTGCAACCCTAGGCAAATTTACTTAATTTCATCCTTCTCCTTCAAGAGTCATCCCCCCAACCAAAAAAATTCTAAATGTATTTTGTGGAGTGGGGAGGGATATAGCAGACATACTTGGAGAGATTAAAAAGTAGATGTTTTATTGTTATATAAGCAAGCAGACAATGTTTGAAAAGTTGAAGGAGAAATACAAATATGTAATATACTAAACTTCATTAACAATATGTAGGCTTTGTTGTGTAGCATTGGAAACCAAGACTTCAGCTATGGCTCCTTTCTTCCTTGTTCAAACACATGTCTCCCATGTTTTAGCTGATAACATTATGATGTCTATATACACTAGTGTGATAAAGATATGCTACATATAGAATGAGGATATCTATAATCATGTGTGATCTGAAATCAGTGTTAGAGCTGCACTTATTTTAAAATAATTGAAAACTTTTAAATCGTAAAAATGCCATAAAAAGCCATCCCTTGCTCCTTGTAAATGCAATCCTGCAAATTATCATGTTACAGGGAAGTTGTGCTGAGCAAGATCTGCAGGCTTGGTACAGGAATGGACCTATGAACATCACTGCTTGTTACTCCAGAGGCATGGGAACAGATATAGGATTGCCTTCTTCATTTGTTCAGACCTCCTCCTAACTGGACTAGCCACATATCTCTGCATGTATCCTGTTGTACTGGTGCTTTGTTTTCAAAACAGTAAGAGTTACTCTTTGTTCTGCTTGACAGATTAATCATTAGGCTAGGAATGCTAAAGAGCTGAAACCAAGAAAAGCAGAGCTCTGTTTTAGTGTGATGAAGAACATAAGAGGAGTCTGCTGGATCAGACCAATGGCCCATCTAGTTCAGCATCCTGTTTCCACAGTGGCCAACCAGTTGTTTGTGGGAAATTACTAAGCAGGATTTGAGCACAATAACACTCTCCTCTCCTGTGGTTCCCAGCAACTGGTATTCCGAAGCATTACTGCCTCCGAACATAAGGGAACCTCAGCCTTGCTGTTTCCTTAACATTCCACACAGATGACACTGTCTTGTGATAAGGAATGATGAGGAAACCCAAAATACTGCATTGTCTAGCTTATCACAAAGGGCAGAACCACTGCTTTCTGTATGCTATTATAGGTGCCAGTTGAGAGTGGGGCAGGAATGGGTTTTGTTTTGCACTTGTCTACATGATTTCCTCACTATGCAGTCAGGTACTGAAGGGCATAAGCACCAGAGAGGCGTGGAGTGAGACCCAGATAATTTATCCACCTAGCACAGGACCAGCATATTCAGACTTCAAGCATGACCAAGCACCCTGCTATTATGAAGTGTACTGACATCATCCCATCCAGCATCAGTGTAGGAAGCTGAGCCCTGAAAATCTAGCATGTTTGGAACGTAAGAGTTCAGCAGCCCTCTGCAGTTCTGGACACAGTTATTTTGAGCAGTCATAGATAAAGGAAATAAATGGAAATAGAGTTGCCCATGTTTTACTTACCAGTACTTAATTCTATGATAATTCCATTGATAGCCTGGGCCTCTCTACATCCATAGATTTCTCTTACCTTTGACTGTACCAACTGATCACTGCACCTTCAGTGGTACAACTTTAGCCCTTAAGGCTGCAACCCTGTCCCCAATTATCTAGGAATATGGAACATGGTGGGATATAAATCCCAGACAACATACATAGACATGCCCCAAATTTCATGCAGTTCCTTTAACGTGGACTTTGTTGAGTGCCAGTCTGTGGCTTTTGGCCTAATCGTATGCCCTGGACATGCAACATAATAATCAGCTGATGGAAGAAAATATACAGGCCTGCTATAACTAATTAGAGAATAGCTTAATGATGGCACCTTAATATCACAAGAACTGTGACATTTCTGTCAAATATCCAGGCTCTCAAGATTCATGTAATGGCAGACCAGTGGGTCTACACACAAATATTAGCTTGTCACTGATTAATGGTTGCTATAGTTATTTATACATGATTAGTTAAATATTTTTCATAAGAGCTTTCTTGTTTGCATTGTTCTTTAAAGGTGAGAGATAAAATTATTGAAATCCATTCAACTTCGTAAGTAGATATACGCATATGCACTGGCATATGCAGAGTTTTTTACGCATGCGAGCACTTTCTACCCCAAAATATCATTGCTGTGGAAACAAAGACAATATTTCAAAAAAACCTCATTAGAATTGCAGACCAGGAGAGGCTGATGAAAGAAAAGCTTGAGCCCAAGTACAAAAGTCATATGCTCTTCTTTGAGCCTATTAACTGATTGCCCCACCGACCTTAATTTTTACTGGGGGCAAAAGTTTCATTGTAAACTTCCTTTTTAGGGTCGCATTGTGAGTTGCCATGGTGTGAGCTTAATTAGCAATGAAATTGTCACAAAAATAATTTACATATTTTTGCATGCCATTACTCAAGGTAATTACTATATTCTGTTAAGCCTCTTTTTAAGGCTTAAAGGGTAGTTTTTAGAAATAAGGCTTAAAGTCATCCACTGACTTCTTCAATAATTGTGGTGCTTTTCATAAATATGCAGCTTAGTTTTTCAGCAAATTTACTGAAAACAATTTATTTCCATCAGGGAGTTCTCATGCTATATTATACACTTGTAGGAGACGTTCACAGAAACACATTCCTTTCCATATTATTCCAATTCAATATTTTAATTATGTAGTTTGGGCTGTTTCAATTGCTACTCCAGTTCAATATTATAAAACAGACTTTGTGTCATTGCCACTTGCACTGCAATTAGTTATTGCAAATTGGCAAGAGGTTTTTTTTTTTTTGGTATAATCACTAACAAAATAATGCCATGATTTCAGTTATTATATATCCCTGTGTTTTTTTATGAACCAACGTGTGTGGTTGACATATTTACTCACTTCAAGATTTTAACCTTCTATAAGAATGCAGCCTTGAGCTCTTGTTACCACAGTTTACCTTCTATTGTTTAAATTGCTTGAAAAACATAGGAACCGAACATATTTGCTTGTCATAGATGAAGTTTTGCTAGCTATGAAAAAACCCCTTTCTCCATCACCTAGGTCTGCATGGAAATACCAGCTATTTGAATCATCTAAATGTGAGTTGCTTGTAAACGTTGCAGTAACTTCACTCTTACTCTGGCAAAGCTATGTGAACAGTGTAATGTGTAATAAAACAGCACGATTTGATAGATTTAGACAGCTGCCTCATTCTCTAGAAGTTCACATTTTGTTAATGCCACCCCCACGTTGAATAAGAGAAGATTAGAAGGTAAGGTCAATGTACAAAAATGGTTGCCAGGACATTTTTTTTTAATTGTAAAACTTTTTGTGATGTGATTCAGTAAAAAGACTATAGGGAGAAAGCAATGGAGACAAAGGGCTGCTATTAACCTACAGATGCAGGCTATTGCAGGGTTCATTGCGAGATTTGTCACACTGCTTAGCCAATGACGTGCTAGCAGGACTGGAAGAGACCACCCTTTTCTGGGGTAAGAGGGTAATTTGGTCTCCATGCTCATTTAATCCTGAACCTTCTCTGAATAGAGTGTCAGTTGGGTCTACATTGTGCAAAATTATGCATGCACTTTTTAATGCTGCCCCATTGTTCACTAAGCACTCGACCAAGATTTCTCAACCAATTTCCATTTGTCAGGAGGTCACTTGAAACCCAAGAGGAATCATAGGTGGATGGCAAGTGCAGGCGCTGCTTCCTTCTGCTGTCTCTAAAACAGATGTTTGGACACCAACAGCTTACCTATTGCGTTTTGCTTACAAATTGCAGCAGTACTAAAATTTATGAAGAAATGGCTTGATTTCATTTAGTGACTGAAGAACTCACTCTTATAAATGCGTTCCCTCTCCTACAGATACCATTGTCAAGGAGGCTGGGGATGTTTGGTCAAAGTGTCAGGCTACATTGCTTAAAACATTGCACACTGTTGGTGTAGGAGGAACAGGTGTTTGATGAACTGTGGGACGAAGGGCACCCTTGCTCTTCCCTTCTCTCTGTGTGGGAAGACTTCTCTGCAAAAACAATAGCACAAAGAGAAATTGATATACACCGCAAGTATGAACACACAGACTACAGCACAAGTATTGCAGGAATAAGCATTTTAAATTCTGAGGATGATCCTATAGTTCCAATATTAATCAATACTTTAACAATTCTGAATACAGCATGTACATCAAATTTATTGATACATTTACAAAAAGGAAACAGCATTATGTTAACTCTCCAAGAAACATTTACATTTTGAACCATATTTGGCAATAATCATAATTTTAATGATTTGTACAAGTGTCCTCTTAACACAGGCAAGACTTTAGCTAAAGTGAGCTCCCATCCAGTGAAGTTCCATTCAATGTGAATTCTGCAATAAATTCATATACCATATAAAAATGGGCCAGTCCTGATATAGTGGAAAGAACTCTATCAACATTTGCAGCGACTGGTTGATTGGCTGCAGCTGTTTCTCCGTCGATTACGAACAAAGGCTGACACAAGGATACATTTCTACATTATGTCCACAACACATTAAAGAGTGTGTTTGCTCTTTCGCTCCCCGTCATTCCAATTAATTTGGAGAAAAATGTAACTTTAGTATTTGACAGGACATGGCAAAGCTGTTCATCTAGATGATGTCTATATTATAAAAAATTAAAATAAAATAATATAAATATGTAACACAAACCCAGTGCCCATTGTTAAATAAGATATTCAGTAAAAAAAACCAAAAAAACAAAACAAAACAAAACAAAACAAAAAAACAGACCTTCTACAATGACTGGTTTTAAAATATGCAGATATAATTTAATTATGAAGAACTTGAAACAGTGTGGAAATTAAGCTGCGATAGCCAGATTTTTGCATCTATGCCAGATAAAGTAGTTAAGTGCATAACATTCTGTTACATTGATAGAAGTGTAGATTACAATCTTACAATGAATTGCCTATATAAGAATGCATTCAGGAGTTCCGAAACATTGTCTTAAAATGGTGGGGTAGATTCACATGGTCATGTTTTTTGATATGGTAACTGCAATTTTAACGTCGTAATTTGTTCATTTGAAGATTCCAGTGGATAATAGCTCTTACTACAATACCCTTTTCCCATCCTGGAGAACAGCTTTTAATGGAAGGGGGAAAAATTACCAATGTGTTTATTGTTACATGAATTGGATGGCAATTGGTCATTTGAATCCACCTGCCAAATATATTAACCATGGTTAAAATCAAAATTTAATAATGGCCAACAGTTTCAAAACTCCTTTTCTGATTGCTATACTCAGATAGTTATACACAAAAAATGGTGGGATATCAAATAATTCATAGTGACACCATTGGAAATTATTTGTGGTAACAGTGGCATTTCTGTGTAAACTACTTCACATGAGGAAATATAATTTTGGAATTCCACTAGTTATGCAACCAGATGTTTGTGCGTGAATTGTACGTTTTTGCTTCTCTGAAAAGATAAAAAGGCAGATCTACAAACCCAGTGGAATCACTGGAGTTTCAAAGCAGGACAAGAGTCTTTTGGTGGGGGGGGGGGGGAGAGAGAGAGAGAGAAGAGAAGAGAAGATTTGAAAAACAAATGCCCATTGAAAATGTGGTATCCAAATAAGTCCCAGACACTATACAATGTAGCTGGTTAGATCCAGCAAATAGGATGTCATGTCTATGATCTGATCAAGAATACCTGCCCTTGTCACTCTTCGGATGTTTCTATCCATTTGCTCACACTGAAGACCAAGATATCCTTTTTTACACATGCATTTATTTGGTCGTATGCAGACACCCCCGTGTCGACAGGCTGGTTCACATTTTGCTGTAAAAAACACACACAAAAAACTCTTATGTAGAGGCTTTCCCAAGAATCAGGAAAAAAATCCATATGTACAAAATGGGAACTATTTCTCTATCATAATGGCAGCAGTATGGATTTATTTAGCTATTTCCAAAAAAATGAACCATTTGCTTTTGTCTGTTTCTCAGAATATAAAATAGGCCATGATACATTATGGGATGGGAAAAAGAAACTTGGATAAAAATATAACAGAAATATGTAAAAGAATACCTTGCTCATGAAAGTATCTCTCTGATTTAGGGAGTCTACCACATTCTTATCAACTGTTATTCTGCATATGGTCTGCCATTGTCTTTTTCTTTGGTGAAGAAATTCCTGGAGCTGCAAGGAATTCTAACCATCAAGAGCTCCGTTTTAAAATTAAGTTTTTTTTAAAAAAAAAATATGGCTGTGAAATGTACAAATTAATCTAAAAATGATATGTTTTATTTTGCTCCAACTCATTCAGAGTGAACATTGGGAGGGTCAACAGAGAGTCTTGTACAGGGTACATATTACATCCATAGACACTGTTCTAACTCACTAGGATCCCTTTCTGGAGTGCATTGCCCTTAGTTGGCCAGGTGGCGGTGGTCAGAATGTCTCCACTGAACAGAATGACCGTAGGAAGTTCCTTCTGGTCTTTGAACAGTATAGCGAAACAGATGTCCCTCAAGGACTCTATGGCTGCATGCTTCAGAGGTTTCCTTGCGTCACTCATTCTCTCTATTTAACCTGTATCCCACTTCCATCTTCTCATCCTAAGGTCTATTTCCACAGCTTAGCTCCTCTTGTGTGCACAGAGAAATTGACTGAAAGTGTGGAGAAGCATTTGAAGGATGGCAAATGAATGTTTATGTTTGGTAACAGTGTTAGTCCCCAGATGTGTGTCGTTTCATTCCAGTGGTCCCAAACAGACTACATATGAGCAACATCCAGGATAGCTTTGGCACAGTTTATCAAATGCACACATGTCATTTGATGAAAGCAAATTTCCGAGTCTCTTGCTCTTTGTGATTTCCCTTCCCCTCCCACCCATTCATTGCTTGCTGATAGAAGCTTGAGTAAATGAGGAATTTAAAATATATGGATTAAAAAAAACCCAACTTTTGTCAGAAGTTGATGGAAGCTTGCTATTTCCATGAATTATTGTGAACGGAATACTAACCAATTCTGCAGAACTCGCCTTCCCAGCCTTGATTACAGCAGCATTTTCCCGTGGGAGTGCAGTGCCCATTTCGACAATGCCTTGAGCATTCAGATGTCAATATCTGGGCAGGAAGAGTTGTTCTTTTGCATTCTTCTGGGACTAAAGGCCTGTAGAAAAATATACAGGCAACATACGTATTTAAAAGTCAGGGTCAAAGAGAAATTGTTTACACATAGACTGGATTCATTTTTTTTCCTCCCAAAGAAAGCTGTTTAAAATGGTCCATGCAACAGTTTATGAAGTTGTGGAAAAGTATATCTTGCATACATTTTAAGAGTTTTTATGATGATGAAATCCACTGTTTTAGAACAATATCTTATTCAGCAAACATTATAGCCAGCAACAATATTTTCATAGAAGCCTGGTCACACTGCTTTACAGTTCAATAGCTCCTCCTAAGTCCTCTTGGACATTCTGCTATCTTGGTAAAAACAGAACTTTTAAAAATTAGTTTAGGTGCTAATAAGAATGAAGTTGCCATCCTTTTTTAAAATCTCATTTCAAGCACACCAGTATCAGCAGTTAATGATAATGGTGCTACTGATTTTTGAAATTCTTACTAATATTTTTACCGGAGATATATATGTAGGACTAAAATGGCATGCACATATTCTACCTACCTACCTACCTACCTACCTACCAGTGTATAGAACTACACACATCATAAGAATAATCATTAACTCATAGAGTTGGAAGGGGCCATGAGAATAATCTAGTTCAAACCCCTGTAATGCAGGAACTTTTTGCCCAACGCGGGGCTCGAACCCATGACCCACTATAGTTAGAGTAGTTAGAGGGAGAAAGAACGAAGTATGTGTAGGTGGAAGGGGGAGAGACCTGGGATTGAGGAACTAGAGTAATGAAGCAAGCACAGAACAGGAGAACCAGGAGGGACAACTGGACCTGGGGTAAGAACTGAACTTGAGGTAACTGGAGGTCACCTGTGTTTGCAGACTAATAGACAATTTCACATAAGAACCAATAGTTTTGTACATGTTGCTTTTTCTTTTCCCTGTGTTTGCTGTAGCTTAATTAATCTTATTTTTAACATGTACGTTTGAACTTTTCTGATCTATCGCTGCTTGGTTCAGATGGTGGAAAGATAACAACAGTGGACTCCAGTTTAAACAGAGTGGGAGAATCTCTGCTGGAGAAAGTTAGGAGCACATAAAAAAAAATCTCACAAAAATTCCTACGTAAGCTACCATCTATTCATATAGCCCAGAAGCCGAAACTGACACAGATTATTATAGATTCAAGCATTCAGAATGTCTGTTGGCAATCATATATCCCAATACCACACACTCACACTTTAGGATTGCAGCTCTGTAATATACCACAAAGGACCTAGAGAAGCAATCAAGTTTTCATGAATACTGTGTAATGAAATAAACAGAGGACCTTGTCTTATGATAGTGTCACACAATAATAAACCTTCAGGTGCTGAAACTGCCATGGAAGGTATGGAATTCTCCCTTGCTAGAGGTTTGTAAGCATAGACTGGATGGCCAACTCTCAGGAATGTTCTGGTGGTGGACTTCCTGCAATGCCGCTGAGCTAGATGAGTTGAGATCCCTTCCAGCTCTGTAATTCTATGCTTCTATTACTGTATGCTTCTATTACCATGAGCTCCAGAAATGCATTATTGGATACTTTGGGTCATGTTACACTTGTATCATTTTTTTAATTGAAAGCATTTTGCCCCACATTTTGGCTAAAAAGAGTTCCTGAGCAGCACAGAGCAGCCCACAGCCCTCAGGCTTACTATCTTGAAGAAACAACATAAAAGGAAAAAGGGCAGGAGGAGGAAGGGGCTAAAAAAACTTAGACACCAGCTCTTAAAGCTACAGTTCTTACAATGACAAGTTGGGATAGAAACAGTTCAGGTAGACTGATGGAATGTGCATTACTGGGTGACAGATGAGAGGAGAAAAGAAGGGCCACAGGCAGCTTGTCTTTCAGCACCGATGGAATAGCCCTGCTTCCATTCTCTCCCTCTGCTGGAGCCTGATGGAATGGCTGCTGTGAGGCGACACTTGAAGGAAAGCCAAAGGCAGCTGGCCTCTCAGCAGAGCCAACAGAATGATAAGTGAAGCCGGAGTCATGGACAAGTCGGGGGAGCAAACCACTTCATGAGTTCCAGAGGCTTAAGCTGATCTTCATACTTAGGAGTCTCAATCGATGTGATCTGGCAGCCCTGTGTTCAACATAATCAGTCACTGTACATTACATATAATGGCGCATGTGTGTGCCTGCGTGCAGTTTCATGCTGACATGTACATTTCTTCCTGAAAGCCCTGTCCATGGGATCTTTTTTTCTTTTGGTTTCAATTCCAAGCCCAGAAGCAGTAAGCTGCAACATATGCTGATGACACACAGTTCTACTTCTCCTTTACATCTACAGGTGTGGCAGCGGGCGTGCTGGACCCTTGTCTTGCCTTGGTAATGGACTGGATGGGAGCCAACAAACTGAAGCTCAATCCAGAGAAGACTGAGACACTGGTAGTAGGCAGTTCTCTAGACTGCATGGATGAGAGGCTGCATGCTCTTGATGGGATTACACCCCCTCTGAAGGAGTGGGTACATAGCTTGGGGGTAATTCCTGGATCCTTTGCTGTCACTTGAGGGTCAGTTTGTCTTAATGGTGTGGAGTGTCTTCCATCAGCTTCAGCTAGTGGCCCAGCTGTGCCCCTATCTGAACATGCATAGTCTAAGGCATGTTGCCTATGCTCTAGTAACCTCTAGGTTAGATTACTGCAATGCATTATACATAAGGCTGCCTTTGAAGATGCTTTGGAAACTTCAGCTGGTGCAGAATTTTGGGGCCAGGTTGCTCACTAGGGTAAGATGGATCCTGGCCCAACTGCTCTCCCAATGTAAACCCACCCAGACCCTGCAATCATCATCTGAGTGATTTCATTGTGTGCCACCCCCACAAGCAGTCTGGAGGGTGGCAACATGGGAACATGCCTTTTCTGCAGTGGCTCCCCATTTGTGGAATGCTCTCCCCAGGGAGGCTCACCTGGTGCCCGCATTATATATCTTTAGGTACCAGGCGTAAGCATTTCTCTATAAGCAGGTCTTTGGTTGATAACAGTCTATACACCCTTTTAAATGTGTTTGTGGGAGAAGGGTTTCTTGTTTCTTGTTGTTCTTACTTTTATTATGTATTTTGGGTTTTCATTTTGTATTTTTATGTTGTGAACCTCTCTGTGATCTTCAGATGAAGGGTGGTATACAAATGAACAACAACAGGTTTACACAAACATGCATTCAAATGCACAAGCACCAGCAATGTCAAAGGCTATCTTTACAACAACAATTAGAGATTTGAGGGGACGTTATGAAATTAACCCCATTCCCCTGTCAGTGGCAGAAATCCCACCTAAAATTGTCTTTATCCAGGTGTGATGGAAGAGGAAGTGGGACCAAAGGAAAGAATCAAAAATTTTCTTCAGAGGACAGCAATGCAAACATTTTCTAATTAATTTCTCCTTAGGCCTAATCACCAGCAGAGGCTTCATCACTCTTGATTTTAAAGAAAACCCTGGATATGTTTCCCCTCCTAGTCTGTATTTGGTTAATCAGCTGCATAAAAATAATGTTTAGCAGCTAATGCTTTTGTTTTGAATATAATGGATTTTAATTTAATGGTATGTTTGCTATTACTGTATTTTATTTAATTTAATTACAAACTGCCTTGTGAGAGCAGTGTACCCTAAAAGGCAGGTTAAAAATTCTTTAAATAAAACAAATAAGTAACTACTTCTCTAGCATAAACACAGCACCCCTTCAGGTATGATTTTTCAGTACATTTGCTTTCAGTGCTGGGAGGCATGCCAAGAGCTCATTACTTGATTTACTACAAGGGAATGATGTGGGGAGGAAGAAAAAGAGCCTTCCCTGCTTTCAGATTTTTAAACCCAGCAGCATATCAAATTTATTCTTATATGGTATACTTGTTCATGACCTCTAGTCTTTAAGAAATTCTGTCATATTTGAAAACTAGTCCCCAGCGGAGCCTGTATCAGTGTTAATAGCTGTGAGGTCAATGCAACTGCTAAACAGTTTGTATTACTGTCAGGGTGGTCATGAAAACAACACCTGCTGCATGAGGCCTTGGCAGCTGGGTCAACAGGCACTGTGGGAATTTATCAATTTAGGGGGCCACTTGCATAGCACTTTGACGGATGAATCGGGAAAGAAACTGGCTTACGGGGCTAAAGCTGCTCAATTATGTATTACATTCTTTACGGCAGCAGAGAAAGCAGCTCCGTGCATGCATCCGAAAACAGGCAAAATATAAACCGAAGAGGTATTTTTTTGCCTTATAAAATGAAGTACACAAAGAGGTCCTTAATAGTCAATGTTAGAAAGGAAGGGAGGGGGAATGGAAGTGCTCTGTGCATGGATTAAGATGTGACTTTAAAAATAATAACTGATAACTGATGTTACAAAGTTTAAAGTCTTTGGGTTTACAAATTCAAAGAACGTTAATGTGCATGTTTCACCTACAAGGAAGGCAGCTGCATGTAGATAGGAAAATGAGCTAATTATGTTATTCTAAATATACATATGTATTTTGAAGCACTCGTTCTGGGCTTCCACAACCGCGAATGACTTTAAGGATTAGGTACATTTTGAATTCAAGGGACTCTCATGGTCCACTTGGGTGGATTCCCTGGTCAACTGCTGTTTGCTGACAGCTTTATATTACATAGTTCCACAGTATTATTTAAAGGCAATCGGGCATAAGAAGATAATTGTGGAGAAGAGGTTTTCATTCTGCGTGTTTTACGGAATCATAGGGTTGTAAAAGGGTCTGAAATCATCCTGAGGAACCACTACCTTAAAGTAGGGTGTGTCCCCCCACAAAGTTATATAGATTGCAGTTTTATGCTCTTTATTCTTAATTCATATCTTCTAAGGTAAAGTGCTCCTCACAAATGAAACAGAACTGAATGATGTTATTTATGCCAGAAGTGTTTGTACAGTGCATAGAAAAACTACTCCAAAAGTACAAGAAAAGTGAGCTAAATGTCACTGGCGCTCATTTATACAGGACAGGGTAAATAAAGTATTCTGCAGCAGTTCTTATCTCATTCCTCAAACATGTTCATCAGATTTGGCTGAAATATCATTATTTGTCTAAGCCAGTGGTGTCCAAACTTTTTTCAAAGAGGGCCAGATTTGATGAAGAGGAGGGCCATAAGGGCCAACCAAATTTGTTGACCTTTTTTTAGGATTGAAGTTGTTAAGGTTTCTTTCAGGATTTTAGCCCAGGAAATAAACTGCCACAAGGGCCAGAAACGGACTTTGGACATGCCTGGTCTAAGGCTAGCCAGGTAAGACATAACTGAACCACCACCAGCACAGTTTCATGTTTCTTTCCATTGCCCCAAGTTAGTTTGCTCATTTTCCATATACATACATGCTTCTGGCTCTCAGATTTGTTTCTTTGTGGGTTTCTTTTGCTCATGACTATTTACAGCTTCATGTGTACTAATGCAACGTTCAAAAAATAAATCCCTCCAAAAGGGAGGGAGGGAGAGAAGCTAGGTATGTCTGCAAGGCATTTGTTGTGCCCTCCCTGCAAAGAAATTCGGAGAAGAAATGGAGCAAGAAGGTAAATAAGGAAATGTTGCTTTTAAAACTTTATAAAATGTGGGAAATGCCCTGTGGATGAAGGTGAGAATGAATGAAGGTGAGAATGAATGTACAAACAGGAGCAAATTAAGCTTCAATTAAAAGAAGACAAAACAATGGAACAGGGTTATTGTTTTATGGCATCCCTATTTAAATACTGAAAAACCTGCCTGTGCCCTTGAGCAGGGCTAATATTAAGGGAGTTCAAAAGACCAACAATATGTTGAAAAGATGGCTGAGGGGGACTGTAGGAACATGTGGCCTGCACTCCTTCTCCACAATCTGTGCATTTGGTTGGTGTCGAAAGGGATTTTATACAAGGACTGTAGAGTTTCCTCACATAGTGATCGAAAATGCAGATGTGTGTGGCCACAGTGTGTGTCAGCAATGGTGGTCAGCCTGCTCTTTGCAGCTTTGCATGCCCCATCTGAGTTCTTCCAAAGCATATGGAGAGCACCTGAAACCCCCTTATTATGATGAAAGTTGTTCCTTGAAGTGTTGTTGCCTTACTTCAGGCAGCTTGGCAATGAAGACTTTCCTCATCTCTATGAAGGCTGAGCACAGATATGACTAATGACGTGTGGAAAACTTCTGCTGTACAGGAGAAGCCAATAGCAATTTATTTTACGATATCTCAATGCTGCTTTTCAGGCAAACCTTACAAAGTGGTTTACATTAAAAAAATAAATAGATCAAGAATCATGAATGCGTCTCTAGAATGAAACAGTAGCAGCAAATTGGAGGGTGAGGAAACTTCTGGAAAGCCGTATTTGTCCTCCTTTCAAGGCAAGATGGTTCATGAGTAGCCCTGTAGTAGCAGTTGGGGGCAAGAGGGAGGAGTCACCTCTCCTGGAACACCAGGAGGTATGTGGTGGACAGCTCTCAAGGCTCCTCACCTTTCTCTTCTCCCCACAAGTGCAATGCAGTTGTAAAGGTGACAGAAGCAGTGTTCAGGGTTTGGTTTGTTGATTCTTTGAAGTGACGGATTGTGTATCATGCATATGAATTTCAGAAAATCATTTTATTGACTTTCATCACTGGCCACTCTATCAAATGTGAGGCAGTTCATGGAGCGGACAATTCCAACCCAGTGGCTTCCAAAAGCACATTGGGCCACTGACAGCCCCATACCATGACCTATTATCACCTGAAAGGCTTGACTTTCGCTTGACTTGTATTTTGATTGTATTGTATTGTTAATTCCCCTGGGTCTGAGAGCTTTACTTATTGTGAAAATGCCATCTTACCCACTTGAAGCTCAGTTAAGCAAAATTTCTTCAGTTTTACTGTGCATCTGATAAGATCCAGTTTTTAAGATAAATGTCAGTTCTTATTGACTAGACATCTAGCAGGTCTGTTCTATTTATTCTAGGAAGAAATGCTTGGTGTATTTAAAGGTTATTAGGAAATGTTTTAGTCCAGTAATCCTCTTCCACATGTACTTGGGATGCTGCAAGTACAGAAGAGCAGTTTTTCATGTTCTATCCCTATGGGATCCTGCTGCTTGCATCAGACAAGAGCAGAGCTACTGCTCTGCCTTCCACTTAAGAAACTGGTGTGGAATCCTACTGCAGAGAAGTAACAAGGGACTGGCAGGGAAAGCCCACTGGTATATTTCCATCTGTACTAAGCACTGCACATACATGAGAGAACAGTACTATGGCGATGCTGTACAAAGAGCCATGTGGCCTTAGTTGTACAGAGCACTTTTCTATGTGTGCTTTAGATCTAGCCATTTCATTCAAAAGCTGTACTGAATGTGAAATAATGATTTCAATGCAATTTTGCCCACATGCCAAAACACCCGTAAAAGAAACCTTGTGAAATCCTTTAGTGCTGCTATCTTAACAAAATATTTCCTGGCTTTCCATTTTTAAAATCAGTTTCATTTCGAATGTATGCCAGAGTACATAGTGTCATTAGCACAGTGTATTTTCCCCTCTTGTCTTATTCTAGCCAGATGCATTACCCTCTGCCACACATTAAATAGCTAACCAGGAACTCTGCATTGGGAGGTCTGGCCTTTCAGGTATGTCATTTTGAGACCACCCTAATCGCCGAGGCAACAGGAGCACAAAGCCAAGGTCAAACAAAGAAACCCCCTTGTAATTAGATACTAATAGTGGATTAAAGGTGTAAAATTCGCCTAAATCCACACACCAACAGACTAAACAATCCAAATGAAGCCAGCAAGATTTGTTTTGCAAAAGTACTTTTCCACCTAGAATTCATAAATAAAACAAATATAGTATGCTTGATTGACTGCAGTAACATCTGCTTCTTAATTAATAACATTTCAGTGGCAGATACATGACAAAGTAATGGAACTTTCCTATATGTTATTAATTTACTGTTAGGTTGTTCAAAATTCTGAATCACTTATACCCCTCTGTCAAAGCAGAGCCCTCTTATTTCAGCTTCCCTGCCACTTTGCCATTTCCTGCACATCTCAATAGTCTACACATCCAAGTATTGATGGAGTACCCTGCCTCCACAATACTCCACAGTACCTTTTCCACTTCCAATAAAAAAGCTGTTGTTTGTATTTTACTCATGATTTTGAAAGCTTATTCATTTGAATGACAAATCCGATTGAGCTTTAAAGAGTGGGTTTTCATGGGGAAGGCTCTGGAGAGAGAGAAATACAGGTGGGCGGGTGCTTGGACACGGAGATTTAAAGTGCGGACTGTGCCTGGAAATAACAGAGGAAAGGTAAGTGTGGATAAGCTCCTTTTCTCTCTGCTTAGCTGTGTGACTCTTGGGAGTGCTGTTTTTCTAAAAAAAAAAAAAAAAAAGAGGTACCAGAACTCACCACAAATACCTCCCTTGTTCTCTTATAATCGCAATGGTGCCCACCTGAGTGGTGCCGGAAATGAGCTCTGGTGAGTTCTGGCTGAAAAAAAGGCCTCCTTGTGGCAGGTGAGCCGCTGCTGCTTACTAGGAGGAAGAGGGGAGGGGGAGGGTAGTGTGGTGCAAAGGAGCCAGTGTGGTGTAGTGGTTAAGAGCGGTAGTCTTGTAATCTGGGGAACTGGGTTCGCTTCCCCGCTCCTCCACATGCAGCTGCTGGGTGACCTTGGGCTAGTCACACTTCTCTGAAGTCTCTCGGCCCCACTCACCTCACAGAGTGTTTGTTGTGGGGGAGGAAGGGAAAGGAGAATGTTAGCCGCTTTGAGACTCCTTCGGGTAGTGATAAAGCGGGATATCAAATCCAAACGCTGCTTCTGCTTCTTCAAATGCACAGGAAGGAGTGCTGGATTGGTTCCACCTATGTGCTTACACAATGTCAACCTCACCACTGCCTCTCCTCTAGGTAAACGGCACCAACTCACTCACTCACTAAAGCATCTCTTACCTTTTGGGGTCAACAATTTTGTAGAGCTTCCCATTGTGAGAGTGTGTCATGCTTTTACTGCTTGCTAAGATGTAGACCTCACCTGTTAAGAAAACGCATACCATAAATGATTAGTGGTATCCACTAAAAAACTGAAAAGTTAATGTACAATCTGTGGCTCTTTCTTTTTGTGCGGCAAGGATATTGCAATAATTATTTAATTCTGCTTTACATTAGGTATTTCCGGTTTCTTTGTTTTTGTTTTTTAAAAAGCAAACAGAACTGAGAAAGAACAACCTGGCTGATAACGCCCCAAAGATTCACAGCAGGGCATGGAAACTGAACCCGGAACCCCCTGGTCAAAGTCTAAAGATCCGAAGATACATTCTGTGCTTGAGTCTCAGTATCTGACCTCAGTCTCAGTCCTTGTTGTGCATTTATGTGAATATATTTCTCCTAAAGCCCCTGGCACAAAAGAGGCATATAAACTTTGCTGGCAATTTCTCTTTGCTTCTCTTTCTGTCACAGTGTGAAAAAGGACTAAAGGAGCAATCCTATCTAACCTCCTACAGTCTGCTGGGGCTTTATGGGTGGTGGGGCCAAAGTTATATCCAAAGCTTTGTTTGTGGCTGGGACAGAGGGTAGTGGGCAGGCGAATGGCTGTGCCAGCCTAGATCTGACTCAGCCTCACCATAAGAAAACTGTGTTTGGGGTCTTTCTGCTGGCTTCTGCCGCCAGGGTCCCTACTGGGAGCACTTCTGCCTGCCCACATATTTGCAGGTGGAAGAGGGAGTTTCACACCAGTAGTCAATGGGAGACTCAAAGCATCAATGTGGTTTCAATTGCTCTTGTAGCACGAGCAGGGCAATTTGGAAAAACATTTCGCAGAGTTTTGTTAGTTTAGAAAAATGAAGAATCAATCATTCTGCAGATATGATGCAATTGATATACCCAGTACACTGCGCATTATGGAGATAGCTTGTCCATGTTCTGGAAACCTCCTGTTTAGATATATTCTGGAGCTGTTATTGAGAATATATCTTGCCTGTGCTTATGTAGCTCCATTGGCTTTTGTTCTAGTACTATTCCAAGTGCCAGTGCTTACTTTTAAGGCTCTGCACAGATTAGGATGTAGATATCAGAAGGAAAGTTCGCTTCCATCTTTGGAGCCCCTTCTTGAGCATCCACAGTACCTCAAGTTTTTATTTATTTAAACACATTTGTAAATTGCTTAATATATAAAAAATCTCTAATTGAGGCAAGAAGTGACAGGGCCTTCTTGGTATTGGCCCGTTTATGGTATTCTCTCTCTAGGAAGGCTCTCCTGGTGCCTACACTAAGTTATTTTGGGTCCCAGGGGAAGATTTTTTAAATTTCCCCAGGCTTTTAATATCTGATGAGCTTTTAATATTTGAGTATCCTATTGCTACTTTTAAATCCTAGTGTTTTATTGTTTGTTTTCATTTTATTACATTTTAAAATATTAACTTGTTTCTTTTTTCTTGTGAACCACCCTGATAATAATGTATTGAATTGCAATATAGAACTTTTATAAATGCACACATAGATAGATAGATAGATAGATAGATAGATAGAGATAGATAACACAAGACACATCTTGGCCAAGTTTTTCTTATAAATATAATAATATCCTAAAGAAGCTGTTATTGTCTTACCTACTTCATCTTCACCAAATCCCAAGATATGTCCTGAAAAGAAACCTCTACATGAACCACTGTTACCCAGACAAAGTGGTTTCTCTTGCCACTGTTTGGTCACGGGGCTCTGTTGCAGTGTTAAAAAATTTCTGTAAACACAAATAAAAAAAGGGACAAAATGTTACACAGTGTGCTTTGCATCAATAAAATCTAGAACTATAATGGACACATGTAAAATGGAGTCCTTTAAAATCTGAGCCATAAAGCCTACAATCCAGATTATACTTTGTGCCTCTGAGCACTGATAAATTCTCATGAAATATAACACAATGTTTTGATGAATCCAGACCTATTATGCTTTGGTCACTGAGAGCTACTTGAGGTGCTCTAAAAGGCCTTCCATGTGATTGGTGGCAGTGGCGGATCAAGCTGATCGGGTGCCTGGGGCGGTGCACGTGATCTGCGCCCAGGGGCTGGGCCAGCCGTGTGCGGGGGTGGGGCCAGCCAGGGCAGGATGCTCTGCGGGGTCTCCAAGGAGTCTGCCTGCCTCCTTCAACTCAGCCGCCCTATAGCTGGGGAGGAGGAGGCGGGCGGACCAGGAGAGACGCACGGCTCAGGCGCGCTGCATGCCTCATGGTGAGTGCTGCCTGCCATTTTGTCATCCCCGTCAGTGGTGACACCCGGGGTGGACTGCCCCCACCGTACCCCCTTCCTCTGCCCCTGATTGGTGGGGCTTTTGATTCCACCCTCTCTTGGGAACAACAACGGATCTACCACTCACCAAAAGATGTGGAGCCCTCAAATATCCCACAGTACCTACGCAAAATGCATTTCACTCCTGGTACCATGTGTTTTCTTCAACACGAAGTCCCAGATTCAATGTAGTAATTTCGACCAGATATTTTCTAACAAGCAAACACCCATACATGTGCAACATCCATTAACTGGACATAACCTTCCCTAAATGAACAAACTAACTGACAGGCTTGCTCTTAAGATGTTCATCTTAAACATACAGTAGCATATATCAGCATGGGATGTGTGCACAAAGGGGACTGCAGACTAGGATAGAGAAGAAGGCATGGGTGTGATCTATGCGCAAAATGGGTGTGATCTATGCGCAAGGGACAGTTGAGATAAAGTAAGGGGGCAGGGAGAAAAAGGGGTGGTTGCAGAAAAGGCGGGAGGAGGAGGAATGTGAATGTAGGTGAAGATGAAAGCAGAGGCATGAAACAGTCTACAGCATCAGAGGAAATGGTGACTTCATAAATGGGTGAAAAGGGTGCTTAGTAGTTGCCATGTGTGGGAGGAAGAAGATGCAGGAGCTTACTATGAGGGGGGGCTACATCTGTATTGCTTTTGTGCGAGTTTTAAAGAAACTTACCCGTTACGGTCTGCAAATATATAACTTCCGTAAAGTCTTTCAGACTGGCAGCCTCTGTATACAAATCCACCAACCAATGGCCCACTACTGAATGGCTTGAATTCCAAAAGTGAAGGCTCGCTTTCTAAAAAGGAACTACCATAGTATTAGATTAAATGCAATTTCATTTGTTAAAGACATGTTTTAATTGAAAGAGGAAAGTAAAAAATCAGGATATTTGTATTTCAACAACCCCAGTGCTGCAAACCAGAAAATGCAAGGTAGAATTTAGGCTAAAATAACATTACAATTTCTTTAGTCAGCAACATTTGTCCAGCATTAGATCTTATGCAGCACAATCCTATGCATGCTTTAATTGAATTTTCACAGTCTACTTTTTGCATTTCATTACCATTTGACTGCATCTTGCACGACTGTTTTCTCTCTCCACTTCACGCCTCAGATGAAGTGGATTCTAGTCTACAAAATCTTACATTTTCATTACTCGTTAAGGTGCCACAAGATTCTTCCTTGTTTTCCCAAAATATATAATTTTAAATGACTGGCACAGACATGATTTTTCTTTGCTAGACTCTAGCAAGCTGGAGACTACTGCACTTACTTTTTCCTTAATTTTTGGAAAATGAATTTGCATGTTAAGCTTTTAGGGTAAGTAAGACAATATTATGCAATCTGATAAATTATTCTTTTAAGCAAGGGACCACAGTACTTTACTCTAATTGCATTCTTCCCTGGGTGGTCATAATTTTGCATCACAAAATTCCTTTGTTTCATCTTCATTAGAATCACCCAGAATTCCACTGGAACTGTGGCTTAATAAATCCCTTTTCAAACCACATCACTCTTTAGTATGGCATTTATAAAATGTACCCACAAATATGTGCAATAGCTAAAGCTGAAATCTAGAAGAGGGCTAGTCATGCTCTCAAGTTCCACTGATTTCAATGGGTCCTAAGTGCTCATAACTCTGTTCTGGGTTGTAGATAATGCTGCAACATTTTAAAATCATGTATCTGTAACTATGAGACTAGAAATACTTTAATTTGAAAGGAGTGTAATGGTAAAAATATTTTTTAAATCTTCCTTTTGCTCCCTTTCACATACAACATATTAGATATGCCTGTAGGGCTGTACTCACTAGCCTACACATTCTTGGAAGGCTATCTAAATATACTGTACGTATTATAGGACTTACCATAATCTTTCCCCTTTATTATCTGAAGGATTCTTGCTGAGGACCTGTTCTTCCCATTGGAGTCTGAACAAAGTATTGTTAAATTAATATTTACATCAGTTGGGTGACGATCCACGGCACACCTGTTCAACAGCATGTTAAAAGAGAGATGAAACAGCAAACCTTCTGTCATTTACCACTTTGCTTCTATACCAGAATACAAAACAATGCTTTCCATGCTGAAATGCTGATCCTCAAGTGCATGTAAATGACCATTCTTATAAGGTTTGTTTACTGTGTGAGTTGGAAACCTTAGCCTGGGAGCTGAATATGGCCCTCTGGACCTCTCTGTATGGTCCTCCAGACAATCCTTTAGCCACCCCACTCCAGACCACAATTCGTTCTGGCTTCACCCCTAACACTCTTTTAATGCTTTTGCCCGGCTGGAATGTGTCTTTGAACTGCCATAATATCTCTTGCTGGAAAGATGGAGTGGTGTGTGGGTGTGGTTGCAGAAATCTTTTGACTTTGTGGCTGGGCTATAACCTGCTGTTGTCATGTTGTTGGATTTGCTATTGATGATGCATGCAGTAGCCACTGTTGTGGAACATGAATGAGTTAATTGCTGACGAAGGCGGGGAAATTGCTGCAGCATTACGATGTACTACTTATTTATAATTTTATATAAATTATTCAGCTGGTTTGAGTTACTGAGTGGAAATCTATAATACTTGATACTGGGATTGTGGTGAAACTAAGGGGTAAACATGCATTTGGAACCTGGGGTGTATGTTAGTGTTGAGTGGAGAAGGGATTTGGAGTGGAGAAACTGGAACAGGAAACACAGGCTCTCCTTCTGCAGCTTCTCTCGCCGTCGGATTCACCCCTCCTGAATATGTTTCTCTTTTGCTGTGGGTTAAACCACAGAGCCTAGGACTTGCTGATCAGAAGGTCGGCGGTTCGAATCCCTGCGACGGGGTGAGCTCCCTTCGGTCCCTGCTCCTGCCAACCTAGCAGTTTGAAAGCATGTCAAAGTGCAAGTAGATAAATAGGTACCGCTCCAGCGGGAAGGTAAACGGCGTTTCCATGCGCTGCTCTGGTTCGCCAGAAGTGGCTTAGTCATGCTGGCCACATGACCTGGAAGCTGTACGCTGGCTCCCTCAGCCAATAAAGCGAGATGAGCGCCGCAACCCCAGAGCCAGCCACGACTGGACCTAATGGTCAGGGGTCCCTTTACCTTTACCTTACTGTTACATGTATACTGTAATATGTAGCTATCCACTTAGTTTCACTAAAGTCAGAGTATCAAGCATTTGCAATTCATAAGTTACATAGAGGCAGTGATGGCCACCAACCTAGATGGCTTTATAAGAGAATTAGACAGATCCATAGAGAGGGCTACTGATGACAACTAGTCATGATGGCCATGCTATGCCTTCAAGGTTGGAGGCAGTAAAAATTCTGAATATCAGTTGCTCAGAACTGCAGGAGGGGAGAGTGCTCTTGTGCTCAATCCAGCTTGCAGGTTTTTAATGGGCATCTTGGTTGGCCATTGTGAGAGCAGGATGCTGGACTAGTTAAGCCATTGGTTGGATCCCGCAGGCTCTTCTTGTGTTCTTTAAGGACTACCCGAATATTTTATACTAAATTAGAAAAACAAGCCCTTTGACAGAAACAAAAACCCATTTTGAAAATTCCTGGACCAGAGTGCTTGTTTCTGATTTGTGCAAAAACCAAAAGAAATTCATACAACTTCATGCTCGGCATCCGCCTGTCTTGGGAAACAATGGAAGAGTGTGCCTTTGGGGGTGAAGTCAAACCATTGGAGAGTTACAGCACCTGATGGCTGTAGAGATCAATAAGGAACAGAATGTTTTGTTGCAGCTGGGGCAGATGAAGGCATCCAGTTGTGCTGCTGCAGACACATCATGGTGTTTCTTCTTTCTGTGCTCTTCCCAGTGGTCTTTCCTGCTCTGGTCACTGCTGTGGATACACAACCTCACTGGTGTCTCCAGGCACTGCAGTCGTTTGCAAGGGATTTCCACACAGCAGGGTTGATGTTGCCAGCCTTCATGTCTAGTTTGTAGACATCTTTCTAGTGAAGAGTTGGTCTTCTAACAGGCCTAGTGCCTGAAGCCAGCTCTCCATAGAGCATGTTCTTGTTGTGCTTAGAAGTATGGCTGGCAAAGTGATTTAAACTCTAATCTCCCTATGGCAACACCAGTTCACCACAGGGTATTTGTTTAGTAGACTGGAATGTAATGTACATACTAATACAGTATTTCCGAACGAACACATGGATCTTCTTTCACAGTTGTAAGACCTTGTTCCAAATATACATCCCCATGAAGTAAACACCCACCCACCCTTTCGGTTAAATTATTTTCTTGTCTTTTTCCTCCCTTTCCCTATGGGCATAGATGAAGGATTGTCTCTGAATATTCAATTTTTAAAAGTGTGTTTATCTCCTTGTTAGTTTATGGTCATGTTGAAAAAGAAATATAACCTACTTACCTGCCTGGATTGTGGAGTCCATGGGCAAAAATTTCAGGAGGCTGATTGGTGCTGTTAAAGTGTGGGTTGCTCCGTGGTATGGAATAAGGCACATGGCAGAAATCAGTATCTACATCCAGGCGTAACACAGAACCTGTAAAATCACTGAGAAAGTTGGAGGATAACACAATTGATTTTTAAAAGGATTTTTACTTGGCAGCATTCATTTAAATAGTAGTGAAATAAACAGGAAATTACCCAATGAAAGGGTAATCGCTGTGGGTTTAATGCAGCATACTAACTCTGTGAGATAACGTAGCTCCAAATTGCCTCCACTTGTTAAGTCTCAGTTTGGCCTCTTTAGAAGACAGAAATGACATGCTGCATGCACCTATGATTTTCACTGGACACATTTGCTCAAATGAGTTCCTCCATTTTGGAGGACTGGTACTTGTGTTTAGCTATATTGAGTGGGGAGCAGTATAAACAGAGCAGTATGGATAAAATATATTTTCCTCCATTAAGCATTAATGCTTCTGTGGTGGTCTGCATCTTGCTATTCCAATTCATTCACTGAAGTGATCAGCACATGAATTGTATAAATATAGTGAGTGGGGGGATTGGCACATGTTTTCAATGATGAAGATTATATTACTGATCTGTATTGGACATCTAAATGGTAGAATTATTTTAGAGGGTGTGGTGCTGAAAAAGAAACAATAAATAAGAAAGATTTTATCCACTGGTAATTATTATACCTCAAACCATCCATTTCCTCCATATCATCTATAGTGATCATCCCATCACCAAGGAATGTGTATAAAAACCCATCAGGGCCAAACAGCAGCTGTCCTCCTAGGTGTTTTCTGTGTAGCTCTGCAACTTCTAGAAAACCTTTTGCTGTTCTCGTATCAACCTGATGTGGATTTTTCCTGTAGCACAGAAAAAGGATTGTGGAATTAATCTCAATAATATATTTCCATTAAATTTATGTTTAAAATGTTTCTTCTCTGCCCCAGAACCATCCTTGCATTAGTTCAGAATGGCAGGGACATATGGTTTTTGAAATAAAGCTTTGTCCTAGGTCCTTTTAAACATGGGTGAGGCATGATAGCTTCCACTCAATTGGCCTGGGGGCCAATGATTCCTTAGTGGACTGTGACTGGCCATCAAACAATGTGTGGGGTTTTTTTTTTTGGTATTGTTTTGTTCCTTTGCTTGCATGTGGCAAAGGTTTTGCATCCTGAATGTATCTCAGGTTTTTGTTGCTGATATTAAGAGGCAACCAGTGTGGTATAATAGAGAAGGGTTAGGGAACCTGTGGCACCCCAGATATTGGATGTTATTGCTGAACGCTAGTAACGCTGCCTGTGCCTGATGTGAGTTGGAGTCCAACAACATATGAATAGCCACGGGTTCCTCCTCCCTGACCATGGACCAGACACTATTCTCTTAATAGGGTTGCTGTGAGGATAAATTTGGGGAAAATGTGTATGCCACCCCAAGGTCCTTGGAAAAAGGGTGGGACATATGGAAATAAATAAACAAATGTTATTCAGCACAGTTGTAGGTGGTGAGGACATAGATTGATAGTGGATTTTAAGGGATCGTTAGAGAGAGGTACAGCTGAACCACTCTCCAAAGGGATCTCATTAAAGAGCATTCTGAGGCATACCAGTAACTAGTCAGTCACATGTAGTATGGCTGCCAACTCAGTTTGAGGCTAACATTCCTCATTCCTTCATGTCCAGGAAAAAAGGAAGTGGGTATGGTCAGTTTAAGCCATATTAAGACTTGAGAAACCACCATCAAGATGAATTTTGTTGCTCAAATGCCACTAATAAGCTAGATCAGAAGAGTAGTAGGTTAGCATAGCATTGTCCTGCATGGAGTCAGACTTTGTTGCAGATTCCTCAGTCAATAGTCAACCTTCTTAATTCCAAAAATAGTGATGTGTCAGATCTTTCCAAAAGACTAGAATTTTGTATCAAAGACAAAAAATGTGCATTACTGGTTTTTTTTTTGAAATTATTTGGGATATACATTTGAATAAAGATTGGTTCGGCTGATTATATTTCTATGCCGCTTTTCATCCAGGTAAATATCCCATGGTGGCTTACAAACAATTAATAACAATAACATGATAGAACATAATAGAGCATTAATCATTATAGAATAAAGAGGATTTATTGAAGAGAGCAAGGCACTGCACTTTGCTGCTTGCCTGAGCAGCGTTTGATTGAAATCTGTCACGGATGTTTACTGACAGTATCTAGATGGATCCTATGTAAATGAGGGGCAACCTGTTTAAAAGCAAGGCATGCAAAAGCAGAAAAACTGGGCTTGGGGACTGACAGATTCCCAGCATATGACACAACTAAACTGAAGTACACTGTATATGGGGACTTGCTGCTGAAGCTGTTTACAAAATTCGTACCTGGACACGGTGTATTCTACAACCCTAAGAATATGGTCATGTGGCCCAATGGCCCATCGTTCTTGGTTGGTGGTATAGGACACATACAGCTTTCCATTTTTTTTGTAATTGGGATGGAATGCAAGGCTTAAGAGCCCTCTTTCATCTCCACCCTGCAGTCAAATGGGGAAAAAAGCAAAACAAAGAATTGTGAAGTTAATTATGTTCTTTATTGTGTTGAAGAGGGACCCCCCCCCTTAAAAAAAGTTTCTTTCTTTCTTGTGAGTAATCTTTGCCTGCCTCCTTTCTTCTTTTCTTTCTTCCTTTTCTAACTATGGCACAAAAAAGGATTATAAAACATTTCATCCGGTTTGGGGAATTGGGGGGCGGGGGGCAGCAGTGGTTGTTGCTCCTTGAGAGTCGGAAGAGAACAATTGTTTTGTGTAGCTATTGGTATACAAGCCTCCTCACTCCTTTTCTATGGAGAGATCTTTGGGAAGCCATGAAGACAAGTTTAAGTGCTGCAGAGAATTCTTTCCTGGATTACTAGGTTGCTTGTTATAAGCAGAAGGCAAATTAGGAAAAAGGTCTATAATCAGCAGTCACTTCAAATCCAAGTATCCAAGCCCTGAAACACAGTGCCAACTCCCACTGTCTTGGCAATATGTTTAGAAAACAGTTAAATTGCTTGTGTAATATGTAAACCTTTGTTTTACCCTGGAGGCAACTACATCACTTGTCACAACGATGGTGGTCTGTTCATCATTGCTAGCATACTGTAGGTAATAAGCAGCCTCCATTCTCACTGCATGAAAGCATCATTCTGTACGGGGGTCCATAGCGCAAAGGATTTTATTATTTCAAAAAACAAAAATAGAAAATGCCCAAACATCTTTCTTTCATTATTTATGTATGCCACACAGATTAGTACTGTTATATGTTTAGCATCAGTTTCATGTACTGTGACAATACAAATGCCAGCAACAAAATGCAGCAAAAAACACACACAAAACAAAAAAAACCCAACCCCAAAAAGGGAGGGGTGGGAGGGAAAGGGAGGGGGATCTTTCAGAGCTCTGAAGTGCAGAATGCAAAAGAGCACCCTCCAAGCATACTAGCATAAATGTATTTTTCTACAGAAAATATCTAATTAATAAGTATTGATACAAACAGAGATTCAAAAATACACAGAATGGGGTATGATCAGAAAAGAATTTCCTGAACATAATGAATATTTCACACATAAGTTAAATATGCTATTGTTTATGAGGTGCTTCTTAGGCCGTCTCACTCTAGTTATTCCTGCAGCATGATATACTTAAGGCTGCAATCCTATACTCTCTTACCAAGGAGTAAGTTCCATTGAAGTCAATGGGGTTTACCTCTGAGTAGGCATGTATAGGCGTGCACCATAATGATTGTTATCGGTGAGCTTATTCTTTCCTTTAGTGATCTTGATATATTGTCGTTCATTTTCTTCTTCTTCTTTGCTACTTGTACTTAAAGAATAATTTTGAAATGCAGTTCCTTAATATGACAAATAATCCATGATAAAATATGATACAATGTACTTCTGTATGTGGAGACTGTGCTTGTATATCATTTATATTATCATTTATAATAGGACATGAAGACTTTGTATATGAATATTTTTACACTATTCTGTTTCAGGGTGCTTTTTCTTGTTTGTACAATGGGCCAGAATGCAAGCTTTCATTTTGGCAAACAAAATTGTACAATCTGCATAACTTGAAATTCGTTTTTATGCCCTTTAAAATAAATACAGGTTAACTTATAGATTGCAGGTTGTGAAATTCTATAATGATTCCAAGAAGAAAAGCTACAGCATGAAAACATAATTTTCATTAATGGCACAATTACATCAGTTCTTTACTCTTGAATTGGAGCTAGACTCTTGCCTCAACTAGACCCATTTAAATCAATGGGCTGAAACATGCCTTATCCTGTGTCATATTGTGACCTCTGAGGTGAAATTCTGTTATTATTGCTGACTTAGCAATATCAGTACATTTCAGAGTTTCTGCAACTTTGGGTTGGATCCAGACTTGGCTATGCATAGAATATCCCCACTGAAATCAATGGGGCTAAAGCTTATAAAGACATAACTTAAATCCCACTGATATCAATGGGTCTATTTTAGGCATAACCAACTCCAATCTGTTATATGCAACTGGGTGCAAAAATGGACTTAAATGCAAAGTTAATGCAAAGTTAAGCGCCTTCAACTCCCATTGAGACATGGGTCAAGATCAAGAAAACCCATTAGGAACATGCAGGACCTCCTTGCAAGGAACCCCTTGTTTCCCCCATGATTTCCCCCTCTTTATGTTAAATTAGAGGCCACCATCAGAGACCATTGTTGGACTTTCACTGGGTTTTGGTTGCTGGTTTGTTTGTTTTTTTAGTAACGTGGAGAGCTGCTTTCAGAAAGTCCCCACTGCATTCCCAGTATGGTTCTTTGGATCCCAGCAACAGTTAATTACATTGCACTTTCAATGGCCTCATAAGTGCTCATTCAATTAGCAGCATCTAGGATGAAAGGTTTGGTAAACCATCCATCCTCTTTCTAAGTTCATAAACAAAAACAATCCGCAGCTGCTGCCAAGTTGCCATGATATGTTGATTTCAGTATCCTTACGCAAAGTATAATGGAACACCAGTTATCTGAACTGTGATTATCCTGAACCTAATATCTGAGGTCACTGCCGTGTATTCCATTTGAACTCATATTTGCACATTATGTTTATACAATACATGCATTTCATTCATTCCTTGTGATCTCCAGCCCTGCCAATTTCCCCGAATGGCATCATGAAGAGCTGCTATAGTCTGAAGTTCTAATTTGCATTAAAGTGCATTGATGCCCAGTTTTAGCAACATTGGTTTAATGATGTTATAGCAACATGGGATAATGATGGCTATTTAATAAGCTAGCCACTACTGACCATTTAAGAACCTTTTGACTTTAGCTTTTCATAACACTACTGTTTGAAAAAATAGGAAAAAATACTGCCAATTCCCAGGTGAATGTTTATATCTTAAACTTTTCTATAGTGAAAATAGCCTCCTGTTATGAATGCAGTCTGCGTGTTCTCAACAGCCAATGCATAATTCAAATAGCTATGTTGAGAATATTTAAGCTGCAATTGCTTCATCATGTTCCCAACTCAAAATTCAACCTATATTTGCTATGCAACGGATAAGCATCTGTTCTATGGATGTGACCTTTTGGGCCAACATCAAGCATGCTTCTTCACAACAAATTCAAGAGGAATTGGTTGTTGACACTCTGTAGCAAAGTTGCTTTTCAAGTGGTTGTGATCAAGTGGAAGAAGCTCAGTGTGCTGAGATTCACCCAGGGAGCCACTGTTTACATAACCAAGTGAGATCATCCGGAGGAGCACTGATAGTTATCCCCCATGTTAAAGATGCCAAATGAACTTAACCAAAAATCGACCACTTAGTGTCGCCAGTCCCATGCTGTGAGACACACTTCCAGCAGAGATTCAGCAGGCAACATCGCTTTTGGCATTCAAGTGAACCTTGAAGATAGGCTTATGTAGCTGTTTGAAATTTTCTTGAGTAGCTAGTCATTTTAAGAATTGTTTTGTACTGCTTTTAATTTTTATTTAATGCTTTTAAATTGATGTACACTGCCCTGATATTTTATGAGATGGCAGTATATAAACACTCTTATATAAAATGAATGCATGAATGAAGCTGGAAGTCACTATGGCCCATAAAAATTTGAAGCTGCCATGTCTTTTGGCACACATTGCTGCAGCATGAAAAATGCAGGTTGAGTTGCAAGTCTGGGATAAGAGCAACCTGGATGGATGCACAATGTACTTTTGTGGATAATGCCTTGTGGGATGCTACTCCAGAGGGTTCATTGTCCTAATTTGGGGAGAGCATTTTAGGGGCAAAGGGAGCTGCTGTTAGAAATGGGCGGGGAGAGAACTGAAAAATCTCTGACACATGTTTGGAAATAGCATGCAGAACTTTGCATCATGGCCATTGTAAAGCCATCATATGGTCATTTTTACCACTTATATGGATCCACTCGGCCCATATTTTCAATAAACCTATTTGTGGCAACCTCAACCCTGCCGTGTGGGGTCATCACCCTTGTAGATGAGACAGACAGACAGGAGACAGCCTGGAGACAGACAGACAGGTTGTATATCCACAGTAGTGAGCCGAAGAGAAACAACCACAGAGAGAAGAAACACCCTGGTGCATCTGCAGTAGCACAACCAAATACCTTCATCTGCCTTCGTCTACTCCACACTACATCTGCCTGCAACACCTGTAAAATTTCCTGCAGCAGAAGTGTCATATCATGTTTTGTACAACCAAAAGTGTTTTTTCTGTGTACCACGGGTCGTAGCGTCAGGCTGTTCTATATATTTCTATGATCCAAGAGCAGGAAAACATGCCACAATGATTGCTCTCTTTTTGTTACACACCCTCATATTTTGATGCAGGCAGGCAGGCAGGCAGGAAGGAAGGAAGGAAGGAGATACTGAAATGGTTGGGGGATTTTACCAACCAAATATTACTAATGATGAGAATGCTTGGCTGGAGTAAGAAATACGTGGTTTCTGACTCCTTGTTTCCATAAAGATTATTTTATGGTCTGTAGCTAATATAGTGGTCATGCAGCTAAAGGCATTATCTTCGCATCATTAGAATGAAACATAACACTGGAAATCCCTGACTTCATTGCTTGAGGTTTCATTGGTATCTGAGATTTTATATTTCCCATTGTAAATCTAAATAAGAACTTGTGCTGACCTTTATTAGAGCAAACATTAAACATTAAACAATTTAGTAAGATTACTACTATGAAAGGGAACTTTTTAAAATGTGTTTTGGACCACCAAGAAACAACCATAAATTTAAGGAAATATGAGGTTACGACCATGTGACTTCCCTTGCCGAGTTATGTAACAGATTGTTGTGACTTAAAGGTCATACTTTTTTTTAAAGACACATTTTAAAGAGATTTATAAAATTTCTATTTATACAATGTTCATATCAACAATTTAAAAGGTATAAGTTACTAGAATGACATATAAAGTTCAATTCCTATGACCCCCTTTACAAAATACTGGGCCAATAGTAAATTATATAATCTAGAGCTCTATTAAACGCATATCTTTTAATGGACAGGCAAATGGTTCATAATGATCAAATTTTAGTTAATGCTGAGGAAATGCCAGTCTGCTTATATGCTAATTTTAAAAACTGAGAATTGATATCTTTACTTCATTTACAGCCTACCCTAAATGTAAAGTTGAGAGTGGGGAAAAATAGAATAATAACTGAAATTAGTTGCACCAGTCCAGCAAAAGCAATATCCATGGTTTGCCCTTCTGTATATCTACTTCTTACACATGCAGCTATGAAGAAAGGACTGGGAAGTACAACTAGGGCAGAACCACATAGGCTGGATCCATGGGGGGTGGGCAGGGGCTTGGGCAAGCTGTCAGAACTCCAACTTGCTGCCTCCCAAGTTGTAAGTCAGTAAGAAAACAACAACCCACCAATCCTCACCCCCTAAATGTCAAGAGACTTCATTCATCTCCAACAGCACATCTTGTTTGTCCCTTGGCTTAGATCACATCCTGCTTTCAATGACAAATCATTTAACTGTATATCAAAATTGAGTTACATGAAAGCTAATGGAAAGAATAACAGAGCTAGTGATATCAACTGTATGTTTTGTACAAACAATCTTCACAACAAAGATAAGAGGGACAGAATTTTTAAGGCTGCTTCTTCCCTTTATAACAATTTACAATCTAGGAATGAATGAGAGCAAGGGAGAGCGAGCATTAATAAAAGTCAGCCATCATTATGATGTCACTCTCCTAATTTCCCCTGAAATAAACTAGCAGGTACAAATAATATTTACAATAAGTGACATCATCAATGTATCTTTCCATTGCTCAGACCTTGTGTTATATATAGCAGTGTTTCCTGTTTGTTGTAAAGAACACCTTCTGGGTGGAATGGATTCCATTAACAAAAATCTGTCTTATGTTAAGCCATCTTTGTTAAAACATACGTACACACACCAGACCAGGAATGATACAGATACAATGTAGCAATTTATAAAAACTTAATCATGTGTTACAAATTAAGGACTCCATCCTGTGTTAAAGTAATCCATAGCTACATAAAGAAAACAGAGTCCAGATAATATGAATAAAGCTCATTTCCTAGGAAATTCATCATCTCTAAACAAAAAAATTCCCATACACAATGCTTGATCACAATTATGGGCCTAACTACAAAATACTGATGTAACCAAGCTTATCGGAGGTATGCTGTGGCGTACAATTTTTTTAAATTATTTTTTAGCATCTGATAGAGAAGAAGTCATGATTGTTTTTTGAGAAAAGTCAAAGAACCTGATCTTTGCAGAACTGTTGAATCTGTACTAAAAAATCAGTATGCAACATTTATGATGTCCATTCATAAACATCTGTTTCCAGAAAATCTTGGTCATTTCAAGTAACATTGTAGGATGATGCCCAGTTCCCCAGGGAATGTCCATTCATGTGATTTCATTCAGAGTTTAATGCCAGTGTGAGGTGAATCCATGATGTCTGCCCAGAAGAAAATGAGTGTCTGGAAAGGCTCTCAAAAGTTTCATTAGTACGATTAAAATATACATGTGAATGAGGAATTTGCTTGTGGTTCAGGCTTTTTTTTTCAATGGGAGGCAGAATGCAACCCCAGTTTATATCAGCACCAACATTTGCCTGGGTGCTTCTGAATGTGATGACTAGGAAGCCTTCTTCAATTTCAGCTACAAAGAAGATCCAGAGACAGCTAATTATCTTTACTAATAATGCCAGTGTTTTTTTTCTTAAAAAATAATCATGTTTAGAGCACATTTTGACTCAAGAAAACCACCATTTTATAGTTCAAATTGGGGAAAATAAATACAGTAAATGGACAAAAGTACAAAGATTCACAAAATGTTTAGGGATATGTGTACCCCTGCGAACCCCCAGAAAAAAAGCACTGAATAATGCCAAGGAGAAAAAGTGCATTGCCTTCCCATGCACTACCCAAGAGACAAGAGTCACAAGAGCCAGTGTGTACCCAGGCTATCTGTATCTGGGAGAAGATATGGCACTTGGAGACAGTCACCACATCACCCTAAATAAATGTTGACTTAGTATGATCTGCTCTCCCCAACTGAGCAGAACATTTGTCAGACCTGGTGAGGATTAGACCACAGAGGAGGTCAGAGGAGGTGGGTGTGGCAGTAGTTTGGAGTGCACAGTGAGAGCAGAAGACCAATAAGCTGGGACAAACATCAAAGGTATGGTGGCCAGAGATGGGTCCTTCAGGACACTGGACAGATGCATTTTTCAAGTCAAAGATGGCCAGTTCCCATTCAGATATTTTGGCTATTACAGAGGGCTCATGTGGTGAAGTGGTTATACTGCCTGACTTAGCTTGGGAAGACCCTGGTTCAAATCTCTGCTTGTTCCCAGTGTTTACAATGCTTGAGGCCAGTTAGCATCACTTAGCTTAACCTAGGCTTGCTGTGAGGATAAATTTGGGGGGCAGGAATCATGTCCTATACTGGAAGCCCTCTTGGAAGTGGGCAGAATTAACAAGAACAGCAATTTTGCTTGACCACAAGGCAAACATGTTACAAAGTACTAAACTTGAAAAATAACTTAATTTTAACAAAGGGGAAAGGAAGGGGAATAACAGTTTCTAGAAATGCAAACAACAATAGCTACTTTTTAAATAGTAGGTAATATATATATAAAAACAAGTAACTTAATTGTAACCAGGGGACCATGTCTGAAACTGCCTAAGCATTCGTTAAAAAGCAGTATAATAACTTCCTCTGTATATAACTGCAGAAATACTCCTTCACATTTCTTATGTTCTTAAAACTGATAAACCAAGGTGGCGGGGGGGGGGGGGGACTGAACTGGCTCCAAAGAATGACGAGTGGAAAGAAAATTAGTGCAGTTCCACAAATATATGACAAAAGGTTTACACAGTGCTCTGATTGGCAGGTTCTATAATAGTACTCACATTTCCACTGGTGCAAGAGATTACACAAGCATAAGAATATACTTTGAGATTCATTTAATTTGTTTCACACAGTGGGAAGCACTGCATCTATGAGTGGAACATACTTTCCACATGCAGAAGGGCACCTTTAGATATAACAGCACATGCAGATTATAGAAAATCGAATGTATGCCATAATGATTAAAGCAAACGGTTTATTTATGCTATTTATTAAATTTCCATACTGCCATTCATTTGAGGGTCACAGGGCAGTCTACAATATAAAAACACAAAAATACTTAACGCAGTAACAAACAAAAGCAATAATGCTTCCCATATATTGTTTAATGTTTTTATTTATTATATTAAACCATTCCATTACCAAGAAAAACCAAAGGTTTTCTTCAGTCCCTTATGATTTATCTACATGCTGCCCTGATCTTCATTAAGTCATATGTATATGGGCATAATGAATGGTTATATGGCTGAAATCTGATAACAGTTGGGAAGTCTTCACTAGGGATGAAGGAGAAATCCACTCCAGTAAACTCAAGCATGGATTCCTTGCCTTGTGAGGGTTGGTCTCCTTCAAACAAGCACCCGTGTTTTTCACTGTTGTTTTTTTCTTAAAGAGGTCAGTGAACTTTATAACACCATTAATTAAATAAGGTCAGTTGTAACATTTGTTTCATTTCATGTTAACTTCTCTGGGCATCTGTCGCATTGGCACTTTGGCAAATCCAATAAATGAAATAATAAAAGAACAGCGTTGTTTAGAAGTCTGATGCCTGAAGCAAACTGTATGACCACACAAAACTATTACATACTCAGAATAAGAGAAACTTAGACATAAAAATTAACCAAATGTTCATCTGTGTTGATGGACTGCATCCAGCCATAGTGAAGATTTCTTGAGGTTTTCAGTATTACTGCTACTACTGCTATTATTACTATTGATACTGCTATTATTTGGCTTAGCCCTATGGTTGATTAGAACCTGAGTTTCCCATGGTCAAAGTTAGCACTGTAGCTAAGCATACCACACTTCTCACTTTTTTGTTGTTTAGTCGTTTAGTTGTGTCCGACTTTGTGTCCCCATGGACCAGAGCACGCCAGGCACTCCTGTCTTCCACTGCCTCCTGCAGTTTGGTCAAACTCATGTTGGTAGCTTCATCTTACAACCTTATTGTTGTAAGATTCAGGACAGATAAAATGCTTCTTCATGCAGTGCATAGTCAAACTGTGGAACTTGCTGCCCCAGGAGGCAGTGATGGTCATCAACTTCAATTGCTTTAAAAAAAGGATTAGACAAATTCATGGAGGAAAGGGCTATCAATCACTAGACATGATGGTTATGCTCTACCTCCACAGCTACAGGCAATAATGCTTCTGAATACCAGTTGCTCATGTTCTGTTTGCTGGTTTCCCATTGGCATCTGGTTGGTCACCGTGAGAACGGGTTGCTGGGATAGATGGGCCATTGGCCTGATCCAGTAGGCTATTCTTATGCTCTTAACCCTAACTACATCCCACTGGTTGTGAATATGTCAGCTTGCTGTGTTCTAGCATGTACAGTGGTACCTCGGGTTAAGAACTTAATTCATTCTGGAGGTCCGTTCTTAACCTGAACCTGTTCTTTTAATAATAATAATAATAATATTTTTTTATTAAATTTTCCATTTTAACAATCCAATCAAATCACATTAAATATTCCAAATTATACAAATACATATCATATAGTCCAAATATTCTGCCAAATTATAATTTTTTATTGGGACTTCCCATGCTTCAAGTTTGGGGGGCTCTGATCATCTCATATCTCTACTGCCTTCAGTTTCCAATAGTTCCTTTAAATCTTCCTGTTGTTAACCTGAAACTGTTCTTAACCCGAGGTACCACGATGCCACCGCACGATTTCTGTTCTCATCCTGAAGCAAAGTTCTTAACCCGAGGTACTATTTCTGGGTTAGCGGAGTCTGTAACCTGAAGCATCTGTAACCCGAGATACCACTGTATAATGTATAATGACTGTGCTCTAGTCATTATACCAATTGTTAGTTATTTGACCCTTTCCCTTTTTTAAAATCCTCAAGTATTTAACTTTATTTTCAACACTGCAGGCTAGTTCAATGACAGTACGATATTGCTGTTACATTTTACAGTAAGTTTACAGCCTAATTATGAATTAAAATGGTTTTCCAGATACAATGTGTACGGTCTTAATAATCTCATCCACCTTGCTGTAACACCTTTTTATTTTATTCACATTCCAGAAATTTTCATACTTAAGTGGGTATCTTTAAGCAGCCTCTGTTCTGATCATATAGATTTTAATTTCCTAACTTTCCCCTTTAGGCTATTTCTGGTTTCCGTATTATTAAAAAAATGAAGTTTCCTGTGAAATTATTGGTTTATGTTATGATCCCCATGGGAGGATGCCAAGTTTAATTACATTATGGTCATTGCTACCAAGTGGCTGAACCACACATTTCCTGAATCGGACATGATTTTTGTCAAGAGCAATTTCTTTCCTTGAGTCTTCCAGAAGTAGCTTATGAACAATATGTTTTTTTGCTGCACATATCCGCAGAAGGAAAACAATTTAGTGGATAAGACTAGTGGAAGAACATCACCTCCCCCATATTAACAAGCAGTTTAGGGTTGATTTATACAAGTATTAGCCCATGACACACAGCAAATTCACAGCTGACCATGTACTGAAATAGTTAATGCCCCAAACTTGAATCTTCGCATCCAGGAATTGTCCTTTTAATATATATTTTGCACAAACAAGCTTTACTCTTAAGCTTGATTGTTACTTTTACATTGTAGGTACCCTGCCCTGGAACCAATTGGTGAAGAGTTATAAATAGAATTAATAAATAATAGGCCAAAGTCCAATAACAGACATGGCCTAGGTTGGCTGAAAAGCACTCAAGAAGAGAGGCTGAAGAGGTAAGTGGCAGGTGTGGAGCAGCAAATACTTATTCAACGAACTTAGTAAAGTTCAGATACTGGGAAACACGAGCTGTCCAGCTTTGTTACACTCTTCAAGGAGTATTACTATTTAACAGAGACTTCACCAGTTTTAGACTGCTTCTCAGGCTGCTTACTGGAAATGTAAATTCTTTGAAGAAAGCAGTATGGAACCTGTTTTCAGAGTTGGTTGTGGAATTCAAAAACTATTTATCTGATGGGAACCAGAGCTTTACTATATGCACAATAGATCCCAGTTGCTAATCAAATAATTCTTTCTCTTTTCTGTGAATAGCCATCCTTTTTTTGTTTTTGTTTTTACAAAGAGAAGACTAAATGAATACACCAGAAGGTGGTTTATAGGTTTCTTCATAGTTAAGGAATAAATGAGAAATGCAATACATGGATAAATAAAATTTGAATTGTTGCAATATATGAAGTAGAATTTAGTTTAGATAACTGTAAATGTTACTCCATTCAGGTGATATTACTGAATGTTTAGGCTCTGCATTGCAAATTCTTTTAGCTGTATTCCTGCGCATATTTCCAAATTATTCACACATGAAGGATGTTTTATTTAAAAGAACTGATATTTACATATGGTTGTGCATGGTATAGTAGCTGAAAGGGTATACAGTGAATCTGAAATACCGGGAGTCTTTTCTGTCATATGTACAGTATGTCCAAACTATAAAACTAACAAAATGTGGAAGAAAATACAGTTTGAACAAGTGTTATGGCCATAGTCTAGGGCCCATTCCTTGAATGGGGCCACTCTAGTTGTGGAAAATGGAACACTTTGTGCTTTTATTGCTACCTTAGCTGTTTGTGAAGAATAAATGCATTGACCAACATTTTGACCAAATATGGGTGAATGAGCAAATGTGTGGGTTCCTAGAATGAAGATTGAAGCAGAAGCACTCATCCCCCAGTACAGATGTAGCTCCAGACAAACCAAAAACTGTAATAAAAGTTTGCTCTTGGAGGAGAAAAACCATGAGCCCAGGTTCAGATATAATGCTAAGCCCAACAGTAGCGTAGCTCCAGGTTGTGAGGCAATAACAGGACTGGGGGCGGACTGCAACCATGATCTTCACTCCATGAACCTACACATTTGCTTGCTTGTGCTAATTCACAGTTTGGCTTAGTGTTATGCTGAATCTCTTTGCTACCATTTCTTTCTTTTTTTCTTGTTCTGACTCACTTAATGCCTTGGGATGATGAGCTGCTCTGATGTCAGAGTGGGCTTCTAATACTCTTGCAGGTAAGTCAGCAAGGCCTTCAAGGTTCTCTGTGACATCAAAGAGCCTTTTGCAGATCCCAGCTGTCATAGCCTTTGATTGCCACTGCTTTAGTTTTTCTGAAGTCACAGAGGACTCTGCAAGTCTTGGGCCAGACAGAAGCAATAGAAAAACCACCAATTATGAATTTGCAGGACCATGGACAACTTTGAGCTAAATTATTTGGGGAATTCATGAATATACTTATGGTATGGGCTTTCAAATGATGCCATAGTTCTGATAAGTCCAGTAGTTCTAGTCTATCCTATAACTAGACTCAGAGAGAAAACTCTGACTTGGTGCTAATAAGTTAGGATGTAATAGTTATCTATTTGCTCTGGGTCTATTTCATGCTTCTGCTTAAATGCAGGAATTATAATTTTTTGTGGGGCCTGTTGAACACTGGGACCAAATCCTGCGCTCTTTATCCAAATGGAAAATATGGATTACCTTTGCTACATAAACCATGCTACATAAACCATGGAAAATCTTAAGTATATATTGTCAGGGAACTGCCATCGGAAGGAAGGGAGGTGAAGGGGCTCACACAGGTTGGGAGAGACTCAGCAGCTGAAGAGGGAACCAGTAGGGGGAGAGGAGGTGAGCGGAGGGAAAGTGAGCTGGAGGGATGGCTCAGAGACACTTCCAGCGAAAACAGTGGGGAGGTTTCAGGACCTCCTGTAGGGACACCCACTCCTCGCCGGAAACTGTCACGCAGAGAGTCCAGAAGACGTGTTTCCGTTAAGGAGCTTTTATGTTGGAAGCGATTCCGAAAGCAACCACTGTCGGAATCTGCTAGTGACTAGAGGAGCCATGTCTGAGGGGTTCCGTCACAGACCGAGGTTTGTGGACTTGAACAAACTCTGAGGGGATACGATTTTACGCACAAGCAGCTCATCATCCCATCACAGCATTCCGACAGTCTTTGAAAGCAGCTTGTGCAGGAGAAGGCATCATGAGCAACCCAGCCGGAACCAGAGAAGCAGGAGCTGGAGCGGGTCCAAGCCTGGAAGAAAGGTACCGGGTGTTGGAGGTCCAGCTAGCGCTGCAGACGGCGAGGCTTGAGGAGAGGAGGGCTCAGGATGCAGACAAAAAGGGGAAAGCCACCCAGCTCGCCAGAAAGGTACCAGGATTGGTGCAGAAGTTTGGGGGGGAGCCCAAAGACTATCATGGCTTTCGGACAGAGATGCAATATGCCCTCAATCTGCAGTTTGATGAATTCCCTGACGAGGAATCACGAGTGGCTTTCGTGATTGGGCATCTTGAAAAGGGGGCGAGAGACTGGGTTAGACCCCTGATGGCAGAGAATAGTGACGTCCTAAAGGACACGATGAAGTTCTTTCGCGCCATGGATCTGATGTTTTCCAGCGATATTGAACAGGGAGTGGTGCGCAGATAGTTAATGGCTTGCAAACAGGGGAGCCGATCTGTCCGTGAGTACTGGACTGAGTTCACCATGCTGGTTCACAGATTGGGGTGGGACTTATCGGCGGAACCCATTCAAATGCTATTTGAAGAAGGGCTTTCTTTGGCTGTGAAAGACGAACTTTCCCGGGGCCCTAGGGCGGATTCTATGGACCAGCTGACCAAATCTGCGCTGACCATAGGAGCGCGCCAGGAGGCGAGAGCATTGGAGAGGCGGGAAGGGAAGGGGGAACGTTGGAAGGAGTTCCGCATTCCAGACATTCCAGAGCCAACTTTCCCGCCGGCAGAGCCGATGGAAATCGGAACAGCGCGCGCGCGCGCAGTTTCAAAGCCCAGTGAGGGGGGAAAGAAGGAGGGAAAAGGCGCCCGGAAATGCTATCTCTGCCAACAGCCAGGTCACTTTGCCAGAGTCTGCCCCCAGAGGAAGGAATGGCAAGGGATGGTGGGAGCTGTGGAGGGAAGGGAGGAAGAAATACCGGAGCAAGTAAAAGCCAACGCCTGGCTGCCACCGTCGGGGCACAGCAGCCAGGCCAAAGAGCAGTGAAAGTGCCCACGCCAGAACCTCCTAAACCCGCCCTAGTGATAGAAGTGGCGCTAGAGCTGCCAAACGGACACCCTCTAAAGATAAAGGCGCTGTTGGACTCAGGCAGCTCCTGCAATTTCATGAGCAAAGAGTTTGCAGCTGAACACCAGATACAGACGATCCCTTTAAGCAACCCCCTGCAGGTGACCACGATCGATGGCAGGGAGCTGTTGGGAGGAGAAGTCAGCTTGCAGACCGTCCCAATGATAATGAAGGTGGCAAGGCACACCGAACTGATAGCGTTTAATGTGGCCACCTTGGGAGGAGCTCCCATTATATTGGGAATGAGCTGGCTAGCGTTACATGATCCGCTGGTGGGCTGGCATCAGAGAGTGGTTTCTTTTGGTTCAGCACATTGCTTAGAACACTGCAAAGAGGGAAAGGGTTTGGCAGGGGCCCAAGCCACCCTAGCAGGGACTGAAGTAACGGAGAACGTGAAGGTACCACGACAATACGCAGATCTCCGCGACGTCTTCAGCGAAAGGGAAGCTGACCAACTACCCCCGCATAGACCCTTTGACTGTCAAATCAATTTACTCCCTGGGGCACAACTCCCTGTAGGCAAGCTGTACGCCATGTCAGACAGAGAGATGCAGGAGCTAAAGGAGTTCATTGACAAGAACCTGAAGAGAGGGTTCATCAGAGAGTCCAGGGCGGTGGGGGGCAGCCCAGTGTTTTTTGTGGATAAAAAAAACACGAACAAGCCGAGGCTGGTGTGTGACTTCAGGGCCTTAAACGCAGTGTCAGAACCAGTGGCCTTCCCTATGCCCAGGATTGACGACATTTTGACAAGGGTGCGGAAGGGAAAGATTTTCACAAAGCTGGACCTAAGGGGGGCGTACAACCTGATACGAATAAGGAAGGGGGATGAATGGAAAACCACCATGTTCACCCCTTTAGGGGCATTTTAATATCTCGTTATGCCCTTCGGCCTACAAGCAGGCTCCGCGTGCTTTCAATCATTTATGAACCACGTCCTGGGGCCTTTGCTTTACAAGAATTGTGTGGCCTTCTTAGACGACGTGTTGGTGTATTCTGAGAATGAGGAGCAGCATGTGAGAGACGTCAGAGAAGTGTTGAGCAGGCTGCAAGCCAACCAGCTGTGGGTGAAACTGGAGAAGTGTCAGTTTCATACCAAGGAGGTGGAATTCCTGGGGTATCGCCTGTCAGACAAGGGATTGGCCATGGATCCCGGCAAGGTCCAGGCGGTGCTGGAATGGAAAACACCCAAAACAAGGAAGGATGTGCAGAGGTTCCTAGGATTTGGGAACTTCTATCGTAAGTTCATCCGAAACTTTGCCCACCTGACGGCGCCCATTACGGACTGTCTCAGCAGTAAGAAGAAGTTCGTTTGGACTGAGGAGGCGGAGCGAGCATTTGAGGAACTAAAAAGGGCCTTCGCCTCGGAACAACAACTCCTGCATGTGGATTTACAAAAACCGATGAGAGTGGAAACTGACGCATCAGACAGAGCTATTGGGGCGGTGCTTCTGCAGCCAGGGAAGGAGGAGTCAGAGTGGAGACCGTGTGCCTTTTTTTCGCGAAAGCTGAACAAATCCGAGAGGAACTACACGGTGTATGACCGAGAACTACTAGCCATTCATGAGGCGTTCCGGAGATGGAGGCACCTGCTAATTGGCGCACAACATAAGGTGCAAGTGTGCACTGACCACAAGAACCTAGAGTATTGGAGGACGGCACGAGTGCTCAACCAACGGCAAGTGAGATGGGCCCAGGAGTTCTCCAAATTTAACTTTGAGATTTGTTACGTGCCAGGCCCAGAGAACATTAGGGCGGACGCTCTCTCTCGCAAACCTGAATATTTGGAGGGGGAGGGAGCACCCGAAGAGAGACATGTCATTCCAGAGGACCGCTGGGTGTGTGGGGCGGCATTGGTGGGACAAAGAGAACTGGTAGAGGAAACAGAGAATGATGAATACGCCCAGAATAAGCTCAGAGGTCTTAGGGGTGAGGGAGAGGAACCAGGGGGTTTCGAGGAAAGAAATGGAGCTTTGTATTACAAAGGGGCACTGTATATCCCTGAAGGAGACTTAAGGGGGAGGGTACTCAAGCAGTTGCACGACAGCCCCACGGCGGGGCATTTTGGACAACACAAAACCATGTGGTTGGTCACCAGGGAATTTTGGTGGCCTAAGGTGAGGGAAGATGTACGGGAGTATGTAAGAGGGTGCGAGCAATGCCAGCGAGCCAAAGGGGAGAGGCGGGCGCCGGCGGGGCTATTAGAACCCTTACCAACCCCAGAACGACCTTGGGAGGCAGTGTCGATAGATTTTATGACTGATCTGCCGAAGTCCAAGGGGAAAACAGCCATCATGGTGGTGGTAGACCTACTAACAAAGATGTGCCACTTTGTAGCCTGCTCGCATGCAGTCACGGCGGAAGAGACAGCGAAGTTATTTGTAGAACACATTTTTAGGTTGCACGGCGTGCCATTGAGGGTGGTCTCAGACCGAGGAAAACAATTTACTTCCAGGTTCTGGAGGAAGCTCATGAGCTTACTGCAGGTGGAGGTCAACTTTTCGACTGCCCGGCACCCTGAAACCAACGGGCAGGCGGAAAGAGCAAACGGTGTCCTCCAGCAATACCTGAGCTGTTATGTCAATGACAGAGAGAATGACTGGGTAGAAAAGTTGGCGCTGGCGGAATTTGCCTACAACAATGCCGAGAATGTGTCCACAGGGATGAGCCCCTTCTTGGCTAATTATGGGTGTCATCCCAGGGCTTTCCCAGGGGGAGAAGGGGAGAGATGGAGCGTCCCGGCAGCCGAGCATTTTGTAGAAGAAATGGAAGCAATCCATCGTCAGCTCCAACTCAACTTAGAAAGGGCGAAGGAAGAATACAAGAGGCAGGCAGACAAGAACCGAAGGGAAGGTGAAACCATAAGGGTGGGAGATAGGGTGTGGCTGTCAACCCAAGGGTTGCCGTTCAAAGGAGGTTGTAAGAAATTAAGACCCAGGAGATTGGGTCCCTTTGAGGTCATTCAACAGGTCAACCCAGTGGCTTTCAGGCTCCGGTTACCCAACCACATGAAACTGCACCCAGTATTTCACAGGTCGTTACTGTCACCGTATGAGGGGGGACGAGAAGGGATGGCCACTCGGGGACCGGTCATAGAAGAAAGAGAATGCAGCAGCCACGTGGCAGAAATCCTCGACGCCAGGTGGAAGGGGGATCAGGTGGAGTATTTGGTAGCGTGGGAAGGAGAACCGGAGTCAGAAAACACTTGGGTAATGGCAGAAGATATCAATGACGAGGTATTGATAGAAACGTTCCATCAAAGGTTCCCAAGGAAACCTCAGCCTGTGGAGAGGTTCCGGAGGGAATACTTTGGGACCACCGATGAGGAGGAGGAGTTGGAAGGATTCTTGGACTCGGAAGGGGAAGGGGAGATGGACTCTGAGGAGGAGGAGTACTTCGAGACCAGGAACCGCAACAGGTGGAGAGAAGTGTTCGAGACATCGGAAGATGAAGGAAGTTCATTCCGGGGTTTTGCCTCCTCACCGCCCGTAGAGGAGGGGGCGAGAGGGGGTGAAGGGGGCCCTGGAGGGGAGGTGGATGTCAGGGAACTGCCATCGGAAGGAAGGGAGGTGAAGGGGCTCACACAGGTTGGGAGAGACTCAGCAGCTGAAGAGGGAACCAGTAGGGGGAGAGGAGGTGAGCGGAGGGAAAGTGAGCTGGAGGGATGGCTCAGAGACACTTCCAGCGAAAACAGTGGGGAGGTTTCAGGACCTCCTGTAGGGACACCCACTCCTCGCCGGAAACTGTCACGCAGAGAGTCCAGAAGACGTGTTTCCGTTAAGGAGCTTTTATGTTGGAAGCGATTCCGAAAGCAACCACTGTCGGAATCTGCTAGTGACTAGAGGAGCCATGTCTGAGGGGTTCCGTCACAGACCGAGGTTTGTGGACTTGAACAAACTCTGAGGGGATACGATTTTACGCACAAGCAGCTCATCATCCCATCACATATATATATATATAGAGAGAGAGAGAGAGAGAGAGAGAGAGGACTTATTCACCATGAGAAGAAGTTGCATGAGTGGACTGCTTTGTAACAAAAGGTTAATGCTGCAAGCAGAAGTCTGTATATCCCATTTTTCCAGACATTTGACCTGGTCCTTGAATATGTTTGTCTACTGGTCATAATTTTGTGCTGTTCCATACTAAGTTTGTTAACAATCTTTTATTATTTTGTGTAATCTCTTGGGTGGCTTGCATTTGAAGTTTAAGGCTTGTTTACACCCACTTTAAAGAGCTTAAGTTTATGAGAAAACAGATGCTAAAGAATGATTGTAGCAACACTAACCGTCTCTCCAAATGCATATTGCAGATAAAGTTTAGGGGCAAAAAATGAAGCTAATCAAATTAGATTTCTCTGAATTTGAACAAATCTAGAAGATTTTTTCCTTACCAGTCCTTTAAAAGTGTCCAAGGTTTAGTCTGTGTGCCTACCGGTAAACACTATCTGAAATTGGACAGGGAAGTTCAGAAGATTATGGCTATATCCTGAAAAATGCTTCACATGCACACACTGTTAAAAATCATATCTCATATTTCACATCCTAATTGCTAAAGGGAAACCATGTATATGCCACTATTATTATTATTTCCCCCCCCCTGATATTTGCCAAAGAAGGGAGGAATACAGGAAGCCACCTCATACAGAGTCAGACTACTGGTGCATTTAACTCAGCACCTATGCTGTCTGGGAACAGCTCTCTGGGGTTTCAGAGAGGACTCAGCCCATTGTGGAGATGCCACAGGCTGAATGGATCTGGGAACTTTTACATGCATGGCATGTGCTCAACCAATGAGCAGGGGAGAAAGAAGAAAAAGCATTTCAGAGAATTAAGTGCTGTCCTTTAACAACAAGGTCATTGATTTTCCTTGTAGCAAGGAGTCTTTCATAAAATCTAATAGCACCTGTCACTGTACACATCACAGGCCTAGAAGTACAATCTTCATCCTTAGAAAGAAATAATCTGGTCTTGTAGGCTGGCTTGAGTTGCAGTGATGTAAGCTGCAGTACTCCAGCTGAAGCTCAAATATTATACTTGGGAAGCAGGATGGAAGTGGCTAGCTCCATCACACTTCTTAAAAAAGTATTTGGCTAATGTAACTGCTTTGCTTTGCTTTCCATTCCTCCAATGCAGCAAAAGGCCAAAGGATGCCACACAAGCTGAAGGAAGAGATCCTCCATTCTCTCTTCCACTGTTGAATGGAAAGTGTATGGCACTGTGTGCCATGAAGAGAACATAATAAGAGCCTTGTTGGATCAGGCCATCTAGTTCTCACGGTGGCCAACCAGATGGCTATGGGAAGTCCACAAACAGGACCTGAGGTTTAGCAGTGGTACATGGAAAACCAATGGTATAAAGCACCAAAGGTAGCTCATGTGCCAATTTTTTATTTTTATATATTTAGCACACTTGCATCCAGCTTTCTTCCACCATGGAAATCAAGACTGCAGACAGTTGGTCCCCAGATGGTGTTCCATCCAGACATTACCCACAGCCAGAAATATGTTGCTTTGACAAGACAGCTGCATCATGTGCCTCCAGACAATGCTTTGGGACAGATTCTAAAACTCACCACATCCTATGAGTGACTACCTCAGGGCAGTGGTTCATAGCTTTTTCTGACTTAACTAAGGCTAGTCAATATGATCGAGTGGGTGAGGGAATGCCTTAAAACTGACCAGAAATGGGTTCCTCTGTTGGTGAACCATTCACCTAAAGATGCTCATCACTCAGAACCTCTAATTTTAATCACACCAGCCACCTAAATGTGACTTGTGATACGGTAAAAGTTCTAGGTTCTGAAAGGGAAGTGCCCACACCACATGATCAGCTTTCAACATGGGACAACATTTGCTAAGTAAGATTTCATAAATAGGAGGAATTCCTTCTATCTGGCAATATGGTAGCACAAAGTATTTTGTTGACTGCACCTTCTAGTACTGACATACAAAAAACACATCATAGCTCTTTTCAGATATTCCCTCTGTGTAATTATAATTCCATGGTGGTGGGGCAGCACTCTGCCCCTGCATCCCTTTCCAGGCCCAGATCTTGCCTTCTTTCGAGGTGTGGCATCTGGAAAAGGTTGGGGATACTGCATGATGAGCATTCTCAGCCAGGAGGAGACCATATCCTTTCTAGATGATCTCTTCAATGAATGGTTTGGGAAGGGGGAGGAAAGGGATGTGAAAGGCATAATGGTGGAACAACCTCATTCTGCCCCTCCAAGTGATTACAACTACATGGAATAAATGCCTGACATACTGTAATTCCTGTGTGACACACACTGGGGTATGATAGGCCATCTGGACCACCTTTAGTATGACCATGGTTTGGTCTTCATCCCTTTCCTAGGTTCTCCTCCACTTTTTTCCAGATTTGCCATGAAAACTGCATATATTTTGATATTATTGTTGACTTCAGTGCCCCTTGTATCTCTTGCACAATATATATGTCAATGGACGTATACTAGCTGTATCCTCGTTTTGTCAGGACTTGGGAATTGCTTAGAGCAATTGCTGTTTGCTTCAGACGGTTGAAGCATAAAGCATACCGTCACCATTGTGACTTTTGTGGGGCATAGCTGAAAACATGCCAGCTGAAAGCCCACCAAAGTGCACAACATGTACATCAAGAAGAAACATTTCCCTATGATTATATCAAGTACAAAGGCCCATACAAGGAAAAGCAAACACATCTGTGCTTAGCACTATGATGGCTAGCACATTATAAATACCTAAGAAAGTAAATTCAGGGACCTGATCTTCCTAGATTAGATAAATCTCTGTGTTGTCATAACAGACCTCCCTGATGCTAAAACTATGAAATATCTGAAGTAATTCGATCACTGAATGTTGGTGCTTCACTTGAAGAAGAAAAACACCCACAGAAGTATAGTGCTCTTTTTCTGAATTTATCTACTTTATACAGTGGTACCTCGGGTTACATACGCTTCAGGTTACATACGCTTCAGGTTACAGACTCCGCTAACCCAGAAATATTGCTTCAGGTTAAGAACTTTGCTTCAGGATGAGAACAGAAATTGTGCTCCGGCAGTGCGGCAGCAGCAGGAGGCCCCATTAGCTAAAGTGGTGCTTCAGGTTAAGAACAGTTTCAGGTTAAGAACGGACCTCCGGAACGAATTAAGTACTTAACCTGAGGTACCACTGTATATTTTTTTATAACCTTGTCACATCGTGTAGGCCAGCTCCTCATAAACATAACAGAAAACTTGACAAGCAGCTCTGGATTAGGCCAAAGGCATATCAAGTCCAGCATTCTGTCTCCTGCAGTGGCTCCCAGATACCTCTTGAAAAGGTAACATGCCCTTGCCTTTCTTCCTTTTACGTCAAGGTCTCCCCCTTTGCTTTAAGAACTGCTGCTTTTATCTCAGGAAGAGCCCTGGTTCTTGCTTCCTGTTGAGAATATCAGTACAATAAAGCAGAGTTATTCAACCCTGGGATACCCAATCTTGGGATACTTCCATACTATGGTAACATAATCAAACCATGTGTCTCTCTTCAGTTCACATCACTGGCTGATGCTAGGGTTGTGGGTAGGATGCCGGAGAAATGTTTCTCACAATACGATCCTTGTCATAAGAGGGGAAGCCTGACTTGCCTTTTGGGGCAGGGATCCCACATTCATTGTCATGCCTAGTTCACACCACAGGTTATGGAAATGAAGTCCATAATATTGAACAGAATTCAAGCAGAAGTTCAGTAGAAATTTCTATCATAAGGAAGAAGAAGAAGAAGAGTTTGGATTTGTTATCCCGCTTTATCACTATCTCAAAGTGGCTAATATTCTCCTTTCCCTTCCTCCCCCACAACAAACACTCTGTGAGGTGAGTGAGGCTGAGAGACTTCAAAGAAGTGTGACTAGCCCAAGGTCACCCAGCAACTGCATGTGGAGGAGCGGAGACGCGAACCCGGTTCACCAGATTACGAGTCTACCGCTCTTAACCACTACACCACACTGGCTCTCAAGGATTCAACTGACAACATGTTTACACCTTGTAAGAGGTCTGTGGCACAGATATACTTAGTTTTCTGATTGTCATTTGTGCATTGTGTGCTGCATAACACAGAGAAGCTTGGCACACTTAATCATATGTCAAAATATGGTTTGAATAACACATACATAGAATGGAAGATGACAAGATCCTCAAGGATGCGCTCTACAAGGAGCAGGCTTCAGGCACTCGGCCTGTGGCAGACCAATTCTATGTTACAAAGTTGTCTGCAAACATGACATGAAGGCTGGCAATATTAACCCCACCATATGGGAATCCCTTGCAAAGAAGTGCAGTGCCTGGAGACAGACAGTCAGGTCGTATATCCACAGTAGTGACCAGAGGAGCAATGAACAGAGGAGCAATGACCACTGGGAGGAGCACACAGAGAAGAAACTCCATGGTGCACCTATAGTTGCGAAACCAGATGCCTTCATCTACCCCAGCTGCAACAAAACATGTCTCACCCGTATTGGTCTCTACAGCCACAGCAGGCACTGTGACTCTCCAACAGTGCTCCCCAAAGCTGCATTTGTGCAGCTTTCAGGATGGGGCAGAGTGTTGATGAAAATAGGGCTGCATGGCTGCACTTGTGAAGGCAACACAGCGATTCTGATAATACTTCAGTGTACCCACCACCCTGTCGCCATCAAGGTAAGCTGCAACCTCCTGGTGTCAGGAAGGCACCTCCACCCCACCACATCATCTGCTACTGGAAAGGAGACAATGATATGGTCACTTGCCATGTAAGTATGTTCCACTTCCAAGGTTACAGAACTGTGGCCTGCAATGTAATCACATAGTGGTTGTGTGATATTTCCACTCTGGCATTATTAGCAGTGGCACCACACCACCCCTGTGGCATAAAATGAATCCAGGAGATCAGACATACAGCAACACAGACAGAAAGCACAAATATATAACTGGATTCCTTCACCAACTCCTGATTGGCTGGCTTGGTGGGAGTAATTTGGCAACTATCCCCTGCTGGCTCTTTTTCCAGAACTTACTGCTGATTGAAATTATTTTAAAGGTGGATTGTGTTCCTTCTATTCTTACTGAGGCCTTTTGGTTAGCATCATTAAAAAAAAACCCCGCATTTCAGCTTCTGAATTTTATTTCAGTCTGAACAACTTCTATTTTAAATCAAAAACAAATGGGCAACCAGATCCCACAGATCATATACCCACTTTCCCAAATTAAATATAATAGCCAATATTGATTTAATGGCAATTTATTTATTTTCAAGTAGGAAAAATGTGAGTTTTAGCTGGCAAATGACACATGTGCTGTTGCCGAAACAGCTTCAGCTTCTCCTTGGCATTTATTTATTTATTTATTTATTTATTTATTTATTTCAACTATAGGAGAAGAACGCGATCTTCACTTTAAAAGATTCTATGGAAACTAAGACCAGATTCATATGATATAAGGTAGAAATGATGAGCAGAAAGGTAAACCATCTGTCAGCAGGTTTAGCCTTTCAAAAATCATGTTATATCCTGCTAGAGCTCTGCCTGTGAATTAGGAGGAAAAGATTAAAGCTGGAAATGTAATAACTTATCACACTGTGTATAACTTAATCACACTAAGTAATCTAGGTGTCTGACCCCTTCACATGTAACCTCAGAGATATGGGAGTTGATCATCATCCTTTGGTGGTATGTTTGGTGGGTATTAGTGAAGGGTGCAGCTGAGTAGTAGACCTTGCAGAATGTCCATGATTCAAACCCTGGCACCTTCAGGTAAGGCTTGGAATGTCCCCTTTCAAAACCCTGGAGAGCCACTGCCAGTCAACATGTACAGTACTGAGTTAGATGGACCAATGGACCGACTTGTTATAAGGCAGCTTCCAATGTTCCAGTGATATAGTTCCGCAAAATCTGGAGAGCTACAATTTCCCCCACTCCCACCTTAGATAAAGTTCATTTGTCCTGATATCCGAGGACATCACCTGGGGTGGAAAAGGGCATATTCTTTTAAGAAAAAAACACACTGGGGAAATGGTATAGTGAGATCTTTATGCCTCATGACCCTGATATTTTGTTTTGATTTATTCAATTATAAGCCTGTTCTTCACTGATAGCCCCAAGGCATATTACATATAATAATATTTATTTATTCAATTTATAACCTGCCCTTCCTACCAGAGGAGCCCAGGGCAGCAAACACATCAATAGCAATACCATTTAAAACATTCCCCAAACAGTTATATTCTAAAAACCCTCACATTCCCTGTGTCAATAATTTTAGGGTTGCTAGCAACAGTTTACCCATTAAATTCCTGGGTAAACAGGGTTGTTTTTAATTTCCTCCTGAAAGTCAACAATGAAGGAGACAGATGAGGAGGAGGCATTCCCACAAAAGGGGAACCATCACTGAGAAGGCCTTGGCATGTGTCAATGTCAACCAGGCAGCCTCCAGTAACCTAACCATGAATTAAAACACCAAAAATGATCTAAAACTGGATCCTAACCAATATATATCAAAGCTTTCATCAAAACTAGAATGGAAACAGTAAAATCTAATACACAGCTAGCATATCCTGAACAAAAAACCCCGAACTTCTTCAAAATGCTTGCACAGAGAGGCACATCTTTAGTTGCCTATGGAATGGCATCAGCACTGATGCCAAATGTACCTCTGGTAGTAAGTCATTCCAGAGATGAGGTGCTGCCACAGAGAAAGCCCTTTTCTTTTCTTTTCTTTTCTTTTCTTTGCATTCACTCCCTGTACCTCAACTGTGGGTGGGACCATCAAGAAAGCCCCTCATAGAGATTTTAAGGCCAGGGCAGGTTGATATCAGAGGAGGTGCTCCTTCACCTCATTTAGGCCCTTACATCTATAAGTTAACATCAACACCCTAAATTTGACTCAGAAGCTGATCAAGAACCAGTGTGGTTCCTGGAAAATAGCATTATAGGGGCCCATCTCCCGATACCAGTTAGCATCCTGACCGCTGCATTCTGCACAAGTTGTAGCTTCCAAATTATCTTCAAGGGTCACTTCACACAGAGCCTGTTACAGCAATCCAGTTGGGAGGTTACCAGAGCATAGGTAACTGCGGCTAGTCTTTCCTGTCTTTGCGCCTCCATTGCTTGTACTGACTTTTGACAAAGGACCTCAGGATGTGGCTATTTTCTCTCTCTCTCTCTCTCTCTCTCTCTCTCTCACACACACACACACACACAGTCAACCTCCTTTCTTTAATTACATTTTCTAAATAACATCTCATTTAGTCGGTTTTGAAAATTTCTAAATAGAATATTCCTTTGCTTACAACAAATGACATGCCAGAAGAAGACTTTTTAAACACTTTTTAAAATTGTTGAATGCTCTAAAATGAGTTGTACACATAGCAAAATTGAAACACAAATTATCTAGCACTGTGTGTGGGATGCAGCTCTAATTCATACACTGCATGGAAAAGAAGCTGGCAGTCTTCACCCTACTGCACACATCTCCATAATAGCAGGGTATAAGGCATACAATTTCAAGGAACACCCACAATGAAAACTATATTTTCCAAATAGAGCCTTGTTTTGGAACAAGTTCAGTTAATTGACACCATGGGATTCCTCTTGAGGAAACACAGAGCATTAAACCTACAAATGTTCATGGAAAATGATAAAGTATCATCCTCATCTAAGTTCTTCTAACCCAGGACATTGGGCCCAAAATCAACAAAGGCCATAATGTATTTAGTGTAAAACAGACTGCCTAAATATTACTTTGGTGTTCCACAACTGCAAGCAAAAGCTAATAGTTATCTTGTTCAGAGCTACAGGTCTCTATAGCACTTGGGTGCATTCCATATTTTTCATCTTATTCCAACAAAAATGGAAAAGGAAGTGAAGGATGCTGGAGTTCACATGTTCATCTGTTGTCAGGAATGGAAATCAGTGAAGCAAAAATGATCAGTATTCATTCACATCATCTCTTTATATATATATATATAAGTCTGCAAATGGTGTGTAATTCATGGCTTTTAAAAACATTGTTTTGACATTTCCTTTACATTGAGATGAATGTAAGTTATGTAAATGATTACATAGTTTATGTAAGTTGCATAACTTGCATTAAATAGCAGGGAGGAGAATGGCATAGTACTTGGCAGAAACTAAACTACAGTGACGCGGGTGGCGCTGTGGGTAAAACCTCAGTGCCTAGGACTTGTCGATCGTATGGTCGGCGGTTCGAATCCCCACGGCGGGGTGAGCTCCCGTCGTTCGGTCCCAGCTCCTGCCCACCTAGCAGTTCGAAAGCACCCCTAAGTGCAAGTAGATAAATAGGTACCGCTTTATAGCGGGAAGGTAACGGCGTTTCCGTGCGCTGCGCTGGTGCTGGCTCGCCAGGGCAGCTTTGTCACGCTGGCCACATGACCCGGAAGTGTCTTCGGACAGCGCTGACTCCCAGCCTCTTAAGCGAGATGAGCACGCAACCCCAGAGTCGGTCACGACTGGCCCGTACGGGCAGGGGTACCTTTACCTTTACCTTTAAACTACAGTGGAATGGAAACGGCATTGATTGTGAAGAACACAGGTTGGGAAATCACTGCCTTCCTACATCCTTGTTCAGAAAACACCAAGTTGTATTTAATCCTCACAAAATGTCAACAACACACCCTTCTTTACCAAACTATCAGCACGATCCATTTCCTTCTCTTTTAAGATCTAGTAACAGTGGTGCCACACCAGTGGGAGATATGGTTCATATGAAAGAAAAGAGAACATTCAAAACACTTTGTTCTGCTCCTCATCACAGTTCTGAAAGGGAGAGGATAAAAAAATGTTTTCCACTCCAATGCAGTGTTGGATAGAAGACTCTCATCCTATCTCTGACCTTCAGTGGGGGCCAAAAGGATTGGTATCCGCTCTGCTGTAACTCTGCCTGTTTGCTTGAATATTTGAATGTAAGGGGAACATGTTTTTTCTATTCAGGGCCACATTCTCTCAGGAGTAATTAGTCAGAGACTGCATGCAAGTGGTGAGCAGGGGCCAAAGACAATGGTGGGCAGGGGCACTGCAGTTTTGTTTTCTTTTAGTCGCCATCTTTTCACTTTCTCTCTCTGCTACTCCCTTCCCCCCTGATTTTCCCTCCTAGCATCCTGCATGGAATCCAGGTTCCCTGACCTACATATTGGGGTCCCCAAATAAAAGCATTTATGATCAGAATTTAGGGCAAGTATTTTCCATTTATAGGGCCGCCATTCAACCCACTTGTGTCGCTTTCAGTGGTTTAAGCTTCCATAACTTCGTGCAAGATTGTGGCTACAAGGCTGTTCAGGCAAGGGTTCTCTTGCCAAGACACTCTTGTGATATAAATCATAATATAGAAAGTGTTGGTGTCTAGATCTTCTTCTGAGGCAGAGAGAAGTACAGTAAAAATGTAGGAACAGCTCGGTTCACCTGTGTCTGACCTGAGCACATATCCCTTCAGATTCTACAAAGGCAAAAGGTTCTTAGCTCCCTCTGCATTTGGTATACTAGAAATAAACAGCAGAAGCAGCCGCAAGAGCAAGTTAAGGAAAGCCAGATCTTGCAGAACAGGAATGGAGAACCTGTGGCCCTCAGGTTGATGAACTTCAACTCCCATCAGCCCCAGTAAGGACGGCCAATGACCAGGGGTTATCATCATCATCATCATCATCATCATCATTTTTAAATTTATTACCCACCCTTCACCAGCAGGTCCCAGGGTGGGTTACAACAGTTTAAAATTCGTAATTAAAAATAGAACAGAGTGCAGTCATGGTAACAGTGTGGAGCCCTGACACATTCCAGGTGTCAAAGGCCAGGTTGTTGTTTCTTTACAATCAAGAGGCACATATATTTTGTGAAATAAATAAAATAAAAATAAAAATGAGGATGCGTGTCTTCAGCATTTATTGAAAGCTGTATAGTGAAGAAGTCAGACATAAAACTTAGGGCCGGCCGTGGAGAATACTCTCTCCTGGGCCACCCCAATGAACCTCTGAGGGAGGTGGAAATGCCAAGAGGGCCCGGAGGGAAGAAGATGGTATTTCAGATATTTGGGGTCTAAATCATTTAGGACTTTAAACACTAGCATGATTGCTTAGAATTGGACCTGAAAACAAACTGGCAGCCAATGCAGCTGTTGTATGAGAGTTGTAGTTCAGCAACCTCTGGAGGGCTTGTCACCCTGTGTAGAAAGAGGGGTTTCTGAACCCCTTCACATAGAAATCATCTCTATAGTGACAATTTTGGTATATTAAACAGTGGCGTCCCTGCACAAAAAAAGAAATCAGCTTGAGATGCTGCCCCATTTCACAGCCAGTGCACAAGTATGTCTATAGACAAATATGTTGATGCTCTCACAAATGTTGTACAGTGGTACCTCGGGTTAAGTACTTAATTCGTTCTGGAGGTCCATTCTTAACCTGAAATTGTTCTTAACCTGAAGCACCACTTTAGCTAATTGGGCCTCCTGCTGCCGCTGCGCCGCTGGAGCACGAGTTCTGTTCTCACCCTGAAGCAAAGTTCTTAATCCGAGGTCGATTTCTGGGTTAGCGGAGTCTGTAACCTGAAGCGTATGTAACCCGAGGTTCCACTGTAATGTTCAATGCCAGAGATAGAGGGGAAACTGCTGCATAAAGTGTGAAATGCACCTTATTTATCCCTTTATTTTCTTCGTAGAAACTCCATAGAATCTATGAAAGCCTCAATAATGAACAGAAACTGTTTGAAGTTTGTTGCTTTGGAAAGGAGCGTATGCGCAAATGCCAGCGCTTGTGAAAAAATCGGTTGGCAGACAATCGACTTAAGAACTCAATATGCATAGCTGAAATACCTTTACGTTTATCTGTAATACACTGTGATTGTGGCAAACTGTGAACTTTCGAAATTATTCCTAAAGGAATTATATAAGAATATTTTACTCCCTCCACCCCGCAACAAAATATATATATGGAAACACTGAAGTATGTATAGTTGGCCTCGCTGAGGGATTTGGCTGCAGAAAGAAACAAAGAAGCAGATGTGGTTCGAGATTTAGGGAAACTTTCTATTAAAATTTAAGCCATTGTGACAAGCAAAAACAGTTCATAGCCTGGAGGGGAGCAGAAGGTGGCTGAGGTCAAGGAGTCTAGCTCATATATTCTTAAGAGCCTATCTTCAGTATCATTTCCCTGACATATGTTTTCTCTTTCACGGGGGTTCTTTCATTCTCTTCAGAGGCTTTGTGCTTTTATCATGTTGTTTTCATTAGATTTATTATTAAAACACTACTATCATTACTTAAACGGTTGATCTCAATACAATAGAACTTTGATACAATAGCTTTGTAAGTTTCAAAGGGACACGTTTTGTTCCATAGTCTGCTGCTCAAGCTGTCTAAAAGAAAAACAGGGGAAGTTTGTCTTATAGCAGCCTTTGCCAACCTGGTGCCCTCAAGATGTTTTGGATTGCAACTCCCATAGCCATGCTGGCTGGGGCTGATGAGAATTGTAGACCGAACAGCTGGAAGGCACCAGGTTGGCAAATACTGTCTTATAAGATCTGCAAAAGGACTATATTATGACTCTATACCCTCATATAATTAAGTTACCAAAACAGTATATTGTTATTACTGTATTATAATTAATTAAATTTGCATACCGCCCCCCGTCCAAAGATCACAGGGCAGTTCACAACATAAAAATACAAAATGAGAACACAAAATATGTAATAAAACACAAGGAAACCAATAACCCCCTTCCCACAAACACGTTTAAAAGACCATAGAATGTTAAACTCTTAGAAATAATTTAGACATTTACTGAAAACTGTGTTATTCAGACAATGTGTCATGCTTTAAAAATATGTTATTGCTGTTGCTTTGAAATTAGTGGTGTTGATGGAATACAAAATAATAAAATACCAGCTTTAATAACAGAAATATGAAAATGTGAATTAAAAAGTACAAGGTTTTTCCTCAGACTTCTCAGTTCTTATCCACTGAAACTAGTAAAACCTTTCTTAGTCAATTTTGTCTGTTGACAGTTCTTTTTCCACAATAGTAGTGCTGTGGAAGCATTCTCTGATTAATCTAGGTTTGCTATACCTTCATACTAACAGAATAAGACATGCAACAGGTCAATGAATATCTGTCTTTATAATATATATTTTCCCACAGAGGTGCACACTTGAAATTTATTCTGTGGACACTTCGGTATTATGGGTGAATCAATTTCCTAATGGACAATTAGCACAGTCCTATACATGTCTACTCAGAAGTAAGTCCCACTTAGGTCAGTGATGCTGGCTCCTAAGCAGGTGTGTGCCATACGGATGGAGAACCTGTAGCCCTCCGGATGTTGTTGGACTCCAAATTCCATCATGCTTGACCACTTGGCCATGCTGGTTGGTGCTGATGGAAAATGAAGTCCAATAACACCTGGAGGACCACAGGTCCCCCCACTCTTGCAGACTAAAATACATTGAGAGCATTTTCCAGAGGTTCCCACATGCATGGTATCTGCACACCCATTTCAATAAATTTTCTTGAAATAACTTTGCTCACCAAATCCCTAAACTCTATGAACTGCCATGATTTTTATTTATTTTTTTGGAATTGGTGTGAAAATTACTGAAATGAAAAAGCAGGCACATGGTAGACAAAAAGTCATTTCTCCCTAAAGCAGTTTTTCACACCAAACTCCCAAACTTCTTTGGAAAAAAGGTGGACAATCAGACCATGGGAAGTACTTTAAAGGATACAAGGAAAATATGCATACATGTTTTTGAATTGCAGAGTAATTCTTACCGGTATTCACTCAAAAGTATGAGTTCAATAAGACTTAACTCCTAAGTAAGTGTTATAGAGTTGCAGCATATGTATTTCCCATGAATGTTATAGTTGAAATTGTAATCAGCATGTAATTTTCATTCATTGTAAGTGCCAACGTCAAGAACATGCTCAATTCTCACCTGTTAGGTCTAGTGACAACAGTTCAACAGCACCATCCTATGTGTGTCTACTCAGAAATAATGAAACATACTTCCAAGTTAAGTGTCCATAGGATTGCAACCTGAAATGATTTTGATATATTATGTGTGTTTCTGCCCTTGTGTGTTTTTTTAAAAAGTTTTATGATTTTATTGTTGTTATTTTTTTTATGTTAGTCACTTTGGTTGTTTCTTATGAGGCAAGTTAATACATATGGAAAATGGGACAGATTAATACCAGCTTTGAAATATGTCAATATCCCTCACTGCCCAGAAAGACAGACCAACTGGATTTTTTTTAATAGAAAAGAGACATTCTCATTAGGTCATATGTAGTATGCATTGCTACAAGATTTGAATTGTACACAGCTAGATAATCACAGAAGATGAGAACAGATTTCTCTTCAGTAATGTAATTTTCTATACCAATTCTCACTACAAAACTTAAATGACATTTTGTGTATAAAGCAGTAATAAAATAAGGGAAACTTGCACCTCAGATGAGCAAAACAAAAAGGAGAACAGCTTCTGGTGTTCAATGATGCAATACTTTTTATTTTAACTTGCTGCATTTAGGAGCAAAACACATTTCAGGAGGTTGAAAAGCTTGCAAGTTACTTAAAATCCCATCAATTCAAGAAGAAGGAGAACAGAGCATAGTTGCATCTTATCATGCACCGAAAAGGCCAAGGAAGAGCCATCCTCTCAAGTAGCTGATGCAGTGAGAGCTCCCCCTTCTGTATTCAACAACGAGAATGGCTAGCCACATTAGGTGTCAAGAAACAAATAGCTAAAGGATCAAAACTGTTTCCACAGAAATGAACTATAAAGAACCACAATCTTGAGTGGAATAATTTGTGACCTGGATTCAAATTATTTCACTGTAGTCATAATATTATGCACACAATTATGTGATAAAGAACAAATATTTAAATAGAAAGGTTTAAGTTATAGGTGTCAATGGAGCTGAGCATTTTACTATATGAAGCCTTATACTAAATCATGCCTTTTCCTCTGGCTGGTGGCAGCCTTCTAAGCATTCAGGGACAGGGATTTCTCCAACCCTGCCACATGAGCTCCTTTACTAACTGGCAGTGCTGAAGACTGAACTCAGAACCATACACATACAAAGCATATGCCCTACTACTGTAACTAAATTGCTGTTGAGCCTATTGAATTAGCTGGCCAGTATAAGTCTAAATGAATGAATCTTAAGCATAATGAATGTTCATTGGGTTGGAACTATGAAGAGAAAGAGGAGAGGTGTTTTATTATGAGATCAATTAGCTGGCACTCTCCTTTTAAAATATTTGCATACTGTTTTATCTTTTAAAATCAAAGGTGGCAAAAGTTGAAGCTGCAGAAAAAGTAATGTAGTGAGTATATAAAAAAGCAAATAGGCAGGCAATGGTAAATAAAAAGAATTCTAACCTTTATTCCACTTTGAACAAGCTTGTGTATGTCCAGAAATGGCTCCTTGATTAAATCCCCTTCAGGTGTGAAAATCTTTACATATCCCTCTTTCTCCAGGATGAACAGGCGCTGTGATCCATCTCCACAATGTGTTGCTCCAACAGGCTGCCTCAGGCCACTTGCAACCTCATGGATGCAAAAGCAGTTGTGTTTATGCTTCCTTAAAAAAAGTAATAAAACACCATTTTTGTTATACCTATAGATTACTGCCTCCCTATTTAAAATTTCCTGCAAGAAAAGCAATTTGCAAGAAATCAGAACATGTGCTACAACAGGCAATGTCTTGCTCCTACTATTCACAAGGTCAGCTGTATTCAGCAAGGCAAGCAAAGGCAATGTTTGGTATCACCTATTTCAATCTGAAGGTGAGGTAGCTTTCAATCTGACAGGAAGTGACTGAGGGAGATGTGACAACATGCCTCAGCTGCTGGCTGCCCAGTCCCTTGTAAGCCAAATTGCTCACCAATAGTCCAGGACTGCTATGGGAGCTAACAACAGGACTAAGGTCTCCTGATATCTGAGAATCTCTCTCAACTATTTGGACACAGATACTACCTACAGGGAGGTGACATCACTCCAGGTGAAGGAAGGAGGTAGAGGACAGCTACAAGTGGGGGGTGGTGAATAGAGAGGTAGGGAGGGAGCATTTAGAGGTTTGGGTTGGAGATTTTGGTCTAAATTAACTAGAATTGAGGAGGGGAACTGCCACCTGTTGAATGTGTGGCTTATTTGTATTTGTTGTGCTCTGCTTCTGTGTTCGCACACATAGGATTGTGGTGCACACAATGGTAAGTGAAAAGTAATGGACAGATGCATAACTGACCCATAATCTTACTTAAATGCAACATGTGCTTAATTTCTAAATGCCAACATATTCAAAATTAAATTAAAAACAGCACACTATTTGAAAAAGGACTAAGACTAACTTTTGGAATTGTTACAATTAACAGTAATTATAAACAGAACAAAGCCCAATAGCTTGTAGAGATAATATATACAACAGAATGTATAATACATAACATAACATATTATTATTAAATTGTATGCATTATATAATACACTATATATTACAGGATAATATAATACACACTTGCATAAATACTATTTACAGATTTTTTTTCCAGAACTGGAGGAATTAGGGGCAAATATACTTTTATCTGGATTTTAACCTTTTTTTTAAAAAAAAAGCACGAAGTATTAACCCAAGGGGTCAACTGACCATCATGGGGTAGTATAGATGTTAGAATTAAAACTGAACTTGGAAAAAAGAAGAGAGAGACTGAAGCAAATTTATGAAAAATGAGACTGTCCTTTCAACTCCAAACTCATGCTGACCCTAATCTCTCTGTGTTCAAAACACAGGTTAAATTTCTCATTACCCTGGGATGAGTACTAAATACTGAACACATAAGAACCCTTCAGCCTGTGGGGGAATATTTGCTGCACTAAACTTAAATGATGGAAATCCATTTTGGGTCATAAGTGGATAATGTAGAAGAGGGGCAAAACAACAACCAGGAGTGGTTAACTGATAAGAAATCAGAGGGGAAAATCAAATTACCAACAATTAAATTTAGATAACATTTCAGATAACACATCTGCAATGTATTTGATCCAGAATGAAGTCAATGAATCATTAGTAAAGTACGTATTACACAAGAATTCAATACATTCTAAAGAATGGACTGCTAACAACAGCAAGAGAAGGCAACATCTGGATGACACAGCTGGGAAGCATAAGCAAAGACTGACTCAACTCAATGTCAACTACAAAGATTTGTCAGATTTTTTAGATTAAGCAGTATTTATCTTTATGAACCTGCTGATATCTTCTACTCTGCCATATTCGTCCATCTGGTCCAAATAGTTAGAAGCTGGTCCTCGAACTTGTTTTCTTGGAAAATCTGGAAAGCACAAGCCACCATCTTTTCTTGTATAATAGAAGCAAAAATCATCCGCTGTAGTTTGGAGGAAACCTTTAAAAGTGAAGGAAAAAATGTTTAGCTTATTAATGAATATTGATATTTTGTTCATAAATATACAAATAGCCTTTGTATAGACTAAAAAGGAGAATTTTTAAAAAATGCCTCTCATCTTGCAAAAGACTCTCTTTAATATGGACAAATAAAAACAAACAAATCTTCTTGTGGCTTATTATCAGACAGTTCAGCAGTACAATGAATGATCTCAAATACTTGAGAAATTAACAGATAAATTAATGAATTGTATTTAAAGCTAGTCCTACTCAGAGTAGTCCTACTGAAATTAATGGTAGTCATGTCTATTAATTACAATGGCTCAACTCTGAGTATCAATAATCCAGTGTTTCCATTTTAGGAATTAGACCAATCAAAGAATCTACAAACAGAAACTTTAAAATATTATTGCATGCAAACATCTTACATACCGTTATTGTGCTTTTTTTAAAAAAAGAATGTAATATTGATTTTCATTTGTATTTTCATTCTGCTACCTATTTTACAAATGATTGTTGAAAAAGGCCCATCAGTGTAAAAACCAAGGGCAAACAGCAAGAGAATTTATGATACAGTAAAACGTCATGGCATATGAATGCCTTAGCAGTTCTTAAAGCCACTTAGATAACACCAATGAAGACAATAGAGCCATTTATAGCAGTTACTAAAATCCCTAACTATTGCTCTATGAAATAACACTCTCCTGTGAACACTTGCCATTTCTCCACTAGCTTCACCTTTAAATTCCAAAACACTCCACCAGTAGATAACAGAGAAGCAGAGCACCTGGGCAGCCACAAAAATTACGGACTCTGGTCTAGTCACTATCTCATAGCCTAACAGTGCAATCCTAACCATGCCTGTAAAAGAAGCAAATCCTACTGAATTCAGTGGGGCTTACTCCCAAGTAGGTATGGTTAGGCTTGCAGCCTAATTTACCTCACTTTACTTTGAGGATAAAAGAGAGGGCAAGTATGCCACCCTAAAAACTTTGGTGGTAAAGTGGGTGAAATGTATTTTTTTAAAAAAATAACCTGCTAAACATTTAGCTGAAAGCATTTAATATGCATGGGTTTGTGTCAAACATTTGTTACAAGTTTATTTTTCTTGATTGGTGACTGCATATTTGCAGTGAAACACCATCTCATGAATAAATAGATCAAGAAAGAATCTGATTAGAAGACATGCCAAAAACTCAGTATTAGCATCAACATTGAATAAACCACACCACAGTGCTAATGTATTTACAAACATAATTTACAGAAACAATTAATGGCAGGATATCCAATATCAAAACAACAATAAGGCACAGTCAGTGTGGTCTCATAATACAACTGACTGACTGAGATGGAGTTATACTTCTACCTAGTTTGCTGAATGACAACTTTATATGGATGCATTATGTTTCAGCTTTTCGGCCCATCTATGGTTTCTCATTTGCCATTCCTAGGAATCTAATCCAGATGAATTTTCATTTTACCCAATAATACCAAACTCAATCCCCCTGCAGAACTCATATTTCCATCTACCTATGTGGAAATTGTTTGCCCCTTAATGTTCTCCTCTCTTCATCTCCCTTTCATTATGAACATATACTTCTGAACTGTATCTATATGGCCAATGAATTCTGTGTTTGAGGTGATCCCTCTTCAGCAGCAGGTCACGTCCTCCCCATACATATAAAATACATGGCTTTCCCTCATGAATCCTTGCAACTGTACTTTGTTAATGGTGCTGGGAATTGTAGTTCTGAAACTACAGTTCCCAGGATTCTTTGTGGGAAGCCATGTGCTTTGCATATATGGTGTGGATGTGACCTCACAGACAGAAATTGAGGTAAATTGCCCACATCCTGCTTATCCACCTGTTTCTATAGATTCCCCTTGTCAATCTCAGGGTCCATCCAGTGTCACAGGAAGTCACAAAGCACCTTAGCCAGTATGGCACAGTGATTAGAGTGTTAGACTAGGACCTGGGCAAAACCAGAGTTCAAATCCCCTGGGGTGACTTTGGGCCAGTCAATATTTCATAGCCTAACTTCCCTTCATAGGGTTGTTGTGAGATAAAAATGGAGCTGGGAACTATGTATGCCACCTTGAGCCTCTTGGAGGAAAGTTGGCATAAAAATACAATAATAAAAAAGCAAAGCCTACTGCCTTTTCAAGATCTTGACTCCCTCATTCTTAGATTTCTGCTTCTCCTACTCTTTCTGCTCACAATCCCTCTAGTGTCACAAAACAGATCAGCCAAGCACAGACTAAGGCTCTTCCTAGTACCCTGCCCCACTGTTACACTAAGGGAGTTCATCCAGTAATTGCTAGAGACTTCACCAAGACACCACTTCCAGCACTAAAGTCTCCTAGTGCTTGATAGATAAGGATGCTTAGGCTTCACTCACTGATATGGATATCCAAATATTTGAGGTACTTCATCACAGATAGAACCATGAAAATGTGGTGCAGACAAAGTCCAGGGCACCCTGTCTGGAAGGTGGCCATGTTTATGCCTCTCATCCCAGAGGCACAATACAACATCTACTCTTCTTCATAAGAAAAACAAACATGATAATAGACAGCAAACCAAGCCACAGCTCTGAGGAAACATGAGGATTTATATACACTAAAACCAGTCTTGAAATGAAATTGACAGAGGGTGGCATCCAATGAAGTGTGTCCGCTAGTGTAAGGACTTTGGACAATGCAGTTGAACTTTTGCTCCCTCTCCTCTCCCAGTATGCTCCCTAGATCTGCTATGGGTTTACCCATAACCCTCTAGAGCAGATCTGGGGAGGGCACAGGGGCACATGGGGAAAGGAGTGGAAAGGAAGTTCATTGTGCAAACAGAAATACTAGGAAAAAGTACTTAGTTATGCACCACTCAGAGTTTCCAAAGGCATTCAGGATTGTATCTTCACTTGCAGAATGCAACTGGTACTCTGCAGTACTAAGGTAAGCTTATAATTGAACTGTGATGAACTCCATCTCCTCTCACTGGGTTCTTAACTTTTCTACTGCCACTGGACAGTGATGCATTCCCATAAGTGCTTGTCAACAATTTTTATTTTTATCCATATTTTCTAGCTCAACTAGAAAAGAAGGGTTTAAATGTGTATTGCTTATGCATTTGGAACATGTAGGGAAGAGGGGGCACCTGCGGGTATGGGGAATAAAAGAACAAGCTATATTCCCTTGATTCACCCAGTTTTTAAAAAAATGCCTACATTTAAAAATGGGAATGTTAACATAGCTTTATCGGTAGCAAAAACAAATATACAAAATAAAAATGGCATTCCAACCCCTCTTCCAAGTAATTTTCCACTGAAAATTTAATCTGAACCTGAGTTCAAAGGACTTTTTTTTTTTTTTTTTACCTTTTCTGGTGATAATGCATTTTTATGACAAATATTTGTTTGTGACTGGTAGAATCAGTTGTGGGGTGCTTTGATCCTTTGCACTCTAATTCAATGTCCTTTATAAGCCTATTTATTCCTGGTTAATGTTTCTAAGTTATTCTCAAAGCCTGCCATGATTTTGTGACATTTTGGTTGGTCCTGTTGCCCAGTTATGAAGTTTGGATTTTCCTCTTCTCATGGGCCAACACAGCTACATTTCCATTTTGAGATATAACAGGCTGTTGTAGAATTTCCTTTTGTTTCCCATTCTCAGGAAAGCAATAAATGTCAGCTGAATAAAGCCAGGTACTAAAAAAATTCTTTATACATATTTCTTATGGATTCAGCTGTTAGGAAGCAACACCAAAGAGTCCCATGACAGCTTAAAGGTGAACAGGCCTAAGCTTTTGCTCACTAGAGATTTTAGGTTGCAATCCTAACCTTACATGGTAAAAAGCCCCAGGAATTCAACAGGACTTACTTGTGAGTAGACAAGGTTTACTGCCTTAAGGCAATGGAAGTTTATGCCATAATCAATTTGTTACTCTTGTTTTTGCTGAAGAAGACTACTCCTCTGGCAATTGTTACAGATCTTAGAAAGGGATGCAAAGATCAAATAAACTGAAATCTATATGTGTTTTCTGTTAAAAATTGCTCCTCTCCTTGGTTTTAATATCACAGAACTATAGAATTGAGCCATCAGTTATTTGCCCCAGAAACAGAAACCAAAGCTCAACACACCACTTTCAGGAACCATTGAATGATCACTCTGCCAAACAAATCAGTTTACTTGGTTGGACATGGGTGTATTGATTGATTGATTGATTGATTGATTGATTGTCCTTGTGGCCCACTTTCAGAACAAGTCTTTATAATGATTATTAGCATCTGATTGATGTAGGAAAAATCCTACTCTAGCTGATGCTACAGCATGTAAGCCATTTCCTCCAAAGCCCAGTGCTTAAAAGTTATGTTTTCATCTGGTTATCTTTCAAGGCAACCTGGGTGGTCACAAAAAGCACTTGACATCTTGATGCACTTCAGCAGTTTTACATATACACAAGCTCTGTAGGAAAATAAATTTGTCATTCGTCACCACATATGTTGATCTAGGGAGTGAGGCTCTTTCGACTCCAGCTCCTGTGCAGCTCAGATCGCTCTCTCTCCACTTCCTTTAGCATTTAGCATCTTATTTTTTTCATAGCGTGAAATTCATAGCGTGAATTTTCCTCAAAAACAATGACTTTTGTACACACACACACACACACACACACACACAATGTTAAAGTTTAGCAGGATGTGCTTCTCATATGTGATAATTATTATTTTTATTTAAATAGTATTAAAAATAAATAAAAAGATAAAGAAATTCTTCTTAGTGGCCTCCAGCATGAGCCAAACATTTAATCTAATCTGTTATCGCTGCTCAGCAGGCAGTCTTGGCAACTCTGATCTATTCTGCTTTGCTTTGGGGAATGCAATAAAGAGCAAAGAACAGCTGGTTTAGGAAAGTCTTAGAAACGTCTCTGTAGTTTACAAAGACAATAATAATATTTTCATATTTGAATGAGTTTAGATACATGTTAAACCACACCAAAGGGGAAAATCAAGCCTTTTCAAAATGTTTTCTCAAGTCAAAGAACACTACAAAAATGTTCTGCATCCCTGAGAGTTAAAAGAAATCAAGAACTCTGTACACAAATATTCTTTTGAAAAGCCTTTTTTCCAAAAGTGCTTCATATTCGCCTATGCCTTGTTTTAACTCTTATTATTTATGCAACTTTTTTAAAAAGCTGTACAAATTTCATAAATAATTATTATACAACTTAAGGTGTGATAGAGTTGCACCCGCTAATTTCTTCTACTCTTCACATTACAGTGATTGCATTCAGATGAAATACCAAACCATAGTTTGGCTATAGATAGATGGGCAGAGCTAAGGAGAGTCAAGAATCAAGCTTGAGCTATCCTCCCTCGTGTGCTAAGGATTTTAAAGTTGATTTCCTGTTTGTCAACAAACCATAGTTTTCCATTGTGTCCAAGTGCAGTGTACTGTATTATGATTTGCTCCAATGACAGTTTGCTCTTAAACCAAGATCCCAAACCACAGTTTGATCCTAGTTTAAGAGCAAACTATGATTTGAGCAAAATATATTCATTGCTTTTGGATCTAAGAGGAAGTCACTTAAGAATCCTCAGAGGAAGGATGGAGAACACAAGACTGAGACTCAGTTTTACACAGTTCTGTTTGTGCACATTAGTGCCAAACCATGGCATCTTACTGCCTCAGCTTTCCTATACGACAACATAATTTACACTTTTAAGGTAAACATGGAAAGAGATAATGGAAGGAAAAACTGCTTTGCAATTATATAGTCACAACTTTGTATTTCAAAAGGTGGTACAGTATCAGAGAGCAGGACACAGTTCATTTTGTGGATAGAGATAGACAGAAACATTTTAAAAAGCAACAAGTAGTGTCTAATTTGCCTGGGGGCAAATTAATTCTCATAAATTTAAATGGAAGGCATTTAAGCACTGTGGAACAATCACAGTGGGAATTAAAAGTGTCTGTCTTTGCCTGCACTGTGCTCATAATCCTTTGCTAGGGGACAGTAGCATATATGCAAATTAAAAAAAAAAGCAGAATAATTTATGATAATTAGGTTAAAGTTGGAGCAGCTGGAGGATAAGACATCCCCTGCAAAACATTTTGATAGTACAGAGAAAGGTGATAGTAGACTACAGGGACAATCCAGAGAAAGTTGAGTGTTCCTAAAACCCATTGGTGTCAAAGGACTTAAGCACAATGTAAATTTATCTGGATTGTGTCCCATGTATGGTCACCATAGATCTCATGGCCTAGATTCTCTTCTCTATTACATAATACATTAAGAATAACATTTACTATGCTGTGGTCTCGTGTGTTTATCAAACGCCACTATTTTGCCCAATGTGTTTAGCAACACCATGGAACTGGTCCAAATCCTACAAATACATTGAAGGTTTGCTTTAGTCCTCTAGATATGTTTAACTTATATTACTACAAAATCAGCTTTCTTAAAAGGACAACAAACTTTTTAAAAAATGAAGTAGACATCTCATGTAGTCTTCTGAGTCCATATTTGTATTTCAAAATTTCAAGTGAACATTTCTGAGGCATCAGGCATTTTGGGGCTCCTCGCTGATGATTTAACACCCACTATTCCACCTGAGGCTGCCTGTGACCTCTGATATGGCCCTTTTAGCACAGTGCTTCAAAGAGGACAGGACATCAACTTCCTTTATTGCTACCTGGCAGTCTCCTGTTTCTTTGCTTGCCTTTCCTTTGATCCTCTATTTGGACTGAGGGGTTTTCCCTGGTCTTCCATTTCTCCCTATGGCTGGGATTACTTTCCTCTGTGACTTCGTTTCAAACATTCCTGAAAACCCAACCTTTTTTCTTGGTCTTCCTCCCTTACTGTTTTTCTGGGTGTGCTTTTTTTTTTTTTTTACAATTTTTTTAAAGTGTGATAATAATATTAAACTTACATCAACAGTTTCTCCCATATACCATTTCCATATTTTGCATATTTTTTCTATGTCCCCTTCCCCAATGGCTTGTCAATATTTAGGCTGAATGTCTTTGGGCAGCTTTCAATTGCAACTAAATGCTTAGTTTATTTTAAGTGCTATACAAAATAATAAATATTGTAATGATGATGATAACTCCACTTTGAATCCAAATTATAGTGTTGAATCAAAAGAACCATGAATAAAAAATAAAAACCCCACTAATGCTATTTTGTAAACAGTGCTGTAGTTGGTTAGGTTCGATAGCAATTCCCATTCTTCTGCTTGTGCACAAGAATATAGGAAGATGTCTTATAATGAGTAAGATCTCTGGCCCATTCCGCTCAGTACGGTCTGCACTAAGTAGTGACAGCTCCTCAGGGTTTCAGTCAGGAGTCTTTCTCAGCCCTACCAGAAGATGCCAGAGACTGAACCTGGAACCTTTTGCATGCAAAACATTAAGCAGTGACCCTTTTATAGTATTTGCAGAAGCAGGAGAACAGTTTCAGAATTAGTTCCACTTTTCTGACATACAACACTCCAGCAAAAGGTATAAAACAGGCCTCTTCTCCATGAGAGATCCTCAGAAGAGAAATAATAATGCACATTCTGAGGCTGTTCATTTGCACACAGGTGTGATGCTTCAAGCCAGAAGCAAGTTGCCAGTTAGGTGCTGGTCTCTGCCTTATCTGGGAACACCCACTGGGAGCTCTCCCAGGTCCTGCAGAGCCTGTGCTCAATCCTGATTTACCAGAGTTTGCACTCTGGACCTGTTGCCTAGATCCTGTTGCCTCGAGACTAAGCAACTGGATAAAGGGCAGTGCCCAGGAGTTATGGTTTAGTGTCCCATGGGGAGAACAGGACAAACTGTACACTATGCCAAGTTAACATAATGAATTTTAAGAAAAGAAACACTTAACTGTAGATGATCTGATTATCTAGATCCAATTGTAAGACCCCTGAACAGTATTTTCTGAATAAAACACATTAGGACACACATAGGATGCTTTGCACAATGTGTTAGCAATAAAAGGTATACACAATTATAATACATTACTATTTACAATGTTGATTTACCTGGTATGTGACCTCTGCAAGTGTAATAGAATTCTTTACAATAATCCTTGCACAGGAAAGGAAGGACTAGTTCTCTTCCCAATGCCTCCTTCTCAGTTGAGTGGAACAGATTCTGAGCATTCGGCGAACAGTGTGCACATTTTATTTCCTGCAGCATCTTCACACATTCTGTGTTGTTGGTAACTGAAAAGATCTGCAAGCCACAAACCAGAGACATATAAGCTTTCCCGCCTCCTGCAAAAAGGCCTGTGAACTAATGCAAATATCCGATGCCAGTTTAAGCAGGGCAATTATACAGGAATACATGTAAAAGCAGCAATGTCACAGGCAAACACACATAAGTCTAAGCAACCGAGCACCCATAATTCACCAGTATTTTTAGCACGAGACTGTGCAGTTTTTCTGCAGCCCTGAAAGCCAGTCAGTTTAGTCAAAAGCCAACTCATTGCTAGCTCTAGAATGGGATTGCTTAATTATCACTGGCCACATATAATCTTATGAAGTTGATCTACAGCACAGTAGAAACCACATTCATCAACAAAAATATGAGTATTTTTGCTTTTAACATTTGGAACACTATCTGAATGAATGCACAATGTATAATGAACAGTCACTGAAACTTGTCATAATTAAATTCATAGTTGAATAGAAATAGAGAACCTCAGGCTTAATGACTAAACTTTCCCTTTTGCCAGCAACACATCCATAGAACTGGCCACATCCTGCTTTGGTTTTCATTCCAATCTGATCAACGTTGGGATACTAAACAGAGAAGCTCATGAAGGTGGTAGTGGTAGCTGGCTACGGCGTTTCTGATAAGTACAACAGCTGTTGGCTTATATGGTTTAGATTGTTTGGCATAGTGATTTCACCAAATCTCATATTTCCTGTCCTGTCAGTATGAAACTTGGGGGCTCATAATGTTTCAAATATGGAAACATAATTTTTCTCCAGTTTAGTTTTCAATACAAACTGGTGAACAATTTAGTTTATTTTCACCTTTCCATGGTCATCTAAATCCTCTCTCCCGTCCCTCCCTCTCCCATGCATGAAAGTCCTCTGTGATATACTTACATGACACACTCCATACCAGGGATGGTCAACAGGAAGCCCTCAGTCTATGTTAAGATCTATTAATCTAGTCAACAGATTTTTCTAAAAGTGGATTGTAAAATATTGCCAGCAGTTGCATTTGAAATGAAAATTGTTATCAAAAGGTCTTTCTTTGTCTGTGTGTGTGTGTGTGTGTGTGTGTGAGAGAGAGAGAGAGAGAGTGAATGAATGTGATTCCAGACTTTAATGTTCCAATACTCTTTGGATTTTGTATGTGCCATAACAGGGAAATCCTTCCTCCTAGATGACACCAACTTTATTAAATGACCCCAGCCCTCATAAGAGAGATTTTCCGCCTGTAGGCCACTATCTGGAGAATATTATGGCTCCCCCAAGAATATAGAAATTGGCCACTAAACCATTTTGCATTGAAAAGCTCTACAGTCAAAAAGCAACTGCATTTATATATAAAAAATACATGACAATATTTCACTCCTTACATGTTCCCATTTATTTGTAACTTATTACCTGAAAGTCAAATGTAATATTTATTTCAGCATGCATATGGATGTCTTTTTATATATATTTTTCAGATTTTTAAAAATATAATATGGATAATGTCCCAGCCACATTCTGCATTCTGGGAGATTTTACAACCTAGAATCAATTTGATATTCAACACTTAACAATGTTATTCAGACCATGGAATATGTGGGATATGTGGTGTTTCAGTCTCTGTAACGTCATACTGAGCAGTTCTTTTGGAAAGAGTACAGTAATTTTTCGCTACATTGCTCCATTCATTCTGCTTGAATTAAACATTTTCTATGCCAAATCCAGCTCTATTACTTAATTCAATTTGGAGTCAGCCCATAATTAGTGTATATTGTATCATGGCTCTTCTGAGACACCACAGTACTGTAAAAAAGTTTGGAGTCATCACATTTATTGGCTTGGTGGCAATCACATAAAACTTGGAGTCAAATTAGATCAGAGAGAGTGTTTCATCGTGCTAAGTGATCTGTCAGTGGTTTCATTACACTTGTGCCAGTGAAATGCACTCAATTCACTGGAACTGTCTTAGCAAAAAAAACCACCTAAATTTAACCATATGACATTTTAAAGCATGGCCTGCACTTGTGAAGCACTGACAATTCAGAAAATTGTACAGTACTCTCCTTTAGTTCTATTATACACTGTTAATTGTTTAGATCCCCAGTGTGGCAACTGTCTCAGCACTAGATTTTGGCATCTCAAAGCAAAGTTGGCCCTTCATCCTTAAGGTCATAAAGGGTATGTCCAAATGGAAGCTTTCTGCACTTCCAATTCAGCAGCACAGTACACAACTTCTTTTCCTGGGACAAATGACTGCTACATCTTCCATGGAGGTGGAGGTGGCACCACTGCCGATGGAGGAACTGGAAGTGATGGAAGCACCACAGATAAGGGATAAAGAGCATGATGAGGAGAAGGCAGCACTGAGTTGTTGGTAACTGCCTGAATGCATCACCTGATGTCACCAGGTCTGAAAAGAAGCCGTAGCTTGGAAAAAGGAAGCTGAAACTGTCTAGCAGGAAGCCATAACAGGGAGAAAGACACATAGTATGCTGTGATGAAGGGGTACGGATTTTTTTATGTTAGTTTGACCACAGAGAAAAGAAAAATGCATCAGACTAGGCCAGGCAAAAGAAGTCCACAAATAAAACTCAAAAGATGGACAACTTATTACTCATTAATTGAGAGAATGCCTTATCCCTTACATACTCAGTAGATCATTGCAGTCTGTGGGAGAGATTCTATTTCAAGTTGCAACGATCTTAGAAGCCTTTTCCACAGTAAGTCAAAACAGGGTTTTTTGTGTGTGGCTCCCCTATTCTGTGGAACAGTGTTCCTCTCAAGAGGAGGCACTCATTATCTGCATTTGCAGACAACTGAATTTGTTTATCTGATAAACTTTCCCAGCTTGGATGAAAATGCCTCTGCCACATGGGTCTCTACTTATGCAGATATAAACTTTTAGATTTATATCCAGTTATTTACTGTGTTGTTTTTGGCTGTGTTTTATTGCGTTTTGTACATCATGTTAGGATGTCTATGTATGTGTAGAATATGATTAATAAATTATAAAATTAACATTACACATAGTTTCCTGATGGGCTGTGCATAGCTCAAGTTTTACCAAGAGGTAACTGCTGTGTTTTCTTCTAGGCAGCTGCAAGCTTTAAGCAGCTGTTGGAGGTAATTCACTAGAATATTCAAGCTCTGAGCTAATTCTCATGGAACTCCCCTCCTAGGGTAATTCTAACAGCCTCCCTTCTGATTTCTGCAGACAAGTAAAAACACTGTTGTTTTAAAAACAACAAAGAGCATTGTGGTACCTTAGAGGCTAACAAATTTATTAAGGCATAAACTTTTGTAGATTACAGTCCACTTTATCAGGTGCATGAATTTACAGGTATATACATACACAGGGAGAGGATACTGTAAACAGGGAAATGAAATGCAGAAAAAGAATACAGACAGTGATAATTACATAATAAAGAGTGGTAATTCACAAAGCAGTTGTTAATAACACAGACATCCTAACTTTGGTAAGACAATTACCACATACGATGCACTAAAATATTTTGCTTCAAAGGAAATCTGATCAATCTGATGAAGTGGACTGTAGCCCGTGGAATATTGTGCTGTAACAGATCTGTTAGTCATTAAGGTGCCACAATAAATAGCACTGACAATTAAATTGACCACTGCAGTACCCCTCATAGGAAGGATCATGGGGTTAAACAACATCCCCAAGCACCACTGTCTGAAGATGACCATCCACATAGGACTGAAACCACTGTAAAGTGGTACCACCCACTTCCAACTCAGACAAATGCTCCAGAAGGATACTATGGTCAATGGTATCAAAAGTTTCTGGGAGATCAAGGAGAATCAACAGCATCATACTCTGCCTGTCTCTCAACACACAGGGCAACCAAGGCAGTTTCCATGCTAAAGCCAGGCCTAAACTCCAATTGAAATGGATCCAGACAATCAGTCTCCTCCAACAGAGCCTGGATCTAGTTAGTAGCAACTTACTCAATGTTGCTCAAGAAGGGGACAGTAGCAGTCAATAGTTGTTTAAATTCTCTGAATCCTGGGAGCATTTCTTAAGTCTAATGTCTTCCTTTAAGGAGTTAGAGATAACTCCCTCCTATACAGAGATGTTAATCACCTCCCTGGTTGAGCAAGCCACCCACTCTTTACTAGTTTTCATTAGCTATGAAGGCCAAGGGTCAAGAGCAAATGTGGTCACCTATGCAGATCCAACAATTTTGTCCATATTCTCAAGCCATATCAACTTAACAAAACAGGACAAGATAGCGTTCTGGTTATCTGTTGAGAGTCACCTGCTGCAGTGAAAGGCATGGTGGATACAAGGGACAGGGACATGGGTGGCGCTGTGATCTAAACCATGAAGCCTCTTAGGCTTGCCGATCATAAGGTTGGCAGTTTGAATCCACGTGACGGGGTGAGCTCCTGCTTTGTCCCAGCTCCTGCCAACCTAGCAGTTTGAAAGCATACCAGAGCAAGTAGATAAATAGGTACTGCTGTGGCAGGAAGGTAAACAGTGTTTCTGTGTGCTCTGGCGTTTGTCACGGTGTTCTGTGACCTGGAAAGCTGTCTGTGGACAAACACTGGCTCCCTTAGCCTGAAAGTGGAGAAGAACGCTGCACCCCATGTTGAATTTGACTGGATTTAACCATGCAGGGATACTTTACCTTACTTGGATACAAGGGATTTTATCCCCAAAATGCTTTACAAAAGTCACAGTGGTTGACATTGGTTCATCCACCTCCTTTGGGCTGAGAATAAAAGGCTCCATACTACCTAAAAAGCTCTGTTGTGTGGCATAGTGAGGATGCAATTGAGGCAGCAAAGTGCTTCTTCATTATATTCACTACTATTGAGGAGACTTAATAATGAACACTCACTAGTGTTCAGTTGCATTCATCTGGATTTTTCATCTACGTGTACTCAAGCTGTTTCATTGCTCTAAGCTCTGGTGATACCAAGAAGTCAATTTGGCTCTACCAAACAGGACAGGGTGCTCAAGGGCAACCATAGTCCACATCATCCACCTAGTCCACAGGTTAACTAGGATTTTGACAGCAGTATCTCCCAGAGTAGCCTGGAACCCAATTGGATCCATCAGCCTCCAAAAGGCAGACGATTCTAATAGGTCTCCAGCTGCTGAAGAGGGAGAAAGCAGCTGAATACCTAAATCTGAACAGGAAATTATAAGACTATGACAAGCAACTTAAGTTAACCCCTCCCCCACTTTCAGATCACCCTCTTCCCAGCTGGTGGACCAGATCCGGAGTGTGGTCTGCCATATGCATTAGGCTGATAGCACCCCATGGTTATTATTGTGACCATAGAAGTTCTGAGGCATCCAAGATTTAGTGGCCTCAACACTACCTCCAAGACCACTTCTGTTAGCTCAGGCAGAAAGACTGCTGGGCAGCAGGCTGGATGGTAAACTAGCTGAATCCCTAATCTGTTCCAATTGCCCAATAAAAGGCACAGACACACTAGAGTCCCACTCAAGAAAACAGGAAGCTTGGAGAGAGAGAGAGAGAGAGAGAGAGAGAGAGAGAGAGAGAGAGAGATCCAATTTCTACTGTCACAGCAACCCCTCTTCCCTGACCCCCAAGTTTGCCCTGACACTGTACCAAGTACTCAGGTAGGGAAAGCTGGGTAAGATCAGTTAAACTCAGCAAGTACTGGTAATACAAGCCAGCTCAGCTTTCACAAATTGTGAAAGAGGGAGATTTTATTTAAAACTGACCTGGTACTTAATAACAGCATCCGAGGGCTGGCTGATAACAACAACCACAATTACTCTGGCAAGAGAAGAAGCTGACACAGCCACCAACTCTCTGTGTCAAGTCCCCCTTACTTGGCACGACCCTTCTCTCACACCATACTTCATCACTGCAGCTGGGGCCTGCTGAGCTCTCCCCAACTGATCCTACTGCAGACAAAAATCATCAACCCAAGACTCAGAAGAAAAATAAGAGCCCAGACTGTGCTTTTAAATTTTAACTGGGCAAAACAGCCAATCTCACAGAATAAAAGGCCCACATAAAGCCCCTCATTCAGTAGATTAACATCTACTGGTGGTGGTCCTTGCCCCTGAGTCCTTCCCAAAGTGGTGCCACCCACATCTGCCCAGCTCTTGCACCCCCAGCTCGCAGAACTCAAGCCCAGGCAGGGCTGCCACCCAAAGCAGCAAGGGGTGGACTTCCACACAGCTGACAGTGGAAGGCCAGCATTGTTGGGCATGAGAGAGAGGAGAAGCAGAGCAGCCACAGAGCAGGGGTTGAGCAAGGAATGCTCACAAGCAACTTGCTAGTTGCAGTTGCTGCGTCCTGCAAAAATTCAGACTACTGTATTGCACATGAAATGAACAAAAGCTGACTAGGCTGTAATTCTTGTGTCCTCTTTTTAAATATCTCTCACTACATTACTTTCTTCCCTTTTACTACAGTGTTTAAGGCTCTTGGGACACTGGGGTTCCTCTCTCACAGGCCTTGAGCTGCTAAGCTGCCCCTGTTTGCCTCCTCCAAAAGCACAGGAAGCAGCTCTGTAGTGGGCACCCCTGGAATTTGACACTCTAGATTTGCCTAGTTTGCCTTTATGGTTGGATTGGCCCTATGAAATACACATTAAGGACACACTCACACAGGGACTTCCCTCACCTATGGTGGCGCGCACACACACACACACACACACAGCATCAAAGGTGTGCCCAGAGAAACAGGCCTAATGGGGTGTGAGAAAGTCTCTATGTGAACATGCCCTACTTGATCTTGTCTCTGTGTGGTATGTTAGTTCATACTGCTCTCGTATTGCAGACTTAGCCTACTTTGCTATATATGAGTTCTGGTACACAGGAAATAGGCTTATACCAGCTCAGCTTTATGCCAGCCCAATACTGCCTACTCTTGAGTGGCAAGCTGCTCTTAGCCTGAGGCCATTCACATAATCTGTTACCTTATTCTTTTGACTAGGACCTTCTGCATGCCAAGCAGGTGTTCTACCACTGAGCTATTATTCCTTCTCAGATTACAGATCAGTTACCTGAGATCCTGTTAACTGATGATGTCAGGGACTGGGACTTTCTGCATGCATCAGTTCCTACAGACCCTGTTTCACTCACTGGCAAATCTGTCATGGGCATGGCAAATGTAGATTAATCTGAATAAATGTACCCCTCCCCCCAAATGTAAAATGTATCTTTAAGAATGAGCATATATTTTTTAAAAAAAAATCAGATTTGTTATACTCAAATTAGTTTGCTGTTTCCAAAAGCAATATGTAGAACCATGAAATTATAGTGGCTTAAGCTTACAGTATGCTTACTAATTATTATGCCTACTGACTGATTCATAACATATGTTAACTCATCCTTTAATCTCTACCCAGGAAGCTGAAGCCAAGAGAAGGCAGGTGAGATAAATATGCAGGGACTTGTAGTTTACAAAGTTGGGTTGGCACTATTAAGCTAAAGGTGAAAGGGAACAGGCATATAGGAGCATAATTTCTTCTGATTTTACAAGAGAATCTGGCCAACACAACTTGTACCATTTCACATGGGTGCAAGGAGGCAAGTCAGCAGAAAAATCATAGCATTCAGTTCTGATGTTAATATGAAGCAGTATTTGGTATACAAGTAATTATTCCTGCGAACAGAATGCTTTCAAGATGGTTCAGCTGCTAGTTTCAGCATATGCTTCATTTGGTACTATAGTACTAGATTATGTCATTAAGGAGTTCAGTTTCAATTTTAGGACAATATGTAAATAGATCATTGTACCAAGGCAGCTGTTACAGGGACCCCAAGATGAGTTATTTGTTTAGTTGGATGTGTTCAACAATAGCTTTTGTTGAAGAAAGAGCCAGAGCAAACAAATGATTGTAAAAGGGCACACTTGAAAACAATTACTTTTCACCCATTCCCTGACAGCCTTGGCTGTGAAACCAACTAAGGTAGAGAAGATCACTGTGTTTGACAGCCTGTAAGAAAACTTAAAAAAAAACACACAAAAAAAACCAATGCACAAAACTTTAATATGTCATTATTTGCTTATGAATTTAGAGAATCCAATGGTAAATGGAGAATAATCCAGAGCACCAGAAGGTAGGGATAAAATGTCAATGACATCATGCAAACAAAACAAAACAAAATAAAAATGATAAAGGGAGACTGTAATTTCATGTGTCTGTGCATTTTCTGTTGCAGCTTTGCACTACTTAAGAGGCTGGCAGCATTTCATTAGAAATACAGATCAATAATTTGATCATTAAATTGCCAGAGGGTTGACAAATGTAGTCTTAAACCAAGAGGCTTTTTGTAATTAGAAATGACTGCTGAGTGTGCTTCATTACTTTTAAAAACTGCTGAAACACTTATTTCTTATCACCCTTACCCTTGTCTGTGGGTGGGTATATCATAAGTGCAGTGTCACAGCACAGCCATAGGGACGTACTTCCTGGAGCATTTCCAGAGCACCCTGTTCAGAGTCTGCTATCACTAAATGCACTAGACACATTTTGCTTGGAAAGTCATCCATTATGTGTCACGTGAATCAGAAGTGGCAAACTTTCCAAAGCACACTTACCTGAGAGTAAATTCCATTGAAATCAATGGGACTTGATTCTGAGTAAGCATGAATAGGATTGCATTGCACATGAAAATGGAAAAAATGCATATTTTTGTCCATCTGGTACACAGACGTGCAAAAATGTTTATTGCCAAGTTTTGTTTAAATGATTGATATGATATATATGGATATGACATAGCCTGAAATGATGGGTTGAGATGTACATTAAATCATGTCCTTCCAGTTAAAAGTGTTTTTAGATGTCACCAGCCACAAAAGAAAGAGTGCTAAGAAATCAAGTTCTGTAAATGGGTAGAAATGCAAGTATTGTGTAAAGCCTGTCTCACCTTTAATCCACCACAGAGAGCTTATTTATTACAGGGAGATTTCAGAGAGTCCATCCAGCAGATGCTGCTGCTCATTTCTATATGTTACTAACAGGATAAATTAAGGACACCCCCCTCCACGCTTGACTCTGGCATTTGTGGGTTTCAGTTAGAGACTTTAGGAGGTTATCTGAATGTAGTTAGTGTGTAGTTTAATGTGATTACCACACAGGAGCTTTGCTGACACTACCTCTGGCCAAACATGCGGAGAAAATATTCAACCAAACTCCTGCTGCATCTGGTAAGAATAGAGTTTCCTTTGCTGAAATCCCTGCAGCAAAGACAGCTCTCGCTCATCTGGGAACAGAGGCGATAGGACAAATGCTCTCTCAAAAGGCATGAGCATTTGGACAGAGCTGGGGACTGAAGGAGAATGATGTTCTCCAGTTTCACCCATTAGCGAACCAACCAACAAATACAATGGTGTTGTTGTTATTCTTTTGCCATAAGCAACAGGACTCTGTGTGTGGGCAGCAGTTTAGTGGGGAGGAGGATAAGTCGACCCCTTTTTGTCCTATTGATTTTTTCCCTATTTGCATGACTTGAGCAAATTAAATGATGCAATATGGCTTTTTGTTACAAAACAAAGTGAGAGATACCACCCAGACACATATGTTGATTCGTAGAAGCTGTTTACATGAGAATGGAGTGAAATCTACCGTGAACTGAGCATAAAAATTCGATTCAGGCTGGGTATTTTTTTTTTTATTATGCTTGGGCCAGAAAGACTGAAACACAAGTTTTCCAAGACGCTCTCAGACCTTGACAACTGCAGTGTTGTAACGGAGGAATTCTTAATTAAACCTAAAAGCTGGAAGGGGGAGCAGGGGGAAAGAGGGGGCAGTGAGAAAGACACCTGATTGTTTATTTCACGTGCAGTGATTCTCAATGACATTTATTCATCACGTTTCCCTCCCTAGATCCAGCATTACACATTGCCCTTCTGATGGAAACAATAGCCTGAAAAACTTAGAGAACACCAACACGCTGGAACGCAGAAGAACAGCAGACCCCTGAACAGGCGCCCTTCTTATTCCAGGATGCCTAGGATTTTTCATTTATCCTCAGAATGCCATCAAGTCTAATGACGTTAAAACTGTCACGCTGCAAAAAAGCAAATTCTCTCTCTCTCTCTTTCCACACACACAATCCAGTAGATACCCTCCTTTTATCCCGTTTGAGAAAGATCCATTTGCAACCCCTCCAGTTTGTCGAGGAACAACTTCAGGGAATCCTCTCTCTCCCCCCCTCCCCTTTTCTCTCTCCAGAGCAAGGGACCGACCTAATCGGTGGAAGAGCTCGTAAAAACTTTGCAGCGTCCTGGCATCATCTGCTCTCCCAATCACCATCTGCTACCCGAAGTTTCCTGACCAAACATGTGGAGAGAATCGTACACACTTTTCTACCCTCAGAAAAAATAAACGGGGAAACCACCGCCACCTTAATTTACAGTCCCACGGCTGCCAGGGAGCGTTGACTGACTCCAAGAAAACCCTCCAGACTTTATTGGCAGCATCTCTGCCCCCCCCTCCCGTCCCATGTCTCATCCAGACCGGGATGAAAGTCTACCTGTTTTCTAACTCAGCTTCTTTCTGCTCTCTTCTAGATGGGACCACTTGACAATTGGGGCTTCCAGGGGCTGCAGCATCCCTTCACTATACAATAGTACACAAAATTTCACAATTTTACCCCCCCCCAATAAATTGTTATCCTAGATTGTTAACCTGCGGTCAAGGTTTGGGTTTTTTTTGTACAAACTAATTATCTGCCCCGCGTCCAGATTTTGACATCGCCAATCTCTGAAGACCCAGCATCAGTGACCAACCAAAACCTTGTAACAAGTTTTCCAAGGACTGTTGTGCTTGAGGGACAACAGAAACCTGCAGGAACCAACACACCCACACCCACACACCGTGCTCCTGAAATTAGCACCCCATCCTAGAAGAGAGGGAAAGGAAACAAGGGCACAACAGTATCAAAGGTGCCAGTATCCAAGAGGCACAACAGCGCTATCTTTCTTACACGTTTATGCTCAAAACTAAGTCAAACTATACTTAATGGGGTTTACAGTGCGAGCCAATGGAAGTTCACTTGCAAGAAAGTTCAACGGAGTTTATTCCCGGGCAAAAGTCCGTTTGGGATTGCAGTCCTCTCTCCTTTGCTAAGCCTGAGTTTGGGATAACATGTGGGTTGATGAAGAAGATCTGAGCCACTCCAGAGTTTCATGGGCTCCTTGGCCAACAGAAATCAGTCCAGGTGAAGACGTCTACCTATCCCCCACCCTCACCTTTCTCCTCTACTGCTTGAAGCACCCAAGCTCAGGCCACCTTTGACACCTCCCCAGAGCTGCTGGCCTTCTCACCACCTTTGCAAGCCTGCTGAAGAGGAGAGAGACAGACAGATACAGGTCCACCTCTCCTTGGTTCTCCCCCAGGAGTCTCCTTCCACCCTCCCAGATCACGAGGAGGACCCCCCCCCCAAATCCTCCTCCTCTTGCTGCTGCTGCTCAGGTGAGCCCCGGAGTGTGCAGCCCTCCCACCCGCCGCCGCCGCGCGCCTTACCTTGTTCTCCACGTGCAGCGAGCCCTGGCTGTCCGCCCTGGGGCAGCAGGAGAGGCGAGGGTAGAAACCCCGGCACATGAGTTCCCCTCCGAGGGGCGGCTCCAGCAGCATCAGCCTCCTGTCTCGCTTCTTGAGGCGCCTGGGGGGGCTGCCGTTCAGGCACCTTCTCCTCTTGGCCCCCCCGCTCTCCCCAAAGCGGGCCTCCCCCTCGAAGAAGCAGAGGACCACGGCCACCAAGAGCAGCTTGAGCGGGAGCATCTTCAGAGCGACCATGCCTCCGCGAGCTTCCCTGGCAAATCCCAAGGCAAATCCAAGAGCGAGAGCTTTCCGTGTGGTGTGTGTGGGGGGAAACCCCTTAGATCCGGGGGTGGAGAGGGGGGAAGAGACAGAGAGGATGGGGGGGGAGGCCTCCAAGGAGGGAGCGAGTGATGTCTGAGGGACCAAAAAAAGAGGGGAGGAGAGCGCGCGTCGCGTGTGGTGTAAAGGGGGGCGGCGAGTGAAAGGTGCCGCGCAGTTTGCGCGGGGAAGTTTGCGCGAGGGCCGGTTTAGTTGGCGCGGCTGAGGCGTCGAAATTGCCGGCGCGAAGGGCTCCCGCGTTGGCGCGCGAAAGAGAAGACGAGGAGGAGGTGGTCGTGGCGGTGGCGGCAGCAGCAGCAGCAGCAGCAAGTCCCTTCTGGTCGTTCGATAGAAAGGCGGCCGCAATTCAGCGAGGACAGCCTGGCTGGGGTGATGCCTCCTCTGCTGCTGCCGGCGGGAGCTGGAGCTCACTAGGGCTCTCATGTTTCGCTCCCTCTTTTCTTCTTATTTTTAAGCAGCGCGCGGGGAGGTGCTGCCACCGCGCGCCCCTTCACGTCACCGAAAAGAGGGACTAGCGGGGAGAAGAGCGAGAGAGCGTGTGCGTGCGTGTGTGGCCGTGCGCGCGCGCCGGGGGACAGAGGGGAAGCGGACGGTCACGGGGCGCGAGCGCGCGGGGAAGGCGCGCGCGCACGGACGAGGCGACTGGCGGGCCGGCTGGCTGACTGGTCGGCGCGCTCGCGCGCGCTGGGCCGAACTGCCTGAGGGAGCAGAGAAAGAGAGTGGCGGGGTTTGGGGGGTGGGCACATAAGCAGCAGCCACCGTTGGCTGAGAGGAAGGTCCGGCAGCGACAATAGCAGCAGCCGCGGTGAGGAGGGACAGGAAAGAGGCGAGTGAGGAAACTTGAGGGAATAGCCAGTCCGTGGCCCCAGGGGCCCTTCTAAAGGACTCAAGAATAGAAGGACCCCCCACCACCGCCTCAAAAGATTTGTGCATTGCAAGGGGTTGGATTAGATGACCCTCTTGGACTGGCCTAACTGCAATGCCTGCAGACCTCCTGTGCTTTCAATTAATTCAGTATAGTGTGAGGTAGCCCACTTGGCCGCTCTGCAGAACTGGCACGGTTACAGGTGCCGCATAATACTTCTCCTGCATTTGCAAGATCTTTTCATGTGGCAGCAGCTACACTTTGCAACTCCCTGCCGGTTGGCATCAGGCAGGCGCCTTCTCCATACTCATTTTTATTTTTTTGGCACCTGCTAAGAACATTTTTGCTGAGGCAGGCCTATCGGATCTCGACGTGTAGTTCTTGAGGTGTCTTTACTGTTAATTTTAATATTAACAGTAATACAGTGGTACCTATTAACAGTATGTACAGTGGTACATACGCTTCAGGTTACATACGCTTCAAGTTACAGACGCCGCTAACCCAGAAATAGTGCTTCAGGTTAAGAACTTTGTTTCAGGATAAGAACAGAAATTGGGCTCTGGCGGCACGGCGGCAGCAGGAGGCCCCATTAGCTAAAGTGGTGCTTCAGGTTAAGAACAGTTTCAGGTTAAGTACGGACCTCTGGAATGACTTAAGTACTTAACCCGAGGTACCACTGTAATGTGATTTTAATATTTCCTGTAAACCTGCTTAGAGGTTTTATTACAATCAAGTAGTGTATAAATTTTGTTAAACAAATTAATAAATTACTGGTAAATGTCCTCTCCTGGAAGCCCTCACCTGCAGAGATTTGGTGGACGGCTACTAGAGAGAGGAAAAAGTCTGGGGTTGTGTCTGTCTTTCTGTGCTCCCTAATAATAATAATAATAATAATAATGGATCTCCTTCCCAAAGGAGACCCACCTACTGCCTCTCCAGCTATTCTTTAGGCACTAGGCCAAGTCTATCCTATTTATTTGATTTGCTTCATATGGTTTTGCATCCCCAATGGATGTTGTTTTTAACTCTACTAGGGTGTTTTTTCTTTTTTCTTTGTTCATTGTAATTTTTCATTGCCTTGGAGATCAACAATAGGAGATCCATAATTTTCAAATAAGTAAATAATGTTTTTGTACATATTTTATAGCCTTTCTTTATCCCTGTGAGATGAAAGGGGCCTAGCATGGACTGAAGCACCCAGAAACTGGCTCCATGGAAGCAGTGCATGGGTTACTTCAATTAGCTAGCAGCCTAATTGCAGTTTTTAATGGTTCAGCCCACCATCAATGAAAACCTGTTCCTTGATCTTAGGAACCATCATCCTCAAAATTTGGTTAAGATATTTTAGGACATGTCCACATCCACTGCAAACAGAAAAACAACTTTCCGAAATACACTCTGTTTTGTATATGTTATTAACATGTCCTAAAGTCATCTTAGGGATGCAGGTGGTTCTGTGGGTTAAACCACAGAACCTAGGACTTGCCAATCAGATGGTCGGCAGTTCGAATTTTTGCGACGTGGTGAGCTCCCGTTGCTTGGTCCCTGCTCCTGCCAACCTAGCAGTTTGAAAGCACATCAAAGTGCTAGTACATAAATAGGTACCGCTCCTGTGGGAAGGTAAACAGCCTTTCTGTGCGCTGCTCTGCTTCGCCAGAAGCGGCTTAGTCATGCTGGCCACATGACCCAGAGGCTGTACGCTGGCTTCCTTGGCCAATAAAGCGAGATGAGCGTCGCAACCCCAGAGTTGGCCACGACTGGACCTAATGGTCAGGGGTCCCTCTGCCCTTTATCTTTTAAAGTCATCTTGAAGGTTGCATTCTGTGATCTTCTTGATGGTACTGGCTCCTTGGAAGTTGTGACAGGGTCAGTAGAACAAGTATGTGCAGAATGTATACATACCTGTGCATGCATGTATATGCATGGTCTTAATTCTTTATATCTTTTTCTATGCATGCAGCTTCTGTGCACTGGGGAAAAGGCACCACTGGTTTTACAGGTGAGAAGGAGCAGAAGGATATCTTTTTTCTTTGGTTTAATGTAAAATAGGCTGAAAAACTGATTATTCTTTCTCATTTCATGAGTTTTTCTGATGTTAACTGGATGCTTCTATGATATACACGTGTAGTACCAGATGAGTGGAAGGATCAGGGCTCACTAGGTGGGTTCCATAAATCTTCCCTTTGCAACATGTGCTATCAGTTTAAGGCTGGTGCTGTGGAAACTGTGAGGCTGACACAAACACAGCTTTTCAAATTTGCAAATCAAATGCATTCGTTTCCTTTTGGCAACAGCTAGAAATTGCACCATGTGGATCTGTGAAATTTGTTGAGCTCAAGGCTCACTCTGAATGTTATTGCCAGCAACATCTTGTGCTTTGCAACATCTTGAGATGTTAAGAAAGAAAAAGGTAATGCAGGAGTACATAAAAACCTTATCAGCCGCACACCTCCCAGTTTAACTAAGTGAGAAGGAAGCAGTAAAATATAAGCCACTTTGAAATTGAAATGTGGTCTGTATAATTTATGCAGGGCTAGCCCAGTAGCTGGATGACTAATGAACAGATAAAAATTATTTCCTTTCCCTTTAGTGTCATGCTAAATTAAGTATTTATCAGGGTTTATGAGCAGCTGTGCCTGCAACCTCTCATTGCATCCAGTTCATAAACATAATTCTTACATAAGATGTACATGAGGATAAAACATGGATTGTTTATTCTCAACTGAAAAGGAAGTATCAATCATATTGTAAAGTCTTCCTATTTGTGTTCTGTGGCCTAGTTGAACAAAAAGTTCCCTTTGTAACACAAAATGTACTGTCTCCATAGTTCCTGCCACCAAATTGATCCATTGTGTGTTCTAAGGGTTCACAATAGTTGCACCCTGTCTTCTGAGTTATGGTTTCCTTGTCAATAATTTATTTACTAGTGTTGGCATGCTATGACAGGGTGCCAAATTAGTCTGGATTATCTACTTCATTGTGGCAAAGTGGGTAAATTGGAAGATGGTAGTTTTTGCTCTCCACTGAGTTCAGTCAGTGGAGTTTGACTTACTCCATAACTTGCCAGTGTTGGAGGTAGGATCTGAGGAAGCACAGGACCTGACAACTTCCTATCATAGTCCCATTTCCACGTAGCTTGGGTTGTCCCTTCACTGGTGAAGTTGTATCAGCAACACAAATATGCCAACGTGGACTTGTGCTGATGTATCTGCAAAATTATGCTTATAGATCTTTACTGGTGGACTGTGCACATCTGGGACTGCTGTATAATAATACCCCCATCCCATCCTGCAGCCGGCATATCTCAAGAATGGGGTTGCATCCAGAGTCTGACAGGTGCTAAGTCACCAAAGTTTATCTGCTGACATTAAACCTCTTAAATATACTCACCTTCCTGGATTATTCTACATGTGCTACAAATACTCCAGATGTTAGTGTCACGGCTGTTTCTAGGTAAATATGTGAATTAAGATTTTAGATTGTTATTTTTTAAAATATTTGTTCTAAGAGAAGATGTAAGCAGGTTGATGCAGTCACTTAGATCAAATTCAGATGCCAATTTGTTCAGGAATTTCGGATATGAGAATAAAACTACTTTATCCCTAAAGAATTCTACCAAAGGCACATCAAGCCCTTATGAACTCTGACTGAACTTATGGCAGAACCAACCATATTTCAAAATAATAATAGTAAATAAATACATAGCCCAAGATGTGAGAAGGGTTTACAGATGTTGAAACCATTTGCTCTAGGCGCTTTCTGATTAAAATATATATACATATGTACTTTACTACACAGGTGTTGCTTCCCTTCTACAAACGTAGATTGAAAATGGGATCCCATATATACTAGTCAATCCAGATATATTCAGAGCCCCAGTACTAATGGAAACGAAACAAATTGAACTGGTTTGTGTCTTTAAGAAAAACACCTCAACTTAGGCCTTTTAAGCATCTGCCTGTTTTGCTTTTGCTTTAAAGATTATCATTTTTTAAAGTTAATTTATGAATTGTTTCATACGAGGCATCCCAAAGAAATTTACATTATAAAACAGATAGAAGATTTATAACCCATGTAACAAATCTTCCCAGTGCAACCAGTTTGCACTATTAAACTTTCCATTATATTATGTTATTCATTAATACACTTGGTATTACTGAGAATATTCAGCACATTGCATCGCTGTTTCTTGTGCCTATGGCTCCCAAATCTACGGTAGCTCATAAGGTTTTCCAATTAATAGTGTATGATGGCTGACTTATAGGAATATCTCTGAAATTGCTGTCATTGGAGATTTAATAACATCCTCCATCCTCTCATCTAGCCTGTTTATGAAAACCACTAGGCAGTTTGTTGGCCCAAGACTAATTGTAGTACCATATCTACTGTACAATGGACCACACATTGCAAGTTTTAGCAGTCGCAGCAACATAACTGATCACATTGTCTTCACTCCTTTTCAGCTAGGATGGTAACTTCGCCTACTTTTGTAACCCACACCCACTTTCACCCACTGTTGTAACAAGTAGTTAAAATTGGTTTTGATTACTTGTTTAGCGCTGGTGTCATTCTTGTGAGAAATCAGGTGTGGGGGAGATGTTGATCAGGTTTGAAGAATAATTCCTGGTATTATTTTTCAGCAAGAAATTCCCGTGCACCTTTTTTAACGTACATATTGCGGCACAGGAATAAATCTAGTGCAAATCATGGAAACAGTCCACTCTTTCCCCCTTCTATATATTGTTTATTTCACCATGTATTAATGAACTGTAACCCAGGCTGTGTTCCAGCCTGCTTAGTGCCTTTCCCATAGCCAATATTTCTCTCTCTCAAGCTCTGTTAAGTATTGTGCTTTAAACTCATACTACATTAGCATAATTTATGTCATGACAGATCCATAAAACAACATTTTCCAGATTACTGAACACATAGCTTCATATAACCCTGTCTGTGCCAATTATGAGTTCATCTACTAACAGTTTTGGACTTTAAAAAATTCAGACAGGGATGAACTGAACAACCGGCCTTCTTTTGTCTTATTCATGTCAAAGAGCATTTCCTGTTTTTGGCAACTTTGGCCACTTGTGAACACATTCATGTTGTGTCCATGCCAGCAATGTTAAGTAATGACTGTGCTAAATTTTGTTCTTTATCTGCATGTCCCTCACATTTTGGAGGGTGGGGGACACACCTTAAACTCAAGCATTCTTAGTCTTGACTTTTATAAACAAAGGGATTTGTCTTTTGGGCACTAGGTGGCAACAATATCAATATATCTTACTCAAGTTAGGCTGCAATCCAACCTCACTTTTTGCTGGGCTCTGTGTGTCTTGTCTGTGTGGATTGGGTGGCGGTATCCCTCCACTCAGAGCTGGTCCACCTATGAGGCAGGACGGGGCAGCTGCCTAAGGTGGCAGAACCCAAAGAGGTGGCAGTGAAGCAGCAGCAGCTTCTGGCAAGATCTCACAAAAATCTTGTGAGATTTCACAAGAGCTCCATGAGCTCTTACCAGAACCTGTTAACATTGCTGCTTTTTGGGCACTGCCATTTGACCTAGGTAAAGAAAGCTTCAGTGGTGTGTGTGTAGAGCTTTAGCGGGGATGGGGTGGGGTGGGGTGGAGAGGCACCTTCCTGTTTTGCCTCAGGCGGTGATACGAGATGGGCCACCCCTTTCTCTACCCATCCTTCCCAATCTCCACCTGTGGTGTTACACTGTGGCAAATATTGCCATTTTGGCATCCTTTTTTTGCACCCATTTTGACTGGTTCCAGGTATTTTAAATATCCTCAAGAAAATTCTTCAACATCTTAGCACAAACTTCTCCTGATTTATACATTTTTGGATGCAATTTTGCCTAATACACAAAATTTTGCAAAGCAATTATCCCTAATATAATTTCCTTTTTATATGTTCTTTTCACAAAATATGCTTTTCTATGCACACATATTGTAGTATACGTATTTTTACGCACATTCCTTGACTGGAGAACTGTATTGCAAAATCTGGAGAAGTATAAATTTTGAAGGATGGCTGTGTTTCAGTTCTCAGGTTTCCCCCCCAGAAAGTGTGATTTAGGGAGGTTCATCTTTAAATGTCAACTGAATCAGATTTCTCATTAATCCCTAATCATTCACTGAATATCATCTGACTAAGGATAGCAATCAGTTTACAACTAGACAGTTGCCCAGTAGCTGTAACAACACATTTTATAAAGTTACTGCAGGCTCAAAACATGACGACAGCAACTCTTCCTTGAAAGTAAAGAAAATATCTTTATAAAGGCCAATAGCTCAGCAGCAAGCACAAGGACCAGAAGTCAAAATTCCAAGGAACATGAGCAGGGCAAGAGGTTTGTAACTGAATGGAAGGTACCAAGATGTCCCAAGAGTTGACACAACCATCCTACAACAGGATGAGATCACTTACAAAACCCTCCCCCTCTACAGTTCCTCCGCACATGCACATACCATCTTGGGGAGGGGAGTGTATCTAAAGGTGTTGCCTGGTTCTCAGAAAGAAGACTATATTATACCCCTCTACCTCCAGCTTTGCCGCCACTTCATCCTGTTCTGTCCTTCCCTCTGGTTGGTTGAAGGATCTTCCCTTTCCTGCTTCCACAGGAGGGGTGTTGGGGAGAGCTAGCAGTTCTGCTTTCTCTCTGATATCTAGAGTCATAAGGGGGGACCTCTGTCCTCCAGCCCTTCCATTCCCCACATCTGCACCTGTTCCTTCCTTCTCAGTCTTTTGCATCTGGGGCTGTCGAACCATGCCAGACCCTGATGGAGCTGAGGGGTAAATGACAGTTACAGTGTTGTCTACTAAAACATTTAATTTTAATTTGGGGGGTTTTTTTGGTGCATTTTTTTTGTTTTAGGAATTCCTATCCCATTTTTGGCATTTTCCTCAGAGTGGTTAACAACATTGCTTTGTTCATTAAAAACAGTATAAATATGCTTTGTTCATGGAATATAACAAAATGTGCAATTTGTGATTTATGCAAATACTCTCCCCGAGTTATATAACCGTACTGCCTAGTTTGCAGACTGGTAACATTGTTGTTTACTTCATGGAATAAGCAAAGTCTTTCCAGAATTACGCAGAACATTTCATCACTGACATAATGAATTGCATAAATTATTACGCAGAAACTTCATTTCATTAATGAATCAACTGTCATCATTGGCTATTTTGAATTAGGCAGAAGTGTTTCCAATTTTCATTTAATTACACTGGGGATTTGTACAAGTGATGGATTAGATGTGGTTGCCCATTTTTCATATTTTGCTTATCTGAACAATGAGGCAAGAGTTAAGACACCCATGTAAACCCATTGTGCAATAATACACTACCTGTCATTAGCATAACTATCGCTGTGGATTGTGAACCTCTCTCCAAGCACACATCCCAAGCGTTTGACATGTCTGCCCACAATTTCTACCTCTCCATCAGTCTTGTAGACAAATGCAATTTCACCATCCATTTAGCATATTTGTGTGCAACCACACACATTCAGGTTTGGAGCAAACTCTGGCCTCACAAAAATGTTGGTATTTGTCAAATTAGTGTGCCTTTGCAAAAATCATCATTTTTTACTGTAACCCAAATGCTCCATGACTAGGAAAATCCATTCCACATGCTCCATGTTAAGTCCTAGCTTCAGCTGCAAGGAACCTTACTGTGAGGGATATGGGAAAGGTCAGCACTGCATTCCTCTTTTAAACTGCTCAAAATGGTATCCTCGTACCACACAGGAGAATGGGTGTAGCCAACATAAACCGTTTTCTAACCACAGTGCATAAGGATTTAATTATAATAAATTGCACCAATAATTTTTCTTGCTAATGAACAAAATACTTCCATAACCTCAAGAGAGACACACAAGCTCTATGTGCAAATTATTATCCACTTAATTCATGTAATGTAAAGAGAGAAATTTCACATTCATGTGCATTTGGGTCATAATCCAGGAAAAAAAAGGCAACTGAACGTTCGTGTCTAAACATGCAATCTCATACATGTTTACTCAGAAATGTACCATTGTATTCAATGGAGCTTCTTCTCTATGAATTGAATTGAATAGAATTGCAGACTAAGCCACATTGATTTCAATGGGATGTTGCCATATTTATCTTCTGTTGGCTTTCACGTTTGTTCTTCTGTAGTGTCATTAGACCCTGCAAGTGAAGAGATGTAACATTTTTAGAAAAATAGGGTCAACTTGGAAGGTTCTTGCTCACAGTCCAAATGTACCTTTCCTCTGCAGGGGCTAAGCTCTGAAAAAAATGGTTCTGCAAATTTGCAAAAGTTGGCTGAGGATGATGCTGATAGCCTGGCATCACTGAGGCGATAAAGAAGATCTGCTCCACTTTTTATAGCACTTTTTTTAAAAAAAGGTTTCATTTATTTTTAATATAAGGTACAAATACATGTGACACCCCGCCCACATGCCCACAAAAGGTTGCCAGCTGACAGAAGCATGTAAGGAAGAGAAAATCTCATGGCTGATGGAGCATTCCATGTGCTGGCATGCACATCTGTCATTGGCAAAACCAGGAAGAAGTCAGGCTCAGGCTGTGACTCAGGAACTGACTTCAGGTACTTTTTTCATATTATATCTGTCTTCACTTCCAACACAGTAGAGTGCTTGTAGACTGTAGTTCTGTATGCAACCTTATTGTATTGTTAATTGTCATAACAAATGAAAAATAGTTTGAAAGATAACAGTCAATGTTCTAAAAGAAAGCGATGGCGATGGTATCCAGAACCAGAATAATGAGTCACCATTTTGGCCCTAGGAACTTAAGTTATTGATTCCTAAATTATGCTGTACAGTATAATAGTGTATATTATAATAATGGGGACTGGGGTGCAGTCAATGAAAGGAACCAACAGGTGGTAAAGAATGTGAGTCATCTTAATTTGTATGTCCTCGACATATTTTCTCCCTTTGTTCAGTCTTGAGAAAACTTTAAAGTATTAAACTTCACTTGATTTTTGTATTAAAAGGCTGCATAGAATTAAAACCAGATTTTATTGACTAGCAGCAGACTGTGAATCACTGACACATAGACTTAATGGCCCGCCTGAGACCAGAGAAAGTTTTTTAAATGTTGAAATTGGCTAAAATAATTTAAAATTTGTAAGGGTGGTGAAAAATCCTTGGCTAATGCTGTACTTTTTTTGAGTACCCATTTAATATAAGTTTCTTGGTGTACTTGTTAACAGCATGTTCAGTCTCTTTAATTTCTGATCTAGTAGAACTGTTTGCATTTTTTAAAAAACATTGACCTTAAATGAAACCAATATAATAACTCAAAATATCTAGTAAGTGTTATTGCTTTTTAAAAAACACAGCAGTGAACTTCCACGAAACTCTGTTGAACCTAAATAAAATGGCTTTGTGGATTGAGGTGCAAAAATAACATCATAGTTTAGTTGTCATAAGTTACGCAGGCTATGGAAGTCTATGTTGCTTGGTTGGAAAGCTCATACTGACACAAATCCCATTATAGAGTGTGCAGAGGTTGCCATATATGGAGCGGTGGCTGGTGCTAGGGTACAGGCAGAGAAGTTTTCTGAGTTTTACTGTGACCTGTGGTGGCTCAGTTCCAACTCATTCTGGGACTCTGGCAGTGAGTCAGTTGACTTGGGCAGTGGGTTCTTCACAGGTTGCAGAGACAGCTAGCTTCCTCTGGTTTCTGAAAGGACATCTAGTAGGCTCGAGTGAGGGTGGAGCAGCTGATTTAATTCCTCATGGGATAAAACTGGCTTCTGTATCTCACAAGGGTTTGGATTCAATCAAAGAAAATAACAAATGTGGCTGAGAAACAGAGGATACAGGCACAAGAGCCAAGGGAAGGGAGCTAGCTGCAGCATCCATGGGGTCAGAGCAAGTTTGGAAAGGAGACACGTGGAGCTGTCCAGCGAGCATTAAGCCCATGAGACTGAATCTTGGAACAGTGTGATGATCTGCAAGATGTCCAGTTATAGAAAAGAAACTTCCTGATGGGCGTTCACTGTAACACCAAGGCTGATTACCTTAATTACAAGTCTTCATGGAAGGGAACTCTGAATGCTAATAAATTCAAGTATCAAGTTGTTACAAAACAGATCAATAGCCTCCTGCTGCAAAGTGGCAAGGAGGTTGTAAGGGGCTCTGGCAAAGCAGACGTTACAGCAAAGTAACTGAGGTTTCCCTCATGGAGAAAGGCAGTAACATTTCCCAAGATATGCAGATTTAGGCTTAGTCTAATTACCAGTAGAATATATTTGCAGGAAGAAGCCTTTAGGACCAAATAAGGGTGTGTGTTTGCATGAGATATTGCAAGGGCTCTGAGGACAAATGAACCTTGCACATTGCTGTCCATGTAACTGTTCAACTCCATGCATAGCTGCTGCTATGAGATACTATCCTTAAACTAGCATTACCTTCTCTGTTACTTTGCAATGGCATCACATTCATTGCCCAGAGCAAAGCCAAAAGAGAAACATGGTCCTAGGGCCCTTGCAGAGTTCCAGCTGAACCAAGCTTCTTAGTAACAGCAGGTTGCCTCTGGATTGCATTTTACCAATTCAGAGTGGTGCACCAGAACAGAAATAGCCTAGCCTCAAGGATCTATGTCTTGTAACATCCAGAAGTAGATTACTGTAATCTACTTGTGGGGCTGTTTCTGAAGATGGTTTTGTAATGGAAATCAGCCCAAAATACATCTGGAAGAGAACTAAGTTCACATTATACTTGTGCACCACCATATGCACTGGAACTCAGTTCATTTCCAGGCTCATCTTAGTGTTGTTTTTGACCTTTAAAGATCTTGGGATCCAGGACACCTGAAGGACTCCTTGTCTTCATATGTGCCAGCCCACACCCTGGGATTTTTAGTGGAGGACTTTCTTTAGGTGCCTGCACCATGTGAAATGTAGTGGAGAGTGGCAAGGGAAAGGATCTACTTTGTGGTATATCCCAGCTATGGAAAACTCTTTGCAGGGAGACTTGCCTCATACCAAACTGGATGTCATTTTGATAATAAGCCAATACTTTCTTCTTCTTCTTCTTCTTCTTCTTCTTCTTCTTCTTCTTCTTCTTCTCCTCCTCCTCCTCCTCCTCCTCCTCCTCCTCCTCCTCCCCGGGTTCTCAATCCTCCACACGTTACTTTTATACTGCTTTGTGTTTGTTTCTATCTGCTGACAACTTTTCACTACTCTTTTATGTTACATATTTTTTACTCTGTTTCTTGTAATTTTGACTTGTTGAATACTGTCCTGGTGCTTGTTGAGGGGTGCGGTATGAACCTGTTAAGTCAGTCTTTGCCAACCTGGCACTCTCCAGGTGTTTTAGACTACTTGTCTCATCTTCCCTAGCCACCACATGGCAAAGGCTGCATCAAATAAACCAATAAATAAAAGCCCCTTTCCATCTGGAAAAGCCCTGTTGGATGAGACCATGCAGATGCAATGAGACGCAACATCATTTCTTCAGATGGTTCTAAGACACGTTAGGACAGATTTGTACCAAGTTTTGCTCCATTTATGTTCAAGCCATCATCACAACTATATAATATCCTGCACTCTTCTATGAAAACCAAGGGAAGACCAGGGGTTTGGTGGCTAGGAAAGGATGTGTAATCACCACTGTGTCTGGCACTTGAGTCAAGTCCTTATTCCATGAAAGGACTAGGGCTAACTTTAGACAACTAATCCCCTAGAGTTGCCTGATTCAGATCTTTTACATCAATGACAGAGTAGAGACAAACTAGAGATGCAGCGGAATATTTTATAGCACTTGTATTATTCGCTGACATGGATACTCTCAGACTTCAGATTCTTCAGAAAAGTTTTAAAAGGCAGGGTGGAGATCAAGATTGAGAAAACCCTTGATCAAGAGAACCTTTGTTTAGTTGATTTTGGGAAATAGTATTAAAGAAATGGAAGTGAACGATTTCTTAATCTCTGTAACATATTGTGTCTGACATAACTCTGTGACAGAGAGAACTTCATAGTGGCATTTACATTTTGATTGGAAAAAATCCACATTATTTTTCCTACAGAGATCTGCAATAACAATTGAGATGGGAGGTATTTCCTTGAGATTAATGGCTGGTTAAGAGGAGTTGATGGCTCAAGGCTCAACTGGGGGCCATTAAACACAGCCGGTCATTATTCTGCAGGAAATGCTCCAGGCTGAAGTCATTACAACTAGTATAAAATGGAAATGAAACAAGCCATAGGTGTGTGGATTATTATTATTTTGCAATAAAGCCATTGCTATTAGTATTAACAGGACATTTATAGGGATGTCTGTATTACAGAAACTCAATTGCTTGAATTAGCATCCATATTCCATTTATTCTGTGACATTTTATAGTTATAGGATTCTTTATATTTGCATTAAAGTTGGGATCACATTCACTATTGTATCTGTTTTGTTTTTTAAGCAAAATGGTCTTTAAAACTAGGCCCAAGTGAGAAATCCAGATTTACTGACTCAAAATTTCCAGGGAGGTCTAGCTTTAGGATCAGATTTTTATTTTCATGAAGATAACCCCCCCATGTATATTTTATAATGGTAGCGTTTCAATACTGTCTACATTAAAATATCAAAAAGTATATATGTGTGTAGTCTAATTACCATTTTTCTTATGCACCTGGTTACTAATTTTTCTATTTTGGATGGGGAAACTCATTGGATTCAAATGAGTTGGCATTTAAAGGTGAATCTATCAAATTTGTTCTTTCCAAATCAGCCATCCTTCCAAATTCACACTTATCCAAATTTTGTGAAGCAGTTCTCCAACCAGCGTTTACAAAAATGTACTCTATTAGGTAAAAGTGTGCAAAAACATAAATACATTAGTGAAAATAACATACAAAGATGCACTCTATTAGGAGAAAATACTTGCAGAAATGTGTATATTGGTCAAAATTACATCAACATGTGTTTATTAGGGGACATCATCTCTAAAACGCTGAAGAATTTTCATGAGGTTTTCTTTTTATAAAAAAATTGCAAATTGCTGCTGAAACGTAGGGAAGTGAATTTAAGATTGGAAAAATGAGAACCTGAGGGGTTCTAGAAGCAAAGCTAGAAAACGGAGGTAGACAACAATAGCTTTAGCAAGTGCCATATTTTCTGCTCATTTCAGTTTCTTCAAACATGGAATTTAAATGTTTGAATTTAGTCTGACTAAACTTTTAAAAGATGACTGCATGATATAATTTGGGTCAAAACCATTTGCATCCAGAAATCCCCACCCAGAACATTAGCACAGAGCATCTGCAGGGCACCAGCTTGGGCACGGCTGCCTTACATTAATTAAGTGTTGGTTGCTTCTTTGATTTGGGGGAGTGTTCAACCAGAAGTTTATGTAAAATAATTTCAATTACTTTAACCATACTTCGTATATCACATTTAATAAATTTGGTTCTGTACAGTGCACGAATCAGCTATAATGTTAAGCGTAGTTGCACATGTCTCCTCCTTGTAGAAAATGTGATCTGATGAGGTTATGCTTTATTATAATTTCCATAAAAGAATCCGTGGGGCGGTGGCTCCTAGCTGCTATGTTGGGAGCTTTATATAAAATGTGCATTGAGTACTTGCTAATTAAATAAAATGAATTATCCCATTTAGCTAAATCTCTTAAGCCTTTATCAATGATGACTGGAAATCCAGCACATAAAATATGTAAACATCTAATAAAAGCTGAAGCACATCATGAATACATGGCAGTAAAAGTCCAGAGAGCCATAGAATAAATTACTTACGTTCACTTTAGGTGTTCTGGAAACATAGCATCATTTTTCCAGTTTTGACTCATATCAAGACCACCCTGAAGAACAGCTTAATTGAACCAAATCCCCAAAGACTCTGTATTTATCATTTAGTTTATAAGTTTGGCAGCTAACTAGACATAACAAAATATGCAAATTAAATTACATCTGACAATTACACAAAAGCTCACGCTGTTTGCACCACAGAATAGCAGTGTTTTTAATTTGGTAGTAACAGCCAAACCTAGGGGTGGCAGGGGGAGAGGAAGAAAACTTTAAAATAATTGACAAAAAGATGTCATGCTTACCCAAGTGTGACCCAAATCACAACTGAGCCTTACATGCCTGTCTAGTGAAATAGTTTGTGAGAGACTTAAATGTGCATGAGAGGATAATGATGTGCATCCTTTAGTTTTAGGAGCTACCAAGGGCAAAGGGTTTTGAGGAGTCACGTATAGCAATGTTTTCTAATAATGCTCAGTATAGTCAGCAGTGCATCAATACGACAGAGGTTTTAGGGCAGAGGCCAAGAACCTGTGGTCCTTCAGATGTTGCTGGACTCCAAATCCCATTATCCCTGACTATGCTAACTGGGATGGGGGATGGAGAAATATCTGTAGGGCCACAGGTTCCCCATCCCTATCTTTGGGAAATAATGGAAAGGTCTAAAAACACAAATACCTCTGGGTCTTGCCCAGAATTTTCAAATAAAGGAATGCTGCAGTTAAACACATACATGTTATTGGAGATATATCAGTACAGGAAGAAATAGCAAAGTTGCTCCACTGTTTCCTGTTCACAAATTCTGTTGGTAATGTGTGTGCGTGAATGCACACACAAAATTGAGGAGAAAGCTGATATTGTGGCTTCCCAGTTTTTGCCGTTTTGACCCCAATAAAAGTCTAGAGAGAGGAAATTAATGTTCTTTACTGGCCAATGGACTCTTCTGCAATCCACTTTCAATATTCTTGTAGGATACTTGGCATCTGATTCTTTCATTACTTTATTACTTTATTCTTTTGTTTATCTTGATGAACAACCACTTTAGGATTGAATAAAACTGCTTAAATCTTTCTTCTGGATATGCAGCCACAGTGTGTAGCAGGAGAAGCATCCATTGCATATTGAACTTCCCTGGCAGTATATCTGTTTTGCAGGGAGAATTTGCAGCCTTTATATACTCTGATGTACTATGACATATAGATTAACAGTGTGAATATGGCTCTAGTCAAAGACAGGAAGTTGAGTGGTTATTGCACTTAGCAAAAGCAGCAGAGTCTCTGAGCCAAACCCGAAGAGTACAATGCCAGCATTTGACAAGCCAAATCAGTAATGCAGGATTAGACTGGAAGCCTGGAACCAAAGAACTAGCTGATAGGTTCAAATCTACATGTGATATCCAGTCTTTCCACATCCTCCCTTTTTTTATTAGCTTCTTCGTGTTTCAGCCTCTTGTCTCCTGCTCTTTCTTATGAGCCTCCTTTTCTTTCATTTACTTTCCCCTTTGGTCCGCACTTCTCAGTCTGTTGCCTGCACTATATGTTTTCTTCAGCTACCTGTCTTCCAGCTTTCCCACCTCCCAGGATCTCTTTCCAGTCTTCTGCCTCCCCACAAAAGTTACTGCTTGAAACACCCACGCCACACATTTAAAGCACATTGCTCCCCCACAAAGAATCCTGGAAACTGAGTGTCTTGTGCCCTGTGATCTCAACTGGCTTGGGGCTAGAGTGGCAGTTGCTGTCAGGTGATATCATGGATTGGTTGGACGCAGAGGAATGGTGGGAGGAACCAGCTGGGGAACCACTAAGGGAAGAAGGCTCAGAGCCCAGGGAGTAGTGGTGGGACAATGATGAGTGGTCAGAGGGAGAAGAGGAAGACTGGGAAGAGGAGGTGTCGGAAGCTGAAGAGGTTAAGAATGCTTAGTGAGCTGGGAGAGTCTGTGGCCGAGAGAAGCCCAGTCTCAGAGCAAAAGCTGGAAAGGAGGGAAGCCAAGCCACAGAGATAAGTCAGGCAGAGTCATTGGTGTCTCCCCCTCCTGCTGTGGTTCTCTTCCCCATAACCATAAGAGGCATGAGAAGGGCAGAGGAGAGGTTGGCTGCATGAAGGCGCAGTCACCACGTTGGAACTCTAGTGCTCTACTGCAGCCAGGGGTGGTGTGTCCCATTTCACCACTCTGCCCTGCTGCTGCTCCTGCTGCTCCTGCCACCACTGTGTCTGCCACCACCTGCTCTGCCACCTCTGTGTACTCTGCCCTATCTGCCACTGATGGAGAAGTGCTACCGCCATTGAAACCAATTTCAAGTGAGATTGTGCCAATTTTGGGTTAGAGCTCATAAAAAATGGACACAATCTCACTCAAAGTTGGCACCACTGGAAGATGCGGTGGGGCGGGCAGGTAGCCCGTGGGAGTGCCACTTTGAGGGCTTTTGCTGTCCAAGGCAGTGGATTCACCCTGCCCAATGTCTGTGCTGCCCCTGACTACAGCTAAGCAAGACAGGGACTCACAAAAGACACTTTGGGTGGGGGGCACATCTGACATATCCTGTATGCATGCCTGTGCTTGGAATGCTCATGAGCATCCCATGTCATCACAGCAGCCCAGCCACTCAGTGCTAGAGGCTTCATGGGCACAAATATAATGCAGTGTTAAAGAAATAGTATGGTGCAGGATACAGGACTGCATAATATCCTAACTATAGCTTGGAGGCGGCATCAAGAGCAGTAGTTATGAGTCATAATATATACACCTGACATAACAGCAATATACACACGACTTGATGAAATCCAGAGAACATTCCTAGGCATTCCTGTTACTATAACTACAGGTGCATGCTAGCAGAACACATGTTTATGGCAAATAATGCAGCTTTAGGAAAAATGCCTTAGCGGAAAATATAACAGCCTGGAAAAAGAGGAAGCTGAACTGAGTAGACAGTCCATTTTGTTCAAGTCTTAATCCTTCATTTCGAGTTTGTAGGATAGGGTTCTTCTGGATAATTTAAACCAGGGGTGGGAAGCCTGTAATCCTCCAGATGTAGTTGAACACTTAACTTTCATTAGCCCCAGCCATGCTGATGTTAACATCAGGCAGTAACAATCTGTAATCCCCACCTGCCTGCCTTCTTACAGCCAATTCAATGGGTGGCCCTGGCTGTCAGCTTCCTCCTCCTAAGTCTCGGGGTTACCCTTCTAGAACTTGGAAGGTTGGGGATGGGGACAAAACTGGAATCAACTGGCTCTCCCTGTCATTGGCTGTGGCTTCACCTATCCTTGGTACACATTCACGCTATACATTGAAATCACTATGATACCACTTTAAACAGTCATGGCTTCCTCCAAATAATTATTGGAGCTAAAGTTTCTAAAGAGTACCATAAGTTGTTACAAGACCCCTGTTGCCCTCCCAGAGCTACAATATTCAGAGTGGCTTCACTATCTGTCCCTCTTCACAGGGAACTCTGGAAATTGTAGCTCAGTGAGGGGGGAGTAGGGGGTCTCCTAACAACTCTCAGCAACTTTGTTGTTGTTCTTTAGTTGTTTAGTGGACCAGAGCACACCAGGCACTCCTGTCTTCCACTGCCTCCCGCAGTTTGGTCAAACTCATGCTGATAGCTTCGACAACACTATCCAACCATCTCGTCCTCTGTCATCCCCTTCTCCTTGTGCCCTCAATCTTTCCCAACATCAGGGTCTTTTCCAGGGAGTCTTCTCTTCTCATGAGGTGGCCAAAGTATTGGAGCCTCAGCTTCAGGATCTGTCCTTCCAGTGAGCACTCAGGGCTGATTTCCTTAAGAATGGATTGGTTTGATCTTCTTGCAGTCCATGGGACTCTCAAGAGTCTCAGCAACTTTAAGAAACCACAACTCCCAGAATTATTTGGGGGAAGCCATGCATGTTCAAAGTGGTATCATAGCCCTTTAAATGTATGGTGTGAATGTGGCCTTGGTCTTCCTGCCCTTCCGGTTTCAATGGTCATCGCCGGTCACTGCTGCCAGCCCCCTGTGTTATGGCAATTCTTTTGGTAACAGCATGTATGGAGCAAAAGCAGATGGGCAGAACGCTTTGTTCTTAAGGTACTTTGGTGCACCCTCTTAGGTACAGCAGAAAAGTGAATCAGGAGCCTGATGTGGGGGGTGTAGTCTAGTTAAGGAAGAAGATATTTATTAAAACCCAGCACATCTTAGATTTCCATCTCATTTCTTCACTGTCCTATTCAGAAAGGTCCTGGGCTGCCCATGGATGAGAAAAAGGCAGGGTGCTTGCAGCAACACAACAGCAGTTACTACCGCAGAGAGCTAGCTCAGCTTTCATTGCTAATGAAGCAGTTTTCATTTTCCATTGTTGTTTAGCAAAGAAAATAAAGTCCTAAATTAGAATTTTGGTTTTAGAAAGTAGAATGGGGTAATACCCTTCAGCTGGTTCTTTGTTAACATTCTGTTTCTTGTTACCTTGTTGGGCAGTAAATAAACGGAAAAACCCCAAATTAATTATTTCAGTGTCTTTAATATACCGATTTGCCTTCAAGCTACAGTCTTGGAAAATTCTAATTATAAAGCAATTCGGTTTGTTTATAACATGCTTTTGATTTTAATTTTACTGTATTCTACTGTTGGAAAATCCTTTTGACATCTGGTTTGGGGAAATCCTAGCAGCCAGCTTGTGTGTTATAATAGTACGCCTTGTTTTAGAGACAAGAAAAAGCTGAGCTCCAACTTAACGGTGAGATTTTTAAAAACAAACCACATTACCGTAACTTTGTTACCAATTATATCGGCCTCAGATTCACTGAACTGCAGCCCTGCAGCTACTTTTCAGTGGTAACTTTTTTTTTACTTTCACTGTGTTGATAGAAAGAAGAGGAAATTGGTGCTTTGGATGTGCACTTGCAGCTTGGGTAAGAGGCACTATGCACCCCCAAAACCACAGTCTTTTTGTACGGTAAATGCATATCTCAACTGCCTCCTGTAGACCAATTAAAAATGATAAACCAAGTAAAGTGATTATGTTAATCTCAACACAAAACAACCTGTAGCTGCATGGGACTTGAGACTGTGTTTATATATGTTTTCATGGTTGATGTTTTTTATTGTTAAATTGCTGCCGGATGTTTTCTGAGAAGTGATTCACAAATGGAATAGATATTTTTAAATAAATAATTTCAACATATAACAACATCATACAGACAAATAATGAAATACCCCACCCTAATCCAGAAGCTGGTGTTCAGGCAAGGCTTACAAAATAACAGCCAAATAACTTAAGTTCTTATCCCCAAATACAATTTCTACAGAAGGCAATAAACTATTTAAGTTTTATGATGTGAACAAATGAAAAGGATAAATATAGAAATGTATGTACAGTATTAGTCTTATCCGTTATAGTTAACGTAGCTAAAATTTGGGCTAATGCCGAAAGCTAATGACTGGTACCTGAGTAATGCTGATGTTTGCTGTTTTTATCAGAAGTTCATATGACAACAATTCATCAACAGGAATATTAGAGAGTTTAAAATATTGCCACAGCTGCTTCATAGAGTGCAATGCTACCTAAGATGGTTTTGATGTGTCCAGGAAATGGATGCCAGCTTCACTTCTTAAATGTGCCCCAACACATTTAGAAGATTTAGGGGGAGGTGTACTGAACCATGGAAAAGGAATTACATTTCTTAATTTTCTTTCCTGTGCTCCCATTTTTGGTACAAACATGTGCACAAATTATTGTGATATAGTTATATCACAATTTTGCACTGCATATTTTTTAGTTATATGCCTTCCAGGTGCATTTTATGTGTTGCAATCTTAACCTTGATCTTGCATTTTTAAAGTTGTTCTTCACAGGCTTGTGATTGATTTGAAAGGCGGTATAGGTGAAAGGCAGCATAGAAATGTCTAAAACTCTAAGTAAATAAATCTGCCAGGAGGCAAATCTCCTTGTTTTTAGGTCTTTGGAGAAATCATGGAGGAGTAGATTTGAGCTAGGTTCTAGTTAGTACCGTTTTTACGCAAACATATAGGAGTATAAACTGAGCATATATGATGTTGAAACATTTTCGGTAAATCACTGTATGCCATATTCAGAGGATGTATGAAGAACTTCCAGGTTTGGATGGAAGTCGCTGATGTACTATGATTACTCTTGCTTTCTGCTTTGAACTTGGGGAGGGGACATAGCTCAGTGGTAGAGCATCCGCCTTGGATGCAGAAGGTCCCAAGTTCAATCTATGGCATCCTATCTGAAACCCTAGAGAGCTGATGCTGCTCAGTACAGACAATGACTAATGAGCTAGATGGACTAATGGTCTCACTCAGTATCAGATAGTTTCCTACCTTAGAGTGATGGACCCAGGAGACCAGGGTTCAAATCCTCACTCAGTCTCATTGTGTGACCTTAGGCCAGCTACAGTCTCTCAACCTAACCTACCTCATAGGATTCTTGTGGATATAATGGAGAGCGAGGAGAACTATGAACACTCTCTCAAGCTCCTTGTAGGAAAGATGGGATATAAATGTATAAATACATACAATAAATATAATCCTGATGATATAAAACAGCAGCCATCAATGCCGTACTCTGAAGAGCAATATGGGAAACATTTGGGTGCTATCCAGTGTTAGCCACACTCAGAGTAATGCAAAGGACTAGCAACTTAAGTCCATTGATTCCAACTAGTCTACTCCAACTAGACTTAGTTGAATATTGTCCTTTACATTTTTACATTTAATGAATTAACCATTTGGAAAATGACATCTAAGATCTTAACAAAAATATAGTTATTGTAAAGCAGTGTGTGTGTGTGTGTGTGTGTGTATGAAGGATAGGTCAACCTCGTCTGCAACTAGCAGTTCAAACAGCAAAACCTCTCGCAACACCTCCATAATTTAGTGATGAAGAAATCGCCTCTGTAGAACAGAGCGTGCAGGAACAAGTTGCTTCAGAGCCATAGAGCAAAGGAACTTTTCCTCAGCATAGTTTCCATAAAATAGTGGTTAGAATTGTGCAGCTGTATTCCTGATGTACTGTAAGCAGCTGCCTTCGGAACCTTTTCTCCACTTGCCAATCCCACCACACGTTCCAAGGGAGAAATGAAACAATATCCCGCCTTCATATGTTGTGTCAGTTTAGTATGTGAATCGAAGACCTCACAAGAACACCTAAGGAGTGGTGGTAAGAAGCATGTCAGGTGTCAAATCCTGCCATTTCTTGAACATAATAACAAAGGGGCAGTAGCTCAGGGATGGAGCACATGGTTTTGGTGCAGAAGGTCCCAGGTCTATCCCTTGCATCTCCAGGTAGGGCTAGGAATGACCTCTGCCTGAAACCCTGGAGAGTCATTGCCTATCGATGGTCTGATGTGGTATAACGCAGATTTCTATGTTCCTAGAATTGCCAAGACACTCAGATGAAGAACATCTTGAAGAAAATGAGTTGCTCCCATTCGTATTTGTGTTCTGCAAGGCCCATTACTGCATAGAACATATACGAAACAACAGGAGCAGAACAAGCAAAGGAAAAGTAGGTGATGCAGCCTCCCTGCCCATTGTGAATACAGTTTCCTGCTTTTGGAAAAAGCAGAATGTCTGAAGTGCTTTAAAAGTGTGTGACAGTTTAGCAGTTGTATCTTCTGCTCAGAAGCATCTTTGTCATGAACTGATAGGGAGAAGGAAGAGGCAAGGGGTGTAGCTGGGAATGGGACATACCAGGGCAAGCAGGTGAAGGAGAAGGAAGTACTCACAGGGTGATGGAGGATGGCAGGGGAATGGGGGTTGATACACCGGAACCAGAGCAGCAGGACCCACCACCAGAGCCAGAGGGGCTCCTGTCTCCATGAATATGGCGGGCTCTGAGGCATAGGGAGCAGGGGGAGGGATGCTTTAGGAGGCTGAGGCAGACAAGGGCCCACAGCCCAGCTCCCTAGCTGGCTAGGTGGCGCTTACTAGCTCTGGGAGGAGGGGTGTAATTCCTCAGATGGAGTAGGCTTGGAACAGGTGAGGGTCACATGCCTCGTTAAGCCCAGATGCTGCAATCAGCATGCAAAGTGCAAAAAGGAAGCAGAGCTGATGTGCTATCTCATATTGTTGGACCTTGGCTTGGATGCACCTGGAGTTCTGTGGGACTGTGCTTTGGGTTTGACTCTGGACTGTATCCTGACTGCTGGACTTCAAACTTGACTACTTGGATTGACCCTGGACTGTGTTTCCTGGCCTTTGGATTTTGGACTGGGCATACTGACTTGCTACCAGGTAGGCTAGGATTCAGAACAATCTTGCATTAGGATAGCCATATTTGTTACTATACATTAAACCTGATTGTGCCATGTCCATCAGTCTTTCCCACAGCATTAGACATTGTACACAAGACAAATGCATCTAGAAACTCTGGCCCAACTGCACTTGATGCATAATTGACATTTTTGACATTTTGTTTTCTCGATCTGCACAAGGTAAAACTGGGGAAGGGCTAAAACTCAGGAGCAGAGTATGTGCTTTCTGTACAATCCTTTGGCAAGTCTAGTAAGGACTGAGAAAGATTCCTGTATGAAACCCTAAAGGGCCCTCAGGGGCAGATTTAGGGCAGTGTGACCAGTTCTACTGCACTGGGTGCCAAGCCTAGGGGATGCTGCACAACTATGTTTTGCGAATTGAGCAGAATGGAAGGTGAGAGGTGGGGGTGGTGCTGAATTCAGGTCTCACAGAGGGGACTGCTGAAATTTGAAAGACCCAAGTCTGCTCCTGGGGCATTGCTGATCAGTGCCCCCAATAGCTAGATGGATCAGTGGTCTGAGCTGGTATGGGTTAAGTAAGGCACCTTTGTATGAGAAAGTGTCAGCCTGCAGCTGGAGGTCCTCACAGAAGGGGTGCATGGCTAGTGCCCCACAATGCTTTAGGACCATTGATTTACACTTGCAGAACATGCTTGCTAATAGGACAAGAGGGCTCCCTTCTCAATACGTGTCCTACTCCAGTTTCAGTTGGATCTGGCATTGCTTATTTCCTGACATAAAAATCTAGGTTTCCCAAGCAGATGGTTATTGGAAACATTTGCCACATCCCACCCCAAAGATGGTTACATTCAGTCATGGGTGGAGTTTTCTCTAGCTATAAAATGTATCCTGCTTCAACCATCAAGTACATTGCTTTGGGTGGCATGTGGTGTGTATTATTAGCACTGTGGCAAGACTACTGTCTCATTGCAACTTGGTGATGTGCTGGCACAGAGATTCAGTGAGTATCAGCAAGTCCTTTACAGAAGCATCATGCTGAACAGCAGGAGGCATAGGCATGACACGGAAGATGTTGGAACTCAGGAGCATGCTTTGCATGTTGAAAGTCCTAGAGTCAATCCCCAGCATCTCCAGTCAGAAAGATATTGGGTGGCAAAACAGGGAAAGGCTTCTGTCTGACATCCTGGAGAGTCACTGTTGTCAGAATAGACACGGCTGATTTAGATGGGCCAAAAGTCTGATTTGGTACAAGACAATTTCCAATACTCATTTGAAAAGTTTTTCAGAATTGGAGCCTGTCTTGTGTGATTTCTGATACAGTGTGGAAAAAGGAATGGAAACGAGGCCCAAGATTTCATCTCCGTAGAAGTCAGAATGGAGAAACTGTTCAGGGATGTTTCATTCTAGTGAAAATATTGCCTTTGTAATGTTGCCAGTTTTCTCTTTCATGAATCAGTTCTTTGCTCATCTGTGGTTGTTTTCTTCTCCATCCTTTCCCTCTTCCTCTTTGATTATTCAGACCAAAATAGTCCCCAGCAGCGGCCATTGCCCCATTTTTGCTGAGGCAGCTATCCATTCTGCAGGAACACTTTAGGAACAGCATTAGTCAGGGATACCATACTTTCTTCTCTGTACAGGACTCCGTCTTATTCCAGAACTTTATAGATCTAGGTCTGCTATCTGCAATGGGAGATGCAAAGCCTCATAAAGATGTGAGTAATGTCAGGTCTACTTTGGTCCTCATTCTCCAGTACATACTTGTGTGATATAGATGTCAAGTGATGATGCACTGTCCTGCCAATGAATATTTTAAACATGGCATAGGAGAGTGCAAAAAGTTGGCATGGCCAAGCAGTTGCTGGAGGAAAAATGGGTCAGTTAAGTCCAGTGAAACTTGGAATCAGGGAAATGCATGCTGCTGAACTGCAGTCCAATGAATGTGATCTGCAAGCAAAAACATATTTTTATTCCTAGATTTCCACTACAGAGAGTGCAAGGCTTGTTGTGGAAAGGGATGTGGACCCACAGGCAGCATCAATATGCTCCTACACGATGTAGCTTTCCCCAGACTGGTTCCCTTCAGGGGTTTTGGACTGCAATTCCCATCATCCCTGTCTATTGGCCATGCTGACTGGGTATGACAAGAATTGGAGTCCTACAACATCTGGAGAGCACCAGGTTGTGGAAGGCTGTAATGCATGCACTACTGAACAGGTCTGTCAGCGGACAGCATTCATTGAGTAATTATTTCTTGGAGCAGGCTGGGGTGTTTTCTCCCTGCTGCTTCCTAACAGGTTATTGGTGCCATTAGAGACAGTATTGGGTGCACTCCTCCTTCTGCTTTGGGTTAAATTGCTTTGAACTGCCACCATCATCTTCAGTGTCTTGAGAAAGAAAGCTGCTAAGAAATGTGCAAGGAAAACTCTCCCAGTTCTTGGGACTGAAAATATCATTCCAAAAAATCCAGACAAGTTTCTGTTTGTGGGTGGTAGGATGGAAGCTCAATTACACTGGCTTTCCACCCCGCAAACAGTTCCATGACATCCTTTACTCTCTCTGCTCTTTCGTTCTTGGCTTTGTACATTAGGACAACCTTCCCTTGGCTGAAAAAATGTGTAGCCTGTGTGTACTGAAAATGGCCTCATAGGGTTTTCCCACCCTATACGTCTCACTGTAAATTTGAATCACAGACATAAGGGTGGTGTTGCAAAGCCTGTATCAATTAAGAGTCGCTCTACATGAGCTAAGCATGAGGAATCACAGAGCGTGCCTCTTTTTTTCCATGGAAGGCATGCCATGCAAACTTTGCATAGATCTAATTCATGTGAAAAGCCCAAAGACAATGTTATTTCAGCTCCTCTGTTAATATCTATAACTCCCTCCCTTTATAAGTTCTGTAACTACTTATGAATTTATAAGTTCATTTGTAACTACTACTACTACTACAATATTTTCTCAGGCGAGAACAGCTCAGGGTAATTTGTGCATTAAGCTGCCCTGGGTTTTGGCAGCTTGGAGATGCATGAAATAACATGATCACACCAAAACTCTGAGCTCACAAGAATAAGGAACAGGTCCAAGTTCCCAATGATTTATAACCTGAATTAGGTATCGACTCCCTTTCCATGTGTGCTTGTGAATGAAGGGTCAATGCAAGGTGAAGTTCTAGATTGTCGAAATACAGACAAGTGCAACTGAACTTGTGGGTGTATCTTAAACATTTTACTTTATTTTTAAATTTCTTTTCACAATCTTTTTTTTAAAAAACCTTATAATTAAAAACAGAACTTGCAGATTTTTCAAAACATATACACAAATTCTGCACTATATTTATAACAAGGCAAAAACCTTGAGAGGGTGGATATTCTCTTGATAGTTATCATTCCAGAACATAAAGAACAAAGACCATCTTTCCATAAATCAGTTTGGTTGGTGATCTTGTATTTTCCTACAGTATGACAAGTTAGTCAATATTAAGATGGACCAAATTTTGTTAAACAAATTCTGTTATTTGGGAGGCAGAGTATAACATAATGAATAAAATCTCAGGATTTGGACTGGGCGGGGTGTGTGGTTTTGAGTTCCAGGTAAATGCACTGTGAAGGAGCAGCTGAGTAATAAGATTAAGGGCCCTGCATAATGCTAATGTAAACAGTTTTTAAATTGTGGGAAATCTAAGTGATTTGCCGCTAAAACAAAACAAAAAATCTGATACTGCAGGAGCATGAGGTGAAGATCTTATAAAATTCATATTGGACATGTTTCGCCATCTTCACAGCTAGCACAACAACCTTTTGTTTGTGTCAATGACAGTAAAGCCAGTTTGCTTATATTTCAGAGGATATGGCTGGAAGTTAGTAAAGAAAACACTATCAGAATGCCCATTTAACCTTTTTGATCTGTTATCAGGATCAAATGAAATTAGACACTCCCGAACTACAATACAGTGGTACCTCAGGTTACATACGCTTCAGGTTACATATGCTTCAGGTTACAGACTCTGCTAACCCAGAAATATTACCTCGGGTTAAGTACTTTGCTTCAGGATGAGAACAGAAATCGTGCTCCGGCGGCACGGCAGCAGCAGGAGGCCCCATTAGCTAAAGTGGTGCTTCAGGTTAAGAACAGTTTCAGGTTAAGAACAGACCTCCGGAACGAATTAAGTACTTAACCCGAGGTACCACTGTATACTTCCTGTGTTTCTCATGTATAACCAGCCATACAAGTTTTTATAACCTGGAAGAAGCACTGAATTATGCATATTGTGAAAATCATTCCAAATATCAAGAGGGATGTTTGTATACTACACTGCGTCGCAACTATCCATGATACATGGGCAGAAACCAAATATGAAATTAAATGTTGCATTAAGGTGATTGAAGGCAAATAGTGTAAAGGGGTGACACTTGATTGATGAGGAGTGGCACCACCCTGCTGGCCCGGCTGCTCATGTGTTGATGTAGATGTGCAGGCTGCTACTCAGGCATAGGTTTTGCCAGCTCAGATCTCCATGGACACAGGGTTGGTGTCAGCAATATCAGATTTAGGGTGGAGTGGGTGGTCCCCCCCCCCCGCCACAGGGCACCAAGCTGCAGGGGTGCCACATTGAGAAGATAATAGAGAAGATCCATTTGGGGGTGCCAAATTTTGGCTTCACTCGGGGCATGGTATTACAAAAGATTACCAAAGTCGGCCCCTGGGTGTCAGAATTCTGGGGCCTTGGCATAGTCTGGCTGACAGGCCCTCTGCTGCCCTTGGTTGACTGCCCCTCACCTTTGGGGTGGCAGCACCTCTTCCCCCTGACCCCCTATTCTTCTTCTGTATCTTCGCAGCTGAAACTGTGGGGACAGGTCTGGTATCTTCTTCACACCCTCCCTCAGCACCTGGCCTCTGAGAAAGGGCTAGGAGGGTCCTTCTCAAGAGGGAGGTGTTTTGCGGGAGGTGGGTGCACCAGTTTGCTGTGGTTGCTAGAAAAGCTTAAACTGAGTTTTAAATGCCTTGCCATGTTGCAGAGAATGCCAGGCTCTGAAAAGAAAGATGTATTTGACTTTCTCAGAGCCCAGACTAGTGGTGAGTGAGTGTGTAGTAGGCTAAGGGGCCCGCCTGAGTCCTGGGTCTCTCGGCCAGGGCCCCACCCAGCCAATCACCTGCATGGTCACTTGGGGGTGCAGGAAATGTGACCACCAGCAGGGTTCTGCTCTGCTCCACGGTAACTGTATGGCACCCGCTTTGCATGATTTACGGATGAAAGGAGATAAAGAAATATATTTTTTCTTGTGAAAGCAAATCACATACTGTATGGATAATACATATTTCCTTTCCCCAACTGGTTTTTAGCTTCACACATAAGTAAACGCGAAAATGGGGGGAAAATTGTAAACATAAGAATAAAACCACCCTCGTAATGTAAACTCTCTGCTTCCAGCTCCCCTGAAATTCTTGTAGTAATCAAAGTACAAATTGTGCAACATTTTATCTCTTACGTTTTTATCCCTTGAAAGAAGCTCTACACTTTGGAAACCAAAATGACTTTATGTCATGGTATGGCTCAGACTTTGTCATCAAATAATTGATTAGGTTAATCAGTGAAAAACATTTTGTTTTTGGTAGGCTGAAAATTTTTGGTAGGCTGAAAATTTGTGTCCTATTAATCAGTTATCAGATTAACACTCCATTATGAGCAAGGGGAGGCATCTCTTCTGGGATGATGCCTCCTGCTGCAAAGCGGGAGAACCTGTGGCTTTCCAGATGTTGTTGGACTCCAACACCCGTCATCCTTGTCCACTGGCCATGCTGGCTGGGGCTGATGGGAGTTGGAGTCCAACAACAACATCTGGAGAGCTGGATGGAACAGGTATTCCATCTCTTATTTTAAAAAACAGAGAGATCGTTTCTCTTTACAGCCCTCCCCCCCAATATGGTTAACAGATTAATCAACCAAAAGTCATATGATTGATCAACTAAGATTTCTTTACAAATTCCCCCCTCTTTTTAGCGAACTGGTTCTAAATATTTGCTGAGTCATAAGTCTGTTTTATGCTCCCATGTCTGAGGCACATGATTTCCCATGATCTCGCTTGCCTCTCCATCACTCTGCTCTCCTTTTCGCCATATTCCCCTCTTACCCTAGTTAGATGTTCGCATATTCTTGAAGTTAGGAAAACAGACTAGTAACCGTCTGTTCCTGCCATGAATGCCACTCAGTGAACCAGCCACTAGGTCATGCTCAAGTGCAATGCAATCTTGTTTTCCCTTACACAGAAATCTTGTTTCACCTCCACAATGCTTTCAGTTTTTGCCAGTCTGGCACTTAATATGAAAATACAAGCAACAAATCAAGCTTAATTAATAGCCTTTCACTATTGAAGTTGACAAACTGAAGCTAGGGGAGCATTAGCTAGGTTTACTCATTCGGCCAGCTTTTATGGATTGCCCAGTCCTATGAATCAGCTTCAGTTGCCTGCTGGGCTGTAGAAAGCTGCAGGCAGCAAACAGAGTAGACATCCCGCATGCACAGAATGAGCAGCCCACCCAGTTCTTTCAGGTGTTGCCTGTAAGATCAGGTTCTTAGATTTTTCAAAGTTTTTCAATGTGGCATCTGCAAGGATACTTTTTCTTCTGTCGTGAGTTCTTCTAGCAAGTTATCTGGCTGATACAAGCTCTTGCAGTGAGAAATTTATAGAAGTTAGAGAGCTACTGCAGAGTGAATCACAAAGTAATTATAAGGTCCTATCTGCACCATGCTTCTATTTTTTTAAAAAAATATTTTATTTATTTGCATTTCAAATGCAATTCAATATTGTTATGTCTTTTATTACTTTCAAAGATGCAAACATTAGTGGACTTGTGCACCATACATCTAAAGCACTCTTATTAGTGCTATTTTCCCTAGAAAAAGAGGAGCTGGAATTCACTATGAATGCCTCCCTTGTTCTCTTCAAAAGGCAATGGTGCCCACCTGAGAGGTGTCAAAACAGAGTTTCAGGCAGTTCCGGCTGAAAAAAGTCATATTATACCCTTTAACAGACGTGGCTACCCCCAGAGAATGCTGGGAAGTTTGTTAAGAGTGCTGAGAGTTGTTAGGAGGCCCTTATTTCCACCACAGAGCTACAATCCTGAGAGTTCTCTGGGAAGAGGGTTTGAATGTTAAAACCATTTTGGGAACTGTAGCTCTGTGGGGGGAATAGGGGTCTCCTAAGTGCTCCCCCCTTCCATAACAAACTACAGTTCCCAGCATTGGGGTGGTTTTTTTGGGGGGGGAACTATGACTGTTTAAAGGGATATGAGACTGCTTTAAGTGCAGATGGGGCCTAAGTCACATCATCATAGTGGATCATAATGACCAAGGTCATAATCACTGTGATTGTGATGACTAGGGCTGATGGGAGCAGTACTAAGGAGGGCACCAAGTTGGACCCCTGGACTGTGAGATAGTGACTTCATGGTCAAGTGGACATCTGAAACAGGGTCTCTAACAACTGCACAGCATTACATTATGTTCAGATCCCAATTAATGACAGGAAAGTAACAACAAAAAGCAAGGCAAGACTATGTGAATCCAGTGAGTATTCCACATTTGGGATTTGCTTCTGTATTGGAATTGGGTGTAGGATGTCTCAAGCAGGTGTCCTGTTATAGCCTGGGCCAAAATAAATAATACAGCAGCACTGTGGACTAGGGATATAAAAAGGCCTTGGGGTATTTTTGTTGCATCCTGTACTCATCGCATGCAGCATTGTTTCCATTCTGCTGCAGATCATCTTCTGCCCAGAACTACATTCTTTGTCTCACTGTCAACTGTGGTGAAATTTTGTAACTTAGATAATTAATTATGTAAATTCTATCACCATTATGTTATTGCTCTCCATTCCTTTCAATGCAAATGTAATGCAATGCAAATGGAAGCAAGGGGAGTATAGTCATGTACATACTGTCTGCAAAATGAAAGCAACAATCACAATGAATACTGAACATGTTCTCAGGGTTGATTTCTGTTCCAGACATAGGGAAAAATAAGCAAAAACTGGCAATTTCTGCTCCTGTTTGCATTTTTGTCAGAATTCTGCAACATCCACATTGTGGACATAGTTGTCTACAGTGGTACCTCGGGTTACATACGCTTCAGGTTACATACACTTCAGGTTACAGACTCTGCTAACCCAGAAATAGTACCTCGGGTTAAGAACTTTGCTTCATGATGAGAACAGAAATCGTGCTCCAGCAGCGCGGAGGCAGCGGGAAGCCCCATAAGCTAAAGTGGTGCTTCAGGTTAAAAACAGTTTCAGATTAAGAATGGACCTCCAGAACAAATTAAGTACTTAACCCGAGGTACCACTGTATTTGTAATGTAAATATCACTTTCATATATAAAATTTTACAATGGAACCCTCTTACAGGATATTCCATTATCAATTTGCCCTCTCCTCAGTCTTCCATCTCCTCCCCCCATAGACACACAATGTTCTGTGGCTACTACTGAGCATGTGCAGCCATATATTTGTATACATATATGATCCACATATACATATACTTTATTAAATTTTAAACATACACAACTTGAACACTTAACCCTCCCTTCATGTTACATCATTGAAAGAAAATACAAAGAACAAAGACCAGCTCATTGTGTCCACAGTCAAATCCTGTACATGCTTGTGGAGATCATGCTCTCTGAATAAACTTATACCAAATGAATTTAAAATTATATTTCTTTTTCTGTTCATGAGCAACTCTTAATTTTTGTGTTAACTTTTCAAGCAAAGTTATCTGTCATATCCACATTCACACTCCTCATTGGCCTTTATGTGTGGGTGTAGGCATACATTTAACACACACACACTTTTGCAACCCTTGGTGTTCTCTTGAGCTGGCTGATACCTCCCTCTTTTCCCCCAAACATGCTCATTTTATCTCTAACCATGATGACGCACACCATCTGAACTCACTGTTAGAGGGCCTGATGATTCCAGTTTTCAAATTTATTTTCTCCTTCCTTACTCTTCCATATCCGTCTTTGGCTAATTACTGCTAAAACCTCCAAGCAAGAAACTATTGTGTTATAGCTATCATAACAACATCCAGGTTTGCTAAATTAAATCTACATTTGCAGCATTTGAGTGACATACAATAGGTCCTTTAGAAATAACAAATATACACAGAGGTCATTAAAAAAAACACCCACCCACATTAGGTTATGAATAAAACAGCTTACTCTAAACGTTTTTGGCAAAGAACAGGGGTGGGGAAGCTGGTCCTGAAAATACCATTAACGTTAATTATTTTAAAATCAACACTGTACTCCAGTTTCAGGCTTACGTCCAGTTTCAGCTGTGTATCTCAGATAACCCAGCTCACAAACACAAATGGCCCGCCTAAAATGTCTTTTCCCCACATAGTTGCTCTTTCCATTTAAGTTTTTTAAATAGGTGAAGGAAACACAGATCCAGGGGGGTGGGGGGGAAGCCCACTAAGGAATTTTATTTATTATGATTGGAAAGCTGAGGTTGGCCCTGTAAGGATCACTTTATATTTTATTTTGATTGGTGAGATGGGAGGAGGAGATATTTGTCCTGCCAACCACAATTCTTAAATGCTTCTCTTGCGCATGGGAGCCATGACCTTTTGCAACAGACAGAATGCCACAATACAAAGTGTTAATGCCTGGTGGGATTTTATTTTTATAGGAACCAAACGAGTCACTAATTTTCTTTTGCTGTCAGATTTCTTCCTTTGTTGGCCTAACATTGCAAAAGCACAGTTGTATCCCACACCATGCTTTGCACATAGCTGGCTGCTTATTTCTTTCTACAGTCTTTCCTTCCCCTTGGAGATTGGGGAACAACTCAATTTATTAGGAACCTATTTGGAAGTGCTCCTTAGGGAGCACCTCAGTTCATTGCAAGGCTGCCTCCTTTCATTTTTATTATTTATTTATTTATAACCCCCCCCCTTTCCTTCAAGAAAGTGAAGGCAATGTACATGGCTCCTCGTTCCTCATTTTTATCCTCTCTACATTTCTGTGAGGTCAGTTAGGTTAAGAGGTAGTGACTGACCCAAGGTTTTCCAGTGAGCTTCTGGGCTGAGCTTCTTGAACCCAAGTCTTTCCATTCCTAATATGACATTCTAATGCAGAAATAGCCAGTTGCTGTTGGGCCCTAACTCCCATCCGCCCCTGCCAGCATAGTCAATGACCAAGGATGATGGAAATTGTAGTCCAACAACTGGAGGGCACCACGTTGACTATCCATGCTCTAACAAATACATTACATTAGTTCTTTTATCCAAGGTTACTGCAGAATAGTGGACTTAAAAAGCAATGGCCTTCTCCTTATTTGGGCAGTATTTTTATACTTGTGTATTTGTTTGGTCTCTTTAACCTTCTGTACGTGAGCCATTCTGATGATCCAGCCGAGCTTCAAAAATAAAATTATTTATTTACTTATTACTTTTATATTCTGCCTTTTCTCTAATGAACTCAAGGCAGCATACATGGTTCTATCCTCTCACCTTTATCCTCACGACAACCCTGTGAGATAAGTTACAATGACCATCAGTGGATGGCACAAAGTCAGCCAGTGAGCGTTGTGTTTTGAGGAGGGAACTGAACCTTGGTCTCCCTAGTCCTAGTCCAACACTATGACCACCATGCCACAATCACACACTGTATATACATCAATGACCTTCCCCTTCAACAGTGACTTAGCAGTCTATACTAATACTGAATCAAAGGTGCTACAGACCCTCAAATTCAGATGTAGCCTAGTTTGAGAGGGGAGGAGATGTTAGACCCCTATGAGCAAGAAGACTCTGTGACATGCCTCTGCTCTGGAACTAGTGAGTTTGACCACCCAAGTGGGCAGCCTGAATCTGTCAATGAGTAAGCAAGCTGAATGCCCTGAGGCTTCTTTCATCCTGTGTGATCCCTCACTTACTATGACAGATGATGAGACACCCAAAGGCTATTGAGGAGAGTAGGAACGCCAGGCCAGGCCCATTCAGTTAATTCCATTCTCCATGGAGGTGTAGGGCTTAGGCTGTCACCAAGGACAGCACCAGGACATGAAGCCCCTGTTTGTTGGTTTATTATTTTTATTTACATACTGTCCTTCATCCCACATAATCTCAGGGCGGTGCACACGACAGAAGAAAAACAATTTGCTTGCAAAATGTCAGTATGTAACATTAAACCACTAAATAGCAAGTGGCAAAATACCTCTGTTCATGGCATCCTTGATCATTCATAGACCTCTTTGAAACGCCTGAGGAGAAAACATATGCTTTAAGCTGTCATCTATAAAACATCAGTGAGGGACACAGCCTTATTTCTAGAGGAAGGAAATTCCACAAGTAGGGGATCACCACAGAGAAGGCTCTATTCCATACACCCCAATAAGAGGCAACACTCATTTATGGGATTGTGAGAAGTGATCTGCAAGGAAGGCCCAGGTCCTGAGATATGTGGACAGGTGCTCCTGCATGTAGTTGAGTTCTGAGTCTTTAGTCCACTAGCAAATAGGCAGCCGGTGCATTTCCAGGTAGATCAGTGTAATATAATTTGTTTTTGCTGCACTGTTCACAGTTTTGAACAGTCTTCAAGAGTAACCCCATGTATAGCACATTACGGAAATCTAATCAGGAGATCACCAGGGCATGGATCACTGTTTGTTTCTTCATTTTGTTGAAGCAACTTTTCTCCTGCCTTGAAGCTTCCTGTGGTTTTACAAATCCTGATTCCAGTCTTTGTCAACCAAATGCCCTCCATCCTGCCATCTGTCCCCAGTGCCCAATAACAGTGTGTCCAGTTGGAACCTGTCATTGGTCGCTCACTTGTTCATACCCCACTAAAATGGCTTGGAACCCAACTTTCGTTGGGTATCGGATGGCGTGTTAGGTCAAATCTATCTATATGGTTAGGGAATGGGAAGTGAGGTTAGTTCATTGCATGGCCATAATGGCATTGCGACTTGCAGGATGTGCAAGCCTCCAATGAATTCAGCAGATCCTAGAATCACTGGAATCAAAGCCAATCCAACATCTATGTAGTATCAGCTGACGGTGTAGGTGATGTGTCCCCTTTCAAATGTGCTGCTGCAAATAAGAGTGGAGAAGAGGGGATCCCTATGTCCTATGGACCTTTTATGTCTACAGAGTTCAGAGGACTGTGCTGACCTAAGATCAGAATATGGAATACATTTTGAAGAATGTTTGGACAAGATGCCTTTAGTGACTCATTCCTCTTTGGCTGTGCTCACCTCTTTCCTGTTATCATCACTTTCCATTTGCTTGCCCCTCCATAGGGAACTGAACAGTGACAGAAGCCAGGAGAAGGAGCTAGATTCAGACTTGGTATGCTTAGGACAGACTTAGTGAAATTAATGTAATTTATGTTCCGTCATAGCCTGATTAGATTTCTAATCTAAGGCTGTGCAAGCACACATTTGAAGTACATTTCCCCCCCTCAAAGGATTCTGGGCACTCTACTTTGTTAAGGGTTGCTTATAATTCTTTGAAGGGAGAAATGTGTTTTGAATGTGCTTTAAGGTTATACTGCACACCCAGCCTTGGTCTGGATCCAGCCTTATATATTCAAAGTATTTAGCTACTTTCCAAGGCTCTTTCTATTATATACGTACCTGAAGCTCAACCTGTTTCTCAAACTGGCATCTGGATGGAGTTACAGTGCCGGCAAAGGCATATGCAGTATAGAAATGTAGACATAAGAATTCCATTTTTATTGGCCATATGCTTATAATTCTTCAAGTGCTGCAGAACATATGTTGCATCTTACTCCTGCCTATTTTAAGAGATTCTTTGCTATGGGATAATAAATAGAACTGGCACAACAAATGAGATTGCTAATGACATGCCAACATTTTTATAGCACAAATATTTGAGTCTAGGGTTGCCAGAAAAGTGTGATAAAGGGAATGTTGTGCAGTGGCTGGATTTCCAAAAGAGGGAAGGGGAGTTGCTGATGAAAGCGTTTCTCATCCACATACTCACTTTGAAGAGCCCATTTGCCATTGCCTTGTACAAAGTTGTCTCTAGCTGTTGTGTGTGGGCAAGGAAGTCTATAGCTTAAGTAGCAAGTTATGTTGCCCATCTTGAGATTCAGAAATTGTATTTTCCCAATCTATACACTTCTTAAATCTGATGTGAACTCTGATATCAGGCAGTAGAAGGAGAGGGTGTTTGGGAAAGCAGGTTATGAAAGAACACTCTGCACACCATGTCCAAAGATATCCGCTCCCACCCCACCTTATTCCAGGAAGATAAAGTAAGTCTGATAGATCCCTTATACTCTCCTAGGCCTTTTTGTCATCCAGCCTCTCCTACTTCACACCCAACTATTCCTTCTTCCTGCCCAACACCTGCTTCTCCTTCCTGCCCAATGTTCTGCCCCATGACAGCCCTGGATTACTCTGGGTAGCCCAACCCAACCTGCAGTGATCCAGGGCTGCTTCCCGACTGCAGCAAAGCCTGCATTGCCTGCACCCCATAATTTGGCCCAATTCAGTTTCAGATTCAGGATTCAGCCGAATCTAGTACACATCCCATTTTAAAACAAATCTTAATAGTATTGGAGGTGGGGAGAGGAAAAAATTGTCCCCTGGAAAACTAAACATTTATCAAGAACACATTCTCTTAGTTAGCTAAATCTTTCTGTGCAGCTTTTGCCCTTTAGAGGATATTGAGTGCCAACTCCCATCAAACCAAGACAGAATGGCTAATGGCCAGCAATGATGGAAGCTGCAATCCTGCAATATCTGGAGGGTCACAGGTTATCCACCCCGCTATAAAATGACCATGGAGATTATGACTGTGGCATGGAGAAAGCAGCTCAACTTGTTAACGGCAACACTAAATTGACATGTTCGTGTGTCAGAATCGGGCCAGGATTAAATGTGTATATGTCAGATTACTTTTGAAAGTCCGAATTGGAACGGCTTTCTCAATACGAATGAGAAAATTTAGAGATTGTGTTTTGAGCTAATTTCTCCCCACCCCCATTACGTTTCTAAGATATACTCTCATCACTTCTGGCCTCTTGATTTAAAGTAATTGAGTTTTGGCAATTTGACTTGGACACTGGGCATTTGGCCTGTTCACATGGCTTATCCACTTGAGGTTAGCACAGTAGGTTATTTTGTTGCTTGATGCCTGAGCGTCAGGGGTGGCCAAACATTCTTGACATGTTGGCTGCGCAGTGATTTACAGCTTGAGGCTCCGGCTGCAATCATGCCAGCGAGGCCGCTGTTCTCTCTCGCTGACACATTGCACTTCTTGAAGCCACAGGCTCTTTCCCTGGCCACCCTACTCAGCCTCATTATAGTTATTATCCTACATTTCCTTTTGGCACAGAGTGCTGCATTATTTCTCCCTGGCACAAGGCTCCCCTCTTGACTCTTCCCCAGAGGACCTAGCAGAACTGGACAGGAATAAATACAAGCAGGTGATTATGGCAAAATGTTCTCTCTGTGCGTGTGTTTGTGTGGGATTGTGAAGACGTTTAATCTGCCTCCATCTCCTAGACTTGTCTTGAAGCACATTTCAGAACGTAGTTTAAAATACTGACGAAAGCCAAACAAAAATATATCAGCCTGATATTGTTTGTTATTCATTGGTTCATATTTCTGAGGCACCCCACCCCAAAACCTCAGGGTGGATAACCATAAGTTAAAATGATATATAAAAAGCCTCCAGTTACTAAAGCTAATACTTGCTCTTTGGATGCTAAATTGTACAAAGTATTCAGTATTTGAACTGCAACCCTCTATTTCAGGAGCAGCCAGAATGGTGCTCTGCAGATGTTGCTGAACTACAACATCCATGTTTTTGGCCAAGCCTATGGGAGTTGTAGTCCAAAGTATTTGGAAGTCAACACATTTGCTATCCTCCTCTCTATTTTACTTAACTTGTGTTAAAAACCGTGCTGGTCTGTTGAAACCTTGACCTCCGCAAGAGGGGAATTTGCCCCATTGGCACAGATTGTTGCGAGAGGGGTTGTAAAAGTTTTGAAAACTAGATTTGCCTAGTAGGTGACAGCTTGCCAGGCTAATAAAAGAAAACTATTTGTAAGGCAAGGAGCAGGGCACAAACCACCACCACCACCAATTATTTGAGAACTGAGGATGGGGGAAGATATTGATGGTTCACATTTTAAGGCAATGCAGCCAAATTTGCACTCCCCTCCCCAATACCTGAAATGAAATGCAGCCACCTGAATTTTGCACATCTCTGAATTGAAGTGAAGGCCCAAGACAGGTGTTGATCATCATGTGAGCTGCGCACAGGTGGGCTGAAGCGAGTTGCTGCCAGTCCTGTGGAGCCTCCTTTTATTGAGACAAATATGCAAGCTAGGCAGATACATTTTGGGCTGTGACCTTTACACATCTTCCGTCCCGAGATCGTGGGGTGGTACAAAGCTATTTTGGCACCTGTTCCACAGCGTCATTTTCCCCTTGCACAGTGTATGACGAAGGAGACAAAAGGTCTCAGGGGAAAAGGTTACAGACAGGACACCGCTGACTGCTGAGACCGCAAAAGGTCAGACATAGGGAATGATGTTCCAGACAGCTGTGGCTTGTCTGAGGGGGAGTTTTTCCTGCACCCCAGGGTCACGCGTGCAGGCAGACTGTGGCTGCCTGCTGGTGGAGAGTGTGCTCCCTCCGGATCTCACTGTCCACTCTGCGATATCCCTACACTGAATTTTGCACTGCACTACTCCAAGCAGAAATGTATACCAATATGCAAATATGAGGGAACAGAATGAGCAAAAATGCACAATGCTAAGGCAAATTGCTTGCAAACTTATCTATATTGGAGAGGAAATAATATTTAAAAGTGCATGGGTTTTCATTTTTTTAAGAAAAAATGCAAACTGATGCTGAAATGGGGTAAACTGAAGAATGAGAAACTGAGAGAAACTCAATTTGCTTATCTCCATCCCTAGTGAGAACTGACTTTCCTATTTACTAAGTGACTTTACACTTGGGGGTAAAATGAGTTTGCACAGTGAGCACTTCCAATCCATGATTAAAAAGGTAAAGGGACCCCTGACCATTAGGTCCAGTCATGACCGACTCTGGGGTTGCGGTGATCATCTCGCTTTATTGGCCGAGGGAGCCGGCGTACAGCTTCTGGGTCATGTGGCCCGCATGACTAAGCCGCTTCTGACAAACCAGAGCAGCGCAGGGAAACGCAGTTTACCTTCCCGCCGGAGCGGTACCTATTTATCTACTTGCACTTTTGACGTGCTTTCGAACTGCTAGGTTGGCAGGAGCAGGGACTGAGCAACAGGAGCTCACCCCGTTGCAGGGATTCGAACTGCTGACCTTCTGATCGGCAAGTCCTAGGCTCTGTGGTTTAACCCACAGCGCCACCCGCGTCCCTCTAATCCATGATTGGGCATGTGCTAATGTAGGGAAAGGGAAATGTGAATTGGGTAGCACTTGACCCCAACTACAGAGCTCTCTGTGACCAGAGCAGCTGGAATGTGCTGCTGTGATCATATGAATTGATTATGAGCGCATCCTTATACAGCCCCCATGCTGTATTTTACATAATCCGAGGCATGCTCTTGGCCAGAAGGAGCTTAGTGCTGTTTGTGTATGGGATCTTGACAATGTGTGTTGGTCATAGCATCGTGCTGTGCCAAACATTTATTCTGCACACCCACCATTCTCCATCAATTAATGAGAAAAGAAGACCTATAGCTCCTTGGCAGAACATAAGCTTTGGGTGCAAAAGGGTCAACATTCAATCCCTGGCACCTCTGTGTATGGCTGGGAGAGATCTCTGTCTGAAATTTTGGGGCTCCTGCCAGTCAGTGTCAGTAGTACTGAGGCAAATGGAGCAATGGTCTGACAGTATAAGGCAACTTCCTTCATTAAGAAATTATCAGAGGGGAGATCAAATTTTAGTGAAATTCTCATGAGTGGGGCACAGGGCTTGTGTTGTTGCTTATCCTACCTTTAAGGTGTCCAAGTATTGTCAGCAAGCATCCTTTGAATTATTTTACAGTGGTACCTCGGGTTACATACGCTTCAGGTTACAGACTCCGCTAACCCAGAAATAGTGCTTCAGGTTAAGAACTTTGCTTCAGGATGAGAACAGAAATCGTGCTCCAAAGGCGCGGCGGCAGCAGGAGGCCCCATTAGCTAAAGTGGTGCTTCAGGTTAAGAACAGTTTCAGGTTAAGAACGGACCTCCAGAACGAATTAAGTACTTAACCCGAGGTACCACTGTACATCTAATCTCTTTAATGCTCTACACTCTGCACCCTTCTCAGGTATCTGTTCTTCTTGAAAGCCCCATGGCATCCTTAGATGGGCTTTCCTGTAAGGTTTGGAAAGTGAGGAGGCTTCTTACTAACTATAGATCTGGCAGCTGTTTGTTGTTTTTATTTTTAAAAACAAAATCTTTTAATTTTTTTAGAGTCATCAGTGTTGGATTTTTTTTTTTTTTTAAAGAGGTAACAGGAGGAACTTCCCTTAAAAACAATATTAGTGAACCTATGATCAGTAACTGGTTTCCCATGGTTCAACTGAAGCTGAGGGGAAGCTCAGGATGTGCAAACAGCTGGGAAGACACGGAAGTGTTGGGTGAAATGCTTAATGGAAAGGGAAGGGGAAACAAACTACCCATGCCTGCCTTGTAACAACAAGGTAAACTCAATCCCATGCTCGCCAAAAGTAAAAAGACATTCTAAAGCACTCTGAGAATGAGGTAGAAAGCTGGAAGCTCCTTTCACAGGGTAGGAATTATTATTATTTTTGAGAAATTTGAGAACAGGTTTCAGAACAGCATGAACTGCTGAGAGGGGCAAGCAGAACTAGAACCTATATTCTGCTAACTCTGCTTAAAATCTTGTGAAATGCAGTGAAGACTTGCTTTGCTTATCCCTTATCCTTTTGTTAGTTTGTTTAAAATAAAAATGCTAGCATCAATGATACGGGGAGGCACACAGTGGAGAATTGGGGGGAGCTGCTCAACATGTGTACAAGATGTAAAATATTGATTCTGAGACAACTCCCTTCAGAAGTTTGTATCTTAAAAGTGAATTAAGGGAGAGTGAACTGATTTAGAAAAACAAACAAGGCAAATGTGCTGTTCTAAAATGTTTCCAGACCAAATCCAAGCCTTTCCCAAATGTTTTTGCATGAATTCAGGCTTGTTTCTTTATTTTGTTTTGTTCCATCCTCTGTTTGGTTGTCTTGTGCTTCTCTGGTGGTCTCATGTTGGTGGCATGAGACAATATTATATTTGCCACCAGGTCTGTCTCTGTCTCATACATGCTCCTACTGGAGATATTTATGGACTCTTTCCCTCCTTTGTTTCAACAAAATACCAGAGAGGTTGCAGTGAACTCTTCCCATGTATTTAAACATCACCAAAAAGTATTGTCCAATATGAGATATATGAGATCCAGAAATAGTCTGTCTCTCATTGTATGGATTGGAAAAAAAAATATGAAAAAAATTAACTATTTGACTGAAGTAACTGAAGACTTGCTTTTCATGCAAGTTATAGTACAATACAGAGTTGGGTATCATGTCATCCAGATACTGTTGCACTCTAACTCCCATCAGCCCCAGCCAGCATGATGGGTGGTATAGTGCAACATCTGGAGGGCTACAAGTTCTACACCCCTACTAAAATATCAGCTGAATTTCATTTTTTTCTAATACTTTTAAGGTGGATTTGTCTGGACTTGGGGCCCCTGTGGATCTAGAAGGAATCTGTCAATCCCCTGGCAGCATATGACATCAGGTCACTGAAAATTCAAAGGAAGAGTATTCCTTTGCAGTCCTGGCTCTTTCTTTGCATACAAAGCTTGAAACACTACAGCAGGGGTAGGGAACGTCTGAACTGTGGGCCATATCTGGCCCACTAGGGGTTCAGATTTGGTCACTTCCCCCAAACCATGCCCACTTGCCCCACACCAGATGTCACGTGTGATTTCAGGTGTGTGGCAGGTTGAGATGCAGCTGCCAATGCATAGGAAGCCTTAAAATGCAGTCCCATTGGCAAGGGAAAGCAGACTTTGGCTCAATCATGCAGCCACTGAGAGCTGAAGCCTGCTAGATCAGGTGTGCTAGCAAGTTCTCCATTCTCACTCAGTCAATGCTTGCAGAAATCAGGCTTCATCTGTACCATCCATTAGCTGATGAGCAATAAAGTCAAAGCATAAGGCATTCTAAATCACCACACAGGGCTCTTTGCAAACCCTGCGTGATGTCCTGACTTTGTAACCTCAGAGTGCCAAATCACCTGACAACATTATGATGGAGGTGACTGACAGGTGCCCCCATCTGTCCAATTTGGCCAATAAGGCTAGATCTGATACGAATCAGGCCCACAGAGCCAAAAAAGTTCCCCATCCCTGTTCTACACTATAGAGCAAATGCTATGGTTGACAAGTTGCTCAGAGTGCGGTCATTGTTCTTGTTAGAAGATTTATTATTCATTCTTTACCATAAGTTCCCAAGGATGGTCACAACAATTTAAAATACAACACTGAAACAGCTATAAAACTCACTGGGTGACCTTAGGCCAGTTACTGCTTTTCAGCCTCTTCACAAGCTTTTTGTGGTGATTAAATGAGGACTCGGAGTACCATGTAAACCGTATTGAGGTCCTTGAAGAAAAGGTAGAATATAAATGCAACAAACAAGAACAAAATAAATGCCCTCTCTAACATTGTGGAGCTCAGACATCTCCCTGGCATACTGGGGAACTAAAGGCTCTGAAGCAAGAAGGACAATGGCTAGAATGCGGGTGGCAAAAATTCCTGAATGAATCTGACTGAACATGAGTACGAGCACATCTTTGTGTCTTCCATGTAGCAGTGGTGATAGCAAATAAGGCTTCTTTCTCCACTACCATAGCATCCTCAAGTAGCAGATGTCTTCCTTCACATTGACTTGCCCATGTTCTAAGAGCAGCAGATGAGGTCCTCCTGGTGGTCCCTCCACAGGTGAGATCTAGGAAAAAGAATCTTCCAACCCAGCCTATTGCCAGCTTCAGAGAATGCTGAGCACATCACCGGCTTGGTATTTCCTCTTGAAATGAACGGTGGTATATAACAAACTAAATAAATAAAATCAGTTGAGGGCAGGCTTAAAAGCTAATTTGTAGATCCCCAAAAGGTAAAGAGCATGTTCAAAAAAGGTCACCACCAAAATAGCTTTCCAGAGATGGGATGCTTTAGATTTTCCTGGCTCAGCAAAAAGGCTTGGCCATAGCTAGGCTGTCAAAGAGGAGGTATGCAGCCCTGTTAGAACCACATCACATTGTGACAAGAAGCATGCAATGGCAATTTTTCATCTCTCAACTTAAAACACAGAAACAAACAAGCAAACAAACAACTGCTGCTACTAAGAGAAACATTTCTGATGGCTAATGAATAAAGACTGAGATATACAGGTCCCACGAGGTCTTTAAATTTGTAACAGAAATACCAGAAAGACAGTAAACAAAGCTATAACAATAAAGGAATAGCAGTCTATGAGTTACAGCTAGTGAAAACAGAATGGATTTATAGGAGACAAATTTATTGTTAGGAATTATACTTGGAGGAAGGTCTGGCTTTGATGCAAAGCCAGAAGCCACCAATAAGATGCTTCGGATCCCTTGATGTGGGTACCTGGGCTGCAGACTGCAGAGCATTGTGTGGTTTCAGACCAATAGTTTTAAGGGGTCAAAACAGAGTATGAGTAATGGGCAAGGGTGGAAGAGAGATTCTTATCTATAAAATTAAATCACAGGCAGAAAAATAGAATAGTCTCAAATCTATATAACAAATAAACTCTAGTATGTTTTCTCATTTGGAAAAAAGAGAGAGAGCATGCCTTAGAAAGGCTCCCTTGAACTTTCCATTGCTTAAGGAAGGAGGGAAGAAATAACATAGCCTCTCAAAATGATATGTTAAAAGGGGGGGGGGGTTCAGTCATCTTCTTTGTGTGTGGCCTACTTTTTACTGAGGTAACAAACCAGTATCTGGGGTGTATCTGCAGACTGCAGGTGGAGACTCTCATAGTTTAGAAGTTTCTCCATACAAAAGGAGGAAAAAAATCTTCCACATAGAGAACTAGCATGTCAGGAACAAGGCAAACCTGGGATGGGCAGAAGGTGATCAGTATCTGTCAGGGAACTGCCATCAGTGCCGGAGGGAGAGAGCAAGATCCAGAGGGATTCCAGAGAGCGTCCCGGGATTGGGAGAGGCAGCCCATCTTCTGGGGAAGAGAATCAGCGTAGCACCAGTGGAGAAGGGGGGCAGATGGGGGAAGCGGCGAGGCGGTCCCATGACTCCTTGCCGGGGACCAGCGGGGAGAGTAGGGGTCCTCCGCTGCCTACGCCCTCCTTGCGCCGAAGGCTTTCGCTCAGAGAGAGTAGGAGGAGACTAGGCGTCAAAGAGCTTCTTTGCTGGAAGAAGTTTAAGAAACGCCCACTGACGGATTCTGCCAGCGATTGAGACAGCCACGGGTGAGTGGCTGTCCGGACAGAAAAGGTTCACTCAGGCAACCCAGCCAGGTGTTTGCACCGGCTTACGCACGAGCAACCCCTAGAACCACTACAGTATCTGTGTGATCTGCAGTAGATCGCCAAGGATTTCTGTCTCCCTATTTAGGAAATCCTCTTTGACAGGATTATGAACTCGGTTTTTGTACTGGAAAAAAATCATGACACCTAGTTCCTTCACTCTTCCATCGCCACCGCTATTTTTCAACCAGCCCCAGCTTTGTTCTAGTAAAAAGCAAGAAAATCTCTCAATGCTGTTCATCCAATACAGTGGTACCTCGGGTTAAGTACTTAATTTGTTCCGGAGGTCCATACTTAACCTGAAACTGTTCTTAACCTGAAGCACCACTTTAGCTAATGGGGTCTCCTGTTGCCGCCGGAGCATGATTTCTGTTCTCATCCTGAAGCAAAGTTCTTAACCCGAGGTACTATTTCTGGGTTAGCGGAGTCTGTAACCTGAAGCATCTGTAACCTGAAGCGTATGTAACCTGAAGTGTATGTAACCTGAGGTATCACTGTACCCCTTTCCTTTTGCACCAAGTTTCCATATAGCCTCCAGCTAGATGGCTAGTAGACAAATTCAGAAAAGGAGCTATCACAGAGTTCTGGAGAACATTAGTTCTTCAGTTATGACTGTGGAGGAGCCAGGAGCAGATTCCAGCATCGATGGGACTGAACTTTGGCCCAGTAGCCGGGACCTCACTTGCAAGCTACTAGAACCCCTGGAATTAGATAGTCCTAAACCAAACAGCAACAAAAAACAAGCCTACATCGGACGCACACTCCTCAAGAACTTCTATGCTCTCCATGGGAAACTTCATGACCTTCTACCCTCTGCCACCAGAGATGCTAGGAAACCCACTTTGAAAGAATGGGATGGCAACTAGGACTCCAAGCAAAGGGGCTGTCCATTTGAAAATATCCAAGTGTGGGGCAGACCCTGGTTTAGTAGTAGGGACAACACGGATGTAAGGTCGGTCTGGTTCTGCAGAACAGTAGTAGGAACATCAGTATGGGTGGTGAAATTGTACTCTAGCCTCCCCCACAATGCAAGCTCAGCTATAGGAAAGATTGAGCATAAGAACAGTAAAGCCTGGAAGATCAGGCTGGAGCTGCCCTGCCCAGTAAGGATTTACCTCTGCTTTATCTCTGTACAGTGACTTCCTGGGAGGTGGTGCTTATCTGGGAATCTGCTTTCAAAGGGTTTTAAGGACAGTGAAGAGGAGAAGGTGGGCCCACACACAGGATCTTGTCCAAGGCCTCCCCCAAACCTGGAGTCAACAGTGGTTGCTACTGGATCATGCTGTATCTCAGCTTCCAGGTATGCCTTGAGTTTGCCAAGGCTTAATTAATTACACTGAGAATGGTGGGTCGTCACACCACACTATCATGTCATTGTTAAATACCACTCCGTAGTTCATGGCTTTTTTATATGGCTGGAGATCAAAGGCACTGGTATTTTCTCCAGATCCCTCAAGTCCGGTGAACTTAAACATAGTGAGGCTGCAGCCATAAGGGCACTAAACTAGAAAGCAAGCCCAGCTGATCCCACTGGGACTTAACTTCTGAGTAAATAGGGTTGCACTGTGACATAACTAATGGCCAGCAATTTAACATACAATTTAGCATATGACAAGTCAAGGCAGTCTGTGGCAAAGTTTTATGAGAATATTATAGACTGCTGAAATCAAAACACACTTGTAATAGAAGACAGGCCTCCTACAACCGTAAGTACCAAAGTATGGGCACACTTTTTCCACAGTAATCTTACTCCATACAGGTCATTTGTCAACATTTTTGTGTGCTGCATAATGGCAGTGCACAGCATGGTTGCCATTTGAGATAAATTCAGCTGCTGTACTCACTCCTTGACCCTTTGGATGAAATGTACAATAATTTGATTCAGAATGATTTGACTGAGCAACAGAAGACCCCACCTTCTTGACACAAGTGTTAATGTGATAGATCTGGTAGTTGCTGGTTTTTCTTAGTCATTTGATATTTCCACTTTTTGTTGAAGCAAGAGTGCATAAGACATAAATGTAAATTCTTTTGCTTCAATAAGCCCAAACTTCCAAACCTCAAAACCTGGGCTTTTGCCTTAGCTCAAGTTTCATTAGTATTAATTATTTTCATGCACATATTTTCAGCACTCAAACTCAGTACGTTGTGAGAAAGTTTTGGCATTGATTTGACTTTTTTTTTTAAAAGAAAAAGGCTTTACACAGATTGGTTAGTCACACCTAAAATGGGTGCACAGTAAGAAACTGTAAAGTGTAATATAATAAACACAGCATCATTATTTATTTATTAGGTTTTAGATTTGTAAGCCATTGGAGGTGTGGGTTAGCTGTGGCTGTGGATTTGACTGAGAGTCTCTTTTATAGGCTTCCAGGTATTGGATGAAAATGCTTTGGTAAAAAATAAGCCCACTGAATCTAGTGAAATAAGTTAAATTCAAAAGTTCACAAAACATTGAACAAGTTTTTTTTATTTAAAAAAAGTATGTGTGCTTACCAGCCCAAAAAATCAAAAGATAAGAACAGGAGTGGGGAATGGGAGCTGGCAAGCAGGCCATATCTTTAGCTCTCCTACCTCCTATGGGTCAAATTTGACTTGTGGGTGGGGCCACTCACCTGCCAGTCACCTGGCATCACAATGATGTCGGCTGACGCTGGTTGGGACTTCAAAGCATTACACAAAGCTTGCAAAGAACTATGCACAGTGCTTCAATGCACCACTGATCACCAGGCTTGAAGTAAATGCCCACCTGCTGGTGGGCAGCAACTTCAAGCCTGCATTCCGCTTGAACTGACTTCCCCACAGGGAAGTCGATTGCATAGCCAATCCTCCAGGCTTAAAGTCACCACTCAGCAACCAGCTTTCTGCGAGGATGTGGGAGGACTTAGTCACACAACCGTGTCTCTACCTGCCTCATCCCTGATGCCACATATGAGGTCATGGGCTAAGCTGGGACCCATGCCAGGTCAAATTTTAGTCACTAGAATCTTAAATCAATAGCTGGGTAAGGGCCAGAATGAAGCTAGGGCCAGAATGAAGCTATGTAGTGTGAGTTCTTCTTACTACTGATGCTGGTTACTATTATTTATGGAACCATATTTGTTTTGGCTCTACTAAAATAGACTTTAGAGTTCTGCAGATGTTAAATGCACACAAAAAAAGCAAGCTGAGGAGGGGGCTGCAGTGTATTGGTGGGCCCACCCCAATTTTGTTCCACTCCTGTCATGTCTGAAGTAACACTTGTAAATATGACAGGTTGCTTCAGACCTTGAAGTGAATAAGGTCAGTTGAGATGGATCCTGCTTTGACTACTGTATATCCAGTTTTCTAATTTTTATGGTCAATTGCCTTTTTACCACAACCCACAGGAGAGATATTTCATCATCAAATTGCCAGTTCAAAAACAGATGAAATTTTGCTGCTGTTTATTGTTATATATATATTCTCATAGTAATTAATTACTGCATTAAAAAACATTGTTATATATTTGTAATATTTGCTGGCCCTGGGGCCTAGCAGTTGATGGTGCAGGATATATATTTTACATAAATAAATGCATCTTGGTCAGCCTTGATTTGTATATTTCAACCAAAGACCACATTATGGAATGTTGATGGATTTTGGTGTCTCTGCTGGACTACATTCCTCAGGTTTTGCACAAGACAGTTGTCTGGTTATATATTGCTGGAAAAGGATTAAAATAGTCTACAGGGTAGAAGGAAACCCATAAAATGACTTCTCCTCAAATCTACCATAAAGGCTTTGCTTTAACCCTGCTTTGTGTTTTGAAATCCATGAAAATTGTTAAAACCATGACAAATCGCAAACTTTGTAGGTGCTCTTCATTAAAAGCGCCATGAAGCAGTGCTAAGTGAATGAATTAACAAAAGACAATCCAGCAAGTTGCCCTTTCACCTTTTGACACTGCATATCCAGGTCACAAGGTGGTGTAGACTGAGGGTCAGACATTGTGATAATGTAAATTAGTAGCAGTGCTTTGATGTGAAAGGTGATGGCGAAATTTGCCCTTGCTGAATCACAGGGTACATCAAATACATAACATGAAAAAGTCAAAATAGTATAAATATTATATATAATATAAATATTATTATTTAACATTACCCATGTTTCAGTTGCTACTAATCTATAATGAGCATTTCCAGGTGTTTTTTTTTTAAATTTTCACTTCTTTCAAGTGAAGCTAGCATCTCTGCCTAAATGTGCCAGCATTATCCCCACTTTCAGCCTTCCTATATTTTATCTCAAGTCTGGAGGAGGGTGTGTTGGCATTCATAGCCCAAATGGGACCAGGCACGCTGAGGACGGAGGGACTGGCATGCTTGGGGGAACGCCAATAAGTACAAGAGAAGCAGGAAAATTGCTTGTCAGGTGACAACCAGCCCAATGAGAACTGGGCATGCATTGAGTCAGCAGGATAACTGGGAGATGGGGAAATGAATTATGCCAGTGAAGAAGAGGATGTGGTTGAGGCAGTCCAGGAGGGAGCCTAGGGCCATAGCCCAGCTGAGAGAGAAGCCAAACAGTGGTGGAGGAAGCCTCTCGGGCACCTAGGGCGGCGTGCCCAGGGGCGGGGCGAACCGCCCATAGGGGCAGGGCACGATACCCATAGGGACGGAACAGGGCACTCAGCATCCTGTGCCATCACTATGGATGCTGTGTGTGCCGTCCCATCCCATGCCCTCCCTATAGGCTCTGTAGCGTACCCCACCCCTATGGATGCTGCGCGCCCTGTGCCGTCCTGTGCCCTCCCTATGGGCGCCATGTGCCACGGGGCACGCATCGCCCATAGGGACAAGACGGGGCACGCAGCACCCATAAGGGATGGGGTGTGTGGCATCCATAGGGATGGGGTGTGCAGTGGGGCCTCAGCCGCCCTACAGCTTGGGGGGAGGCAGTGGGCAGACAGCGCGGAGCCTGCAGGCACCGAGACGTGTGGCTCATGCACACTGCAGGTGATGAGTGCCGCCCCCCATTTTATCAGGGTGACACCTGGGGCGGACCGCATCCCACGCACCCCTCTTCCTATGCCCCTGAAGCCAAGAAGCTAGGGTGGTGATGGAAATGAGGAGAGTTGAAGAGGACAGCTCTACTTCAGTGTCTCTTCCTCTCCTGTCCTTCACTCCATTTATCTCCTCTTTCTTCCTCAGACAGAAATGAGCAGAAGATCGAGAAAGAGATACACACATATATTGAAGGTGCAGAGAAAACCACTCACAGTCTGGATAGGTTATTTCTTGGTTTTCAGTGTTCCCAGGGTTGAAATTGAGAGCTGCCCATATACAGTACATCAGTAGAGAAATCCACAATTTTAACGTAGCTGTAGGACTGATAACAACTGTGTCCAACACAACTCTCAAGGTAGGAGCAAAAAGAAGTTGGGCAAGTTCCTGCTCTTTCAAACTTGAGTCTTATTTAGTGTGGGTCACTCTAAAAAACAAACAGGCCCCGTTCTGCTAACACAGATTCTGAAGGAAATGCTGTTTACTGTCTCCATTCTGCAGGTTGGAAGGGGCTGGGGCTGAGGGCCTTGTGGCAAACTGCAATATTCAGTGTGAATTACACTGCTGAACAAGTTGAGTGGTTCACAAGAGCCCTGCAGTGTCATCCAACAATATTTAGACCCCTATTTCACTTAATATTGCAGGTCAGGCTGATGCTAGTTTCAGTTTCTAATACCTGCCCGACCTCTCAGTTCTCAACAGTTCTCAAACTGCATGCAAAAGCCTAGTACTCCATTGACTTTCATTCAGAGTGGGTTGACTTTTAAACGATGTGTTCTAAAACTAAGCAAAATGAAGCAAGAGCAGGGACTCCTGTCAGTCTGATGATAACTTGTTTCCCAAGCCCTCTCAGCCATAGACTCAGGTGACATACATGCACATTCACCTGGGGTGCTGCAGTGCATTTTGTTGCAGGCTCCCCTTCAGCTATCTCTATTTAAATCAATTCTTTCAGTGGTTTCTTACACATGTTTTATGCAGTTGCTGACTCTAATCAAGATTTTAAACCCTCTCTTGTTTCTAAGTGTGTTTGTTTTGCTTTTGGCAGAGTGATACTCAGACTGAATTTCTGAGCATCTTTCAGCTACTCTTGGTGCAGAGGTTGACCATTCTTGGGGAACAGTACCAGTCTGAGAACCACATGCATGCACCAATGTTGTGAGTCAGAGAAGAAAAAGAACTCCCATAAAACAGGCAGACTTTTTTCTCTCCCTCCTCAAGGCAAAGTCCAATACAATGGAGAACAAAGTGAATTGTTTCAAGCATCTGTATCTTTCCCCCTTCTCATGTATGGTTTGAACTTTCATCCCTAAAACATCTATGCTCGGCTTGTGTAATAGGATTTTGGTGGCAGTTGGCTGTGCATAACTGAGGGTAGAGTTTGGCCCAAAGTACATGGGAAAACAAAGAAAAGTATGTTGTATATTTTCTTGGGTTTTGCTGAACATTTTTACAAAGCCCAGCAGAGTCTCATTAAGTTTCTCTTATCCCTACTAAGGAGGGAACAATTCCTGTTCCCCTCCTTGTGGCAGCAGACAACAGAGTTTAAGCTGAAAGCAATAGTATACAGCCAGTGTGGTGTAGAGTGCTGGACTAGGACATGGAGAAACTCGGGTTCAAATCCCCACTTAGCCATGTTTGAACTTGACATAGTCAGTACCTTTCTCAGACTAAGATAACAGGGTTTTTGTGCAGAAAAATGAATCAAGGGAGAGAACCAAGTATGCCACTTTGAGCTCTATGGAGAGAAGCCAGGATAAAAGTGTACTATACAGAAATAAACAACCCAGGATTGGAGGTGTATTGAATGTAAAATAACTTCAAGGCTATATAAAAAAAAACAACCAGAGGACCTTGGTATGGTGTATTCATCCTGATTTGCTTGTGCAAAGCTTACACAGTAAGATTATATCTGGTCTTTATTTAGCATTCATTCTGATTTGTTTGCGGGGTAGTCATATGACAATGAACATTCCTCCTGCATTCACCCTCATTTGTTTGCAGGATGTTTATACATCTTCCCATTACTCATTCACTCATCCCACACTTTTCAATGCATTCCCCCATCACTTTTCAAACCACAAATAGTCCAGTTCTTTTTAAAGTGGATTTGATATGCTAGGGCAACGGGGCCCTTTATTCCACTTTAATTGCCGAAACCTAAAATTAACGGTATGCGTTTAAATCCCTTCCACAAAATAGAGCAGTCCCAAGAAATGTTTGGAAGAAATAAGGTATGGGCATAACTGAAATGTCACCTTTCTGTTATACTTCAGTTTTATACCTTTCCATGATCCCCCCCCCAGTGGACTCACAGTCTTAGATTTTTTTCTGCACGTCCAAAGCCTCAGCAACTGAATATGGGTCTTAAACTGTAAACATTTTGAGGGAGTGGTTAGTGTTTCCTTTATTTCCAAAGGATCATGTTTTCTACCCCTTATGCATGTCATAGTATAGCCTTATGCCAACGAAGCCTTGCATAAGACCCCAATTGGTCCAAACCTCAAATTATGGTCTTAGGTGCCCCAAACTGCTGGCTCTTTTTGTGCTGTAGCAAGCAGCCATACTTTTGTTCTGAAGCTAAAAAATAAGTAGTAGTCTTTGACCATGTACCATGGAGTGGCCCTGCCTAATGATGAGTTGAATTTTTTGTGTTGGATTGAACAAGATCCTAACCTCAGGTGCAGAATTACAGTCATAAAAGATGTGGATTGGGACTGTGGCATGGGGCAGAAGGGGTTTAGCATTTGCACTGGTTATTCTTATTCAGAATAACCACCCCACCCCAATTGCTATTTGATTGGATTGGGGGCCTCCATTTGCACCTGTTGGTGAGATAAGCCTGTGGCTCTTGTGGAGTAGGAAGACATTTCTGAACTGAAATCTTCCTAAGGCAAAGAGAAGTGGGGAAGTTTTGGAGAATAGAAGCCTCCCCAGGAAGCCCACCTCAAGCTTACATTGCTGTCTTTTTGGCATATGGGCTGGATCTAGGCACATCAAAGAAGCATTTCAGTTTAAAGCGTTGTAAATTTAAACAGGGAAAACAGGAAGAGAAAAACGGGACTCCACGTCGCCATCTGGTGGCACAATATAACATCACACATACAATGCATATAAGTCACTTTTTCTTTACCAGTCTAGCTGAGTCCCTGGTTAATACCTTTCTGTTATTTCAAGTCTTAAGATCTGATCCAAACCCCTTTGGTGTAGTTGGTGGTAATCTGGTGGTTGTTTTCGTTCTGTGCTGTATGTAGTCTTTTATCGTGCTGGCTTTTCTAATTTGAGTCTTTATGCTGGCCCCCTCAAGTCAATTGCGGTTTTTGTTGCCGTATGATTTTTATTGCTGTATTTTTATTCTCTTTATTTATATGGCGCCTAGAACAATTATTTTATGAGACATCTCGTAAATATAAATAATGTGCTTGGAAGAAGCTAGTTGTGTTATGCACTGCCTCGTCTGAGATATGTTATGATGCCTTTTTCTTGGTGACCCTTTAAAACAGCTGCTACTCTAGCAGCTGCTCTAAGAGTATTGGAGCACATTTCCCACCAGCCTCTCAAACAGATGTAACAGAGAACAAGGCTGTATAGAAGCTGGAATGTCGACATATGGATCTTTCCTCATTGTCAGGCACTAGTTCTGTTCAGGTCAGCTATCCATGTAGAATCAGTGTAGGTGAAGGGGGATGGGATTGTCTGATGTCTCCACCTCTGCATTTTGGACAGAGTTTGGGCATGCTCAACAAGGGATGGGTGAACCTGCCAATTTTGATTTCTCTCAGTTTCTCCCAATTTTCAGTTCAGTTCTCCACACTTCCACATCCGTTTAAGGTTTTTTAAAATTCCTCATGAAAACTCACCAGCATTTTAGTGAAAATTTCTCCAGATATGCACATTTTAGTATATAAATTTTCCTAATACACATAATTTTGCAAAGCAGTTGTGTCCAATGTGCTGCTGTTTGGTGTATTATTTCTACTAATTTAAGCATTTTATGCATACTTCGCCTTGCAAAAAGTGGAGAAGAGTTAATTCTGAATAATGGTTGTGTTTCAGTTTTTGTATTGATTTAGAGAATGTGAATTTGGTAGATTGGTTTTTAAATGTGAACGGAATCAACTTTGTTCCCCAGCTTTACACACAAGCAGATTAGGGATGGAGCCATGACACTAACCGCCTTGCACCAGTGTTACTGCCATGTACTGGGAGGGGTAAAGTGGTGGAGAGATGAGGTTTGAGCAGACACACTGGTGAAAGTGGCAGATTGGCTCTGCCAGTGCATCCATGCGGCCTGACCTTGCAGCTGCCTCCCACCTCCGTGGTACATGGCAGCAACGTTGATGCCAGAAGGGTTTTGCTTTGGCTCTACCACATCATATGACTGTGCATTCAGAAGTTATGAGGACTGCACGGAGACTGAGTGTGAGGAGTGCAATCCTAATGCTCCATGCATTGATTATACACATATTTGAAAAAGGCGCCTGCTTCTTGGGAGAAAAGCAATGGCAAACCTAGACAGCATCTTAAAAAGCAGAGGCATCACCTTGCCAACAAAGGTCCGTATAGTTAAAGCTATGATTTTCCCAGTAGTGATGTATGGAAGTGAGAGCTGGACCATAAAGAAGGCTGATCGCCGAAGAATTGATGCTTTTGAATTATGGTGCTGGAGGAGACTCTTGAGAGTCCCATGGACTGCAAGAAGATCAAACGTATCCATTCTTAAGGAAATCAGCCCTGAGTGCTCACTGGAAGGACAGATCCTGAAGCTGAGACTCCAGTACTTTGGCCACCTCATGAGAAGAGAAGACTCCCTGGAAAAGACCCTGATGTTGGGAAAGATGGAGGGCACAAGGAGAAGGGGACGACAGAGGATGAGATGGTTGGATAGTGTTCTCGAAGCTACCAGCATGAGTTTGACCAAACTGCGGGAGGCAGTGGAAGACAGGAGTGCCTGGCGTGCTCTGGTCCATGGGGTCACGAAGAGTCGGACACGACTAAACGACTAAACAACAACAACTATGGCAATCTTGCACCTGATTAAATTCCTTGTCTGAAATTATTCGAGTTACAGTGGTGCCCCGCAAGACGAATGCCTCGCAAGACAGAAAACCCGCTAGACGAAAGGGTTTTCCGTTTTTGAGTTGCTTCGCAGGACGAATTTCCCTATGGGCTTGCTTCGCAAGACGAAAATGTCTTGCGAGTCTTGAGATTTTTTTTCCGCTTTCCCCCCCCTTTATCTAATCCGCTAAGCCTTTAATAGCCTTTAATAGCCTTTTAGCAGCTAATCCGCTAAGCCTTTAAGCCTTTAATAGCCGCTAAACCGCTAATAGCGCTAATCCGTTAAGCCGCTAATAGGGTTGCTTCGCAAGACGAAAAAACCGCTAGACGAAGACTCTTGCGGAACGGATTAATTTCGTCTTGCGAGGCACCACTGTATTATAGGAGCCATGCCTTCTATTTTATGCGATGCCCTGCGCTCAAGCAAGCCACCATGTTCATTCTCTCTGTTCATTCTCACACAGTTCCTCCCCCACCCCGCTTAAACTAGCAACACAGGTACAAATACTGGCACCATAAACTGCCCCCAAATTTGACCCAATGAACCTCTTGGCTAAACAGGAGCACTCTGAGAGACTACACAGGGAGAAAAGTGATGGTTGATGTACTTACTACAGCTTCCCATCTTCAGTCATTAAAGGTTTCCTCAAGCATAACCACAATACTGAAAATCATTCAGCAGAGGTTCTCCTTCCATGCTGGCAATGATCACTTCAGTAATGTTCCAGTAAACACTGAATTACAGTCAGTGTCTCCTAAAAGACTCCCTCTTAAGATGATACCTTGTGTGATGAATATCTTTCTGCCTTCTTGGGTTATTACTCTCCAAGCTTGCGTTAACATTTGTTTGTTTTAACTGGTTCCTGTATGCCACACAGGCTTCTTAAATTGCCACAAAAACAGGGTTTTATTGCACTAGGCAAATATTTGGAACCTGCTAATAGCTGTGGCGTTTGCATTCCCTGCACTCTCTCACTGTAAAGAAAAACAGCAGCTAACAGTATAAGACAATTGTTAAAATGCCTGAGTAGCCAAGAATAGTTTTATAATACAAAAACACATGTCCCCTTACAAGGCAGGCTGCGGGCTGATGAATCAAAACAACATACCTTCTGAAATGCTGGATGCAATTCTCACTCCATCTGTTATGGGTGAATCCCAAACCTTGGGAACATCTGGGTATCACATGCTCCAATTTCCCCAAGTTTTATCAGCAATGGTCCCATTTTGTCCCTGGTTTTAATCTTTCTTTTCTTGTTTTGGAGAGGGGTGAGATTTTGTCGAAAAAGAGACACTGGGATCCCACAAGTCTGCAATCTGAAATGGTTCCCATTGGGATCAAGGATGAGAAAATAGGCAAAGAAACTTAACATTTAATGCAGTGTGTGGTCCAAGAAAATCTGAAAGGGAAAGGTTACAACTCTGTTTTGCCATCTTACCCTACAAATGAAGTTTTGAAATAAAGCAGCAGTTGGCCAGGAAATCAACAGCTGAACTGTCTGAGATACTGCAACTTTGTTTCTCAAGCATGCCAAATTTGTTTGCACTTTAAAACTAACTTTTGTGTAACACCCAACATTCCAAAGAAGGGTTTTTTTGGTTTTTTTAATGAGAAGTAAACCACTTTGTACTAATGTTTATTATTGCTCTCGCTGTGGCATCATTATAAACCTGTTGCTAATGAAAGTGATGCTTAGCATGTTTACTCCTCAGTGGTGGCAGTTCATGCTCCAAACAGTAAGACAGTAAGAGCTTTGGCAATGGAATGGACAGGCTTGGGAGGTGGTGGACTCTCCTTCCTTGGAGGTGGTTAAGGAGAGGTTGGATGGCCATCTGTCATGGATGCTTTAGTTGAGATCCCTGCATCACAGGACTAGATGATGCTTGGGATCTCTTCCAACTCTGCAATTCTGTGTCTGTGATTCAAGTATCTGATGGGGTGCAGAGGCTGCATTTGCTAGCCACATACTTGTCTTTCTCTGTTAAGACTATAATATCAGCTCTGCCTGTACCCAAGCCAGTTCATCCGCAAGGAAAGATCAGCTTAGCCTCAGCTGGATATAAATCCCAGTTTGCAACTCATCACTTTTTTCTTAAAGCTGATCTTCCTCTACTCTCCTTTTGTGTCTCTTGTCTTCTTAGTTTATTAGCCTGAGGGTAGAGCCCCCACTCTCTTTTAACGTGGGTGGTGCTGTGGGTTAAACCACAGAGCCTAGGACTTGCTGATCAGAAGATCAGCAGTTCAAAACCCCGAGACGGGGTGAGCTCCCGTTGCTCGGTCCCTGCTCCTGCCAACCTAGCAGTTCGAAAGCACGTCAAAGTGCAAGTAGATAAATAGGTACCGCTCTGGCGGGAAGGTAAATGGCGTTTCCGTGCGCTGCTCTGGTTCACCAGAAGCGGCTTAGTCATGCTGGCCACATGACCCGGAAGCTGTACGCCTGCGGACAAACGCCGGCTCCCTCGGCCAATAAAGCGAGATGAGTGCCGCAACCCCAGAGTCGGTCACAACTGGACCTAATGGTCAGGGGTCCCTTTACCTTTACCTTTTTAAGCTGACGTGGGAGAAAATATTTGTCTGACGTGTGAGATGAAAATATAGTTGAATGACATAATACGTACATGAGACTGGCATTCTAACTCTATGTAACTGGGACCTTCAGTGGGGCTTACTTCTGAATAGACAGGGGGCTTATCCATACTTACCTTTCCTCCGCTCTTTCCAGACACAGCCTGCACTTTCAAGCTCCATGTCCAAGTGTTCTTTTTCTTTGCTCCTGAACTTTCCCCATGAAAAGCGGCTCTTTAAAGCTCAATTGGAGCAAATGGCAAACCCAGGAAAACCCAAACTGATGTTTGCTCTGATTAAGTGCTAAAGGGCAGGGCAAAAGGTAAGTATAGATAAGCCTCTGGTTAGGATGGTAGCCATAGTCCTATCAAAATGATTCTTCAAGATTTAGCTCCTAAAGTCACCAAATGCTGGGTCTAAAACCCTCCAGTCAAGTTCCAGCCCTCTAAACCAGCTCCTGTCCAAACCCGTCATCCTCATTATGTGCCTCAGGGCTATATTTCCAATTACTGTATTAGAATCATAGAGGTCCCCTTATTCTACTACTGGCTGCATATGTTGGGGAAATCTTTTAGGATTTTCAGATATGAAGTTCTTTTCAACAGTTTGTTGCCTTAAGGCTTACATACTTTTACATGGCAAAAAGCTACTGTTCCACACACAATTTAATTCCATATGTTTTCTTTACATATGTGAGAAATAAGTGGTAATATGACAAAACAAGCAATGAGTGCAAGGATGCAAACGCTCATTCTGCATGAAATGGGGGGAGTCCTCCTAGCTATATTCCTTTCGCATGCTCCCTGTTGTGTACTTACCATGTGGTTATCAATCCTGATTGTTGTGGATTTCCTTAAATCTAGTTCAGCCATATAAAAATGCTCTAAGAGGTGCCCTCCTGAAGAAGGGACCACAAAAGATTATAAGATCCGTTTATGCTTCCTGGTGTAACAAGTTTCACTTGCCTTTTTCTGGGTCCCCCCCCCCCCCATGCTTTTATTTCAAATAGTCATCTAGCATAGCAAAGTTGTTAGTGATTATTTGTCAGCTCTGAAAATGTGCGACCACTTGCACCATATAATTCCAGTCCATGCTTTTCAAATACCTTTCCCAACAGCTATGGATGGTGGGGGATTGCTGCCTGAGGGATTTTGTTGTTGTTGGTTTGTTTTGCTTAGCAAGCATCCTAGGCAGGAAAGGAATTCTCTATGCATTGTGAATTCCTCTTAAAATTTAGTAGAGGACCTTATGGGAAAATACCACAGATTCCAGAAGACATCATAAATGGGGACTGGTGGAGCCTTTTCCTCCATATTTTGCTGGTCATCCAAAGGTCATATACCAGATGTAAAATTGACTATTTGAAGCATGGACTGCTGTACCCTCATTGATCTGCATACATGCCAGTGTCATGCATGACAGGGCTCTGCATTTTTACAGAGTTAGCAGCTCATGCCTTCTGCATATTTGTGTATGGATTTGGATTAACTCGAATTAGTGTTATATGGCACATACCATGCAGATCATTTATATAGCGTCATCAATGTATATGATGAGAAAGAACTGCTCAATGCCCACTTTGCCTCTGTCTTCACCCAAAAGGAAAGCAGAGCCCAACCTGGTGATAACAGAACAAACAATGCAAGGAGGGAGCTGCAGCCCAAGATGTGAAAAAAGGTGATAAGGGAACACCTAGTGACTTCAAAGGAATTCAAATATGAGCTGCACTCAAGAGTACTAAAGCACCTTACTGATGTAATCTCAGAGTATTTGAGAATTATTGGAGGTCCCTGCAGATGTCCCCATCTTCAAAAAGGTGACAGGGGGAGGGGAGGGAGAAGACCCAGGCAGCTACTGTTAGGTCAGCTTGACGTCAATACCAGGAAAGGTCCAAGAACAGATAATTAAACAGTTGGTCTGTGAGTACTTAGAAAAGGATGCTGTGATGGCTAAAACCCAGCATAGGTTTCTCAAAAGCAAGTGATGCCAAGCAAATCTAATTTCTCTTTTTGGTAAAGTTACAAGTTTGGTAGATCAGGGGGATGCTGTAGGCAAAGTATATCTTGATTTCAGTAAAGCTTTTGACAAAGTACTCCATGATATTCTTGTGGAGAAGCAGGTAAAATGTGGGTGGGATGAAGTAAGTATTACGTGGATTTGTAGCTGGTTGACTGACCCAACCCAAAGTGTGCTAACTAATGGTTTCTTGTCATCCTGGAATAAGTACCAAGTGGGGTGCTGCAGGGTTCTGTCCCGGACTCGCTGTTGTTCAACATCTTTATAAATGATTTGGATGAATGAATTGAGGAATTGCTCCTCAAATTTGCAGATGACACTAAATTGGGAAACAGAATTGGGATTCAAGATGACCCTGACAGATTGGAGAACTGGACCAAAACTGACACTATGAATTTCAGTAGGAATAAATATAAGGTTCTACACTTAGGCAGAAAGAACCAGATGCACAGATGTAAGACGAGGGACACTGACTTGCCAGTAGTACATGTGAAAAGAATTTAGGGGTCTTAGTAGACTATAGGCTTAATATGAGTCAACAGTGTGATGCAGCAGCAAAAAACCCTAATGTTATTCTAGGTATAGTGTCTAGTTCAAGGGAAGTAATAGTCCCACTCTACTCTGCCTTGGTCAGGCCACACCTGAAGTACTGTGTCCAGTTCTGTGTGCCACAATTTAAGAAGGATGTTCACAAGTCGGAACATGTGGGGGACGACGACGGCCAAGATAATCTGTGTCCAGGGCAGCTGTTTACCAGCTCCATCTGGTACGTAGGCTGAGACTCTATCTGCCTGCGGACTGCCTCGCCAGAGTGGTGCATGCTCTGGTTATCTCCCGCTTGGACTACTGCAATGCGCTCTACGTGGGGCTACCTTTGAAGGTGACCCGGAAACTACAACTAATCCAGAATGCGGCAGCTAGACTGGTGACTGGGAGCGGCCGCCGAGACCATATAACACCGGTCTTGAAAGACCTACATTGGCTCCCAGTACGTTTCCGAGCACAATTCAAAGTGTTGGTGCTGACCATTAAAGCCCTAAACGGCCTCGGTCCAGTATATCTGAAGGAGCGTCTCCACCCCCATGGTTCTACCCAGACACTGAGGTCCAGCACCGAGCGCCTTCTGGCGGTTCCCTCACTTTGAGAAGCCAAGTTACAGGGAACCAGGCAGAGGGCCTTTTCGGTAGTGGCGCCCTCCCTATGGAATGCCCTCCCATCAGATGTCAAAGAGAACAACAACTACCAGACTTTTAGAAGACATCTGAAGGCAGCCCTGTTTAGGGAAGCTTTTAATGTTTGATGTATTGCAGTGTTTTAATATATATATTTTTGGAAGCCGCCCAGAGTGACTGGGGAAGCCCAGCCAGATGGGCGGGGTATAAATAATAAATTATTATTATTATTATTATTATTATTATTATTATTATTATTATTATTAAATCAGGGCCTGGAAACCAAGCCTTTTGAGAAACAATTGAGGGAGTTGCGTATGTTTAGCCTGGAACAAAGGAGATTGGGAGGAGATATGATAGCCAACTTCAAATATCTAAAGGACTGTCACATGGAAGATGGAGCAAGCTTGTTTTTTTCCTTCTCCAGAGGGCACGACTCAAACCAATGGCTTCAAGTTACAAGAAAGGAGATTCTGAGTAAACATCAGGAAGAACATTCTGACAATAAGAGATGTTTGACAGTGGGGTGAACTCCCTCAGGAGGTAGTGGACTCTCCTCCCTTGGAGGTTTTTAATCAGAAGTTGTATGGCTATCTGTTGTGGATGCTTTAGTTGAGAATCCTGCATTGCAAAGGGTTGGGCTAGATGACCCTCAGAGCCCTTTCCAACTCTATAATTCTGTGATCCTGTAACTTCTCGTTGCAGCTGTTCTGGATAGGAGGAGGAGCCCAGTACTTGCTGAGGCTCATTCTCGTGATTTTCCACTATGATTAGCATCATTTCCAAACCAGCCATAAGATCACCAGCAGTTTTGCAGCCATTCCACCTAGTCCACACCATGCCCCACATATGACCTGTACTGGAAATAGATGTCATAATAGGGTTACAGTGAGCTCTTCAGAGACCCTGGAAATTTCAGATAAATGGCATAAACAGGATATAGTTTTATTTTTAAAAATAAGGAAGTACTTCCTTGGCTGCCCAGCCTGGTCTAGTTTCTGCTCAGTGCTTTTTTGTTGGTTTGGCAGGGGGTCAAAACTTCAGGGCTTGATAAATTTTGGCTGCTGCTTCAAGCAGTGCTGGAGCTGCAATAAGAAGAACCTGCCCAGTGCTGTGCCTCAGAATGATCCAATGTGAATGATACTGCATGGTGAAGTGACATCACTGCAAAGGACATTTTTCATGAAAAAAAGATGGCCGCTCACACTGGATAGGGGTCAAGGTGCAACTAACATAGTCCGGATGCAATGCAGTGTTTGATTTTGACATTATTTTGACATTAGGAGAAGCTGTATCTAATTTTGAGAAGTAGTTTCTAGTAAATAACTTTACAATTGTTATTATACAGCCTATTACGTTTACGTGTTTTTTCAAGTGTTTCTAAATGTTTCAGAAATTAAAGATTTCCCAAGAAGTCATTTATTAAGGCCCCTAGTATGTGTGTGTGTGCATTTTTAAACTCAGTGAAGTTTGGCTTTTAAAAGTGTGCAGTGTTATAATATTAAGATATATCAAACTATTACATCCATTTACAGTTTTTCTTTGGACCCCCCAGGCATGTGGGTCTCCAATCAGAGGATTACTGAGAAACCTCAGATATATAACAAAGTCTATGTTCTAGTAAATATTTGTAAAGCAAAAGCCTGGGAAGAACCCACAGTATATTTTACTGCTGATAATTTAATAAATCTGTGGCATGTCTGAAATTTGTATTGTAAATGTTGGAATGTGTGAAATGATGTTGCATTTAGAAGTTAGCTGGCAAAGATGAGGTGTGTGAATGATGTTTGTAATTCCAAAATGTATAACTTAAATCTATATATTGAGAATGATTGTCTTCCTCTCTCTGAAGGATGCAGTGGAAATACCTAATGGAACAAATAGGTCAAATATACTCGGTGTCCTAGGTCTCTACAAAAAAGAGCTGGGACACTCAGAATTCTAGCTTGAAATCAGGGATTGCACAATTACATCATAATCAGCCACATGCGGCTTGTGAACCGGGGTATTGCTGGCTCCTTTGTTAAAATATCTTATGAAGAGAACTCCTCAAAAGGAAGGAGCAGAAGAAAATATTTTACACAATTTGGCAATATCAGAGCAAAGAGAAACTTTAAACTTTAAAAACATGCATTTTAACTGACACTGTACTAACAAACTTATTCATGGAATAAGCCAGAAAAGGCATGATCCCACCCACCTCTAAGCATTTCTATAGTTCAGCTGCTGCTTGTTTTAATGGGCAGTAACCAGAACAGAGCTCAGTGGCACCCAAGGCTTCATGTATCTGAAATTCTTGCTATTATAGACAACAGACAGTTGTGTAAACAGCTGATTACATTCGTGGAATGTTTGCTCCCTGTGTTTAACCGATGGCATACTCTCAGTTACAGTAGTTTGTTTGCCCTGAAATTAAGCAATAATGATTGAGATGCAGAGCATTTCCTGGGGATTAATGACCAGTTGGGAGTAGTACTTGGCCTGAAGTGTAGCTTTTGGCCATTAACCCCAGCTGGCCATTAAATATAAAGGAAATGCCATGTCTTAAGCTCTTGCTTGTTATAACACAAGCATATAGAGGGCGCACACACGCACACACATATCTGCAGGTATTTGTTTGCTATCAGTGGTTATGTTTCATATGGAGGTTTACCTGCCACTGCTGTCTCAACATAATGCAAAAGGAATGTCCGAAAGAAGAGATATTGGGTTGCATCAAGTGAGGGATTTGCCTCTGTAAAAAGCCCTTCTCGCAGGTTGGGATCCCTGATTCTCACTAATCCCTCATATCCAAAAACACTTTCTAAATTTTGGGGAACCCTCTGGAATTGGTTGAGATACAGTGCCTGAGACTGCAATCGGTAACAAGTTTCAGCAAAAATCAGATGCCCTGACTGTGGATCATCTAGTCCAACCCCCTGAAGTGCAGGAATATACAGTACAGCTGTCTCATACGGGAATCAAACCTACAACATTGGTATTATCAGCACCACACTCTAACCAGCTAAGCTACCCAGGCTCTGCACAAGAGCATGCACTTTCCGTTAAGGCAAGACCACTGGGGTTAACAATAAAATCTACCCAGTGTACTTTTCAGTGCCAAATTTATATAGACGCAGAATTACCACCTAGCCCTTATAATATATGGTTTTCTTTCTGAAAACAATAAGCACCTGGGACAGAAAAAGATTCCACAAAGATTTATTGGGATTCCCACCACCACCACCATTGGTGTGCTTCATTGTCTCAGCGACCGTTAATGTATTGGGGTAAAAATTGTCCTATATGGATTTTCAAGCAAAAGGGGAAGTAGATAAATGCCCTTCTTCTGACCCAACACAAGCAGAGTGTTAGGTGTAGGCTGGAAAGAGGTGAATCTGACACTCAGCTCAAGCATGTTAACTGAGGACCTGAAGCAAGTTGTTTTCTCTCAGCCTCAGTTGTGCATCTCTAAAGTGGGAACAATAATGTCTTACCTCACCAGGTTGTGGGTATAAATAAGCAATGGAGATGTTATCACCCCATACTTAAGGACAGGCTATAAATCTAAAAATAAATTGGTATCATAGACCTTCAGAGCTGGCAGAACAGCTTTTGTCTTTTAGCTTTATTCATTTGCTTTGGTGCAATGTAAAACTATGTTTGACACTGATGTGATTTAAGTATGACTCTCTTGTAGTAAATGTATACTTTTAAATAAATATCTTTAAGTACCTTGCATCATGCAATGTCTGGGCTTGGAAATTTAAAGTCAGTAATGGCAACACACCAAAATTTGATGTAGTTGTGGCTTTTGCTACAGTTAAATCCTTTTGGTTTCCTTTATCACTGAGGCTGCAATCCCAGCCCCACTTATCAGGGAATACATCTGACTGAATTCAATAGGACTTACTTCTGAGTAGCCGTGGTTATAATTTTGCTTTGATATGCTAATTTATATGTATGGGTGCATTTTTAAAAATCCCTATAATTTATGGGTGAGGAACCCATGGCTCTCCATATATTTTTGGACTACAACTTACACCATCCTTGGCTATGGGGTATGCTGGCTGGGGTTGATGGGAATTGGAGTCCCACAACATTTGGCTAGCCACGGGTTCCCTACCCCTGCTTTGGTTAAGTATCGTATTTTTCGCTCTATAAGACGCACTTTTTCCCCTCCAAAAATTAAGGGGAAATGTGTGTGCGTCTCATGGAGTGAATGTAGGCTCCATGGCTTCAGCGAAAGCAACACAAAGCCGCCGGAGCACAGCGATCCCTCTTGCTCTCCTGGCTTTGCTTTGCTGGAGAGGTGCTCCATTTTTCCTGCCACTTCGCTGAAGGAGAGCTGTGCAGAGAGGGAGAGATTTTTTTTTTCTTGTTCTCCCCCTCTAAAACTAGGTGCGTCTTGTGGTCCGGTGCATCCTATAGAGCAAAAAATATGGTAGTTATACAGTTAAGGTCATCATAGTAGGGAAGACTGTGACCAGATGACCTGTGTGCCTGCTCAGTCTGCTGTTGTGGTGCTAACGGTAGATGGGTAACTTCAAGGGGGGAAGGGAAGAGTGGGGGAGGAACAAAAATTCAGGTACTAGTTCTTAACATTCTTAAAATTACTTAAGAGTTTAAATCTTAAAATTACTTTAAGATTTAAACTCTTAAAGGTGGCCTCTAAATATTGTAAGTAAGTAAACCGAATAAATGATGGAAACAGTTCAGAGAGAGGAGCCAGATGGAAATACCATTTCAACAGAGCCAATAGAAATGGAATAGCCCTGCTTTCCATCTTCATCTGCTGCAGCCTGATGGAATACAATTCCGAAATTAATTTTTGAAATGCAAGAAATTAAATGAGCATTCAGGTGCAGAACCCACCCACACAACTGGGGGAATCCTCTCCTAGTTCAGATTCCCTCTCCGGATAGGCCAGTCACTATCTCCCAAGCCAATCCACCTCTCAGGATTATTGTGAGGATAAAAGGTGCGGAGTCATATACAAGCACGACCTCCTTGGAAGGGAGGGATAAAATAATGTAAGAAATAGTTGTTATAATGTGGCCAGAAGAAACCATTGGTGGCCATACACAGAACTGATCCTGCAACCACATCCCATAGTGTGGTTAATTGTCTGCTTGTGTTCCTGCACATGCTTTTTTCATTAGGATAGATGGGGTTGGGGTTCTGTGTAGCTCTTGTGTAGATCCGTATTGTGAAGAAAGTAATGATGCACTTGCAGGGAAGAGGGCCTTCACCACTCAGCTGCTGATACGAAACAGCAACTCAGGAGTGGTGTGGGCTTGCTAATATTCTAGTTGCCTACATCAGCCTTCACCAAGCTGGTGCCTCCAGATGTTTTGGACTACAACTCCCATCAGCCCCAGTAAGCACTGCGGACACCAGGTTGGCAAAGGCTGGCTTACATATTGATGGTGGCAGAGAGGGTTTGCTGGGAAGTGCAGGTGCTTTCATGGTGTGCCTACACAGTCATCCTGGGAGACCAACATGAGCTTGAATTGTCATGAAGCATTGCCCTGCCTTTGATGGCTGCTCTGTGACAGTAACTCAGCTGTGCAGCCTGCATGCCCATTTTCATGTACTGACAACTCAGGGTATGGCTGATGCAAAATCCAAGCCAATCCATTCTCCATCACTCTGGCATAGCAGTTTCTTTTTTAACTATATGGCTGTGAGTCTTGGAAGCTTGACTACCCTACGTTCTCCTACAAATGGACCTTGAGCTTGTTTGGAGGTTCTAGCAGGGGAGCGCAGCTATCGTATACCCTTGACCGAAGAACGGTACACTCCTTCTATCTGGGATGGTCGTCCTCTTCCACCGAGCGCGCAGCTTCGGGAGGGACACAAATGGAGCGGTGAGGGAGGAAGGGGACACCCGCCTAGCCAGCCAGATCAGCCGAATTAACCCTGGCGATCAATGGGGTGACAGATGTCGCAGCCAGATCGCCCTCACATCCTCAATCTTCATGGACTGCCGGGGAATCCTAGAAGCTATTCATGCAGAGGAATGAAATAAGGTCTTAGTGGGTGACTGCCTGGACAGACAAATTAATACCCCCAAATTAGTCTTTCCCTCAAAAGGCTCCCCCATTCCTCCGCATCGCGACTCAATCAAGCCAAACCCAAAGGACCCGAGGAATCAGCAGCAGAAAACAGCTATGAGAGCCTGGAATCTAAAAACCCAAGAATCAACTACTGCCCTAAACACCATCTCCTGGAATGTTGCTGGCTGATCCAGATGCCTCTCCCATTCTACAGACATTCCCTTCTACCGTCAAAACTTTAATATCATCGCTCTCCAGGAGACGTGAGTGGCTGAAAATCCATCACTGGAAGGATACTATACATATGCAGTGAGAGCAGTTGCAGGCAGAGGACCATGGGGGCTCAAGGGGGGGTTATGCATCCTAATTTCACTCTGCCTAAATGCCACCTGTAAGGAACTGTCCCCCCTAGAGCACCTAGCAATGGCCCTACTCATATCCTGGGGAAACTGCAGTTTACTAATTATCAACGCTTATATCCCCCCAACAAGCAAAAAAAAAAACAACGATATTGAGGGCATCTGGAATAGACTGGACTCTTATGTCAGGTTACTGCTAACAGACTATCCGGGAGCAAAGGTCCTGCTGTAGGCAACCTAAACGCAAGGTTAGGTCCTGACGACCCCAGTTTAGAAACTAAATACAGGCAAAAAATAGGGTACCTTGACGAGTTTGGCCCGGAGGCCTTACAACTACCAAGGCAGTCAAAGGATCAGCATTCAAATTTTGCTGGAGCCTGCCTCCTCAAATTCTCTAGGCAGCTAAGTCTTCATATCCTATATGGCTGTGAGACCATTTCTCTTAGAATACAGGTGTAGCAGAGCTAAATGGGTTGTAGCCACCAACAAGAGATATTTTAACCTCACAAATCTGTGCATGTCTACTTGGTTAAATGCATATTGGGTTCAATGGGACTTATTCCCAGGTAAGAATATATAGGACTGCAGCTTTAATTCTTCTGAATGCCTTGTCTTAAGTTGAAGACCTGAGTTCCAACACTTGCATTGTTTTAAAGAACTCATTTGTCTAATGAAAAGTTCACCTGTCCTGCAGGCCACAATCAACAAACAAAAGAGTTAAGTCTGCTGAAATTAATGTCTGTGTTGGATTCTGGCCATAGGTTTATTCGCTGGAAAGTAGATACTGTGGCGTGCCAAGAGGAAGAAGCATCGCAGGCAGCATCAGTGTGAAGCTTCCAAAGGCTCACTTTGTTTTCAGTATGAACTGGCTCATGGAATATCAGCAGTGGCATTCTGTGCCTCTTGTTTACTCATGGAAAGGTCAAAGATATACCTTGCACAGCTACCATATATGGCTAGAGGGCCATTAGTTCGTGGGCATATTTCCCCCTCCCTGTAGCTTTTCTGTTTGTGTAAAACATCAAAGCACTAAAATATGCATCCTCATTGAGTTCATTGACGTTGATATGCAGGGTGGTCTGTAAATACTTTAAAGCTTTGCGTATTGTATAAAGTTACAAGGGTGCTCTCTCTGGCATCACTTGCATTTGGATGTAAGTCCCTTTTATTTGAAATGAAGTCAGCATTTTCTGAAAATAGATAAGGCATTTATTCCACAGGGAATAGGAAGGGGGTTTTTTTGGAGCAAATTTAAAAGGAATTCCTTAGGTTGGTTCAGCTCTATAGAAAGTGATGTGAACTGCATACAGTATGCAAATTAAATGCTTTCTTTCCTCTCTCTCTCTCTCTCTCTCTCTCTCTCTCTCTCTCTCTCTCCAAACAACAGTAATCTAGGACACTCTGTTTTATAGCCTAGTCTCATGAGCCAAAGCTGTCACAAAGAAGGAAGGGCGTGGCAGGGGAAGGCTTAGGGGGATTTGCTCATGCCCCATTCTGTGAGCTTTTTGGAACAGGACACAGTCCCAGCCGATTTTGCATGCTGAAATGTATAGTGTTGTTGTTTTGAAAATAGCAACAGTTGGCCAAAAGCTATTTCCAATTGGGTTGTTCACACCTTACATTCAACAACTGCAATATCTGTGTACACAAATAGTTGACTGTATACTCATACAGTTATTTCATGTAACATTCAGTGAATGTCTATTCGGTGTATCTGTGTCGTTGAGCTGTACACATCAAGTGCATACTCTCTCACACAAACACTTGTACATGTGTAGAGACAGCTTGTGCCTGCTTACATTGTAACATGTGAAAAGGCCCAATGTTCCATTTATTTAGGTCAGTAGTGGCTAACCATTTTTGCAAAAATACTGCAAGTCAAATTCAAAGCATGTGATAGTGCTTCTCTTGTGTTTAGGTGAAACCCTGGTCCCTTGGGATGGTTTTGTTGTTGTTTAGTCGTTTAGTCGTATCTGACTCTTCGTGACCCCATGGACCAGAGCACGCCAGGCACTCCTGTCTTCCACTGCCTCCCACAGTTTGGTCAAACTCACGCTGGTAGCTTCAAGAACACTGTCCAACCATCTCGTCCTCTGTCATCCCCTTCTCCTTGTGCCCTCCATCTTTCCCAACATCAGGGTCTTTTCCAGGGAGTCTTCTCTTCTCATGAGGTGGCCAAAGTATTGGAGCCTCAGCTTCACGATCTGTCCTTCCAGTGAGCACTCAGGGCTGATTTCCTTAAGAATGGAGAGGTTTGATCTTCTTGCAGTCCACGGGACTCTCAAGAGTCTCCTCCAGCACCATAATTCAAAAGCATCAAGTCTCTAGTCTAGAGGATTAGATAAATTCATGGAGGATAAGGCTGTCAGTGGCTGCTAGACAAAGTGGATGTTCTCTGCCTCCACAGTTGGAAGCAGTATGCTTCCGAATACCAGTTGCTGGAAGCTGTAGATGTTGCACTCAAGTCCTGCTTGCGGGCTTCCCATGGGCATCTGGTTGATCATGGTGAGAATAGGAAACTGAACTAAATGGCCTGATTCAGCAGGGCTATTAATATCTTCTTAAGACGGGGAACCTGTGGTCCTCTGATTTTGTTGGATAGCAACTCTCAGCATCCCTGACCATTAGCCATATTGGTCAGGGCTGATAGGCATTGAGGTGCAGCAACATCTGGAGGCCACACATTTTCCAACCACGCTGTAATCTGCTAAGTAAGGAACCTGCACCAGCACTGGAAGGGAAGGTAGACATGTAGATCTAGCTGTGATTTACACAGGCTACTTGCCCTCTGGCTCCTACATAAACATGATGTAGCCTTGTGTATCTGTGCCACATGCTGGCTTGTGTTTTGCACATATGAGAATCATTTCTTGATATATATTCCCTGGAGCAATGTAACATATAATTCTGAGCTGATAACTCACAGATCTCAGGTGTGGCACTTCCAGTGGTTCAGATGCATGGTTCAAGCCATCCAAGAACACAGCATGTATAGTACTGAACCACCTGAACCACCCCTACAATAAGCTGTCATTTACATGCCCGATGAGAGTTGGATTTTTTTTTTAATTCTCAAGTAAATATTATTTATTATTATTAAATAGATAAGCATTTAAGTAACAGGAACTCCTTTTTCTTTTTTGATTCAGCAAATATTTGACTGCCTTGAACTATTTTCCCACAAGAAAGAGATGACTGCAAATTTGGGAAAGGGAGGACTATCCATCAATTTCTTCGTGGGATAAGATTATAATTGCATTTCAAAGTAGTTCTCTTGAAACATTCTAGAACAGATTATGTTCTTAAAAACTCAGTTCTTTACTTTACAATGTTTTAACACCATTAAACCTGTGTTTGAAGTTACTAGGATTTGTTAAAAATTTGATAATGCCTAAGCAGATAAGAGATTATATGCTTTATGTATATATTTGAAGGGTTTATTCCAGCTCGGGCACTGTGCATTAATTGGCCACCTACAGTGAGCAATGTTTAATATTTGGAACTTTTTTTTCCATGCTGGAATCTAGGCAGAAGACTCTGTAAGTATTACTTTAACTAAATTTGCTAACTTTCTGAAAAACATTTAAACACTGGTGTGCTACTAGTGTGTGTCATATTACATTAATCTCACTTCTAAAGACAGGTTGTATACATCTGTAATAAATACCCCTTCAGGGGATCACATGGAGATTAACTGAGAGAAATTTGCACTAAGTAATATAGAATACATCAGTAAACATTGGGGGGGTGGGGACTTGCCTCAAGAGAACAGGTTAACAGTACCTTAGCTCATGATTGTAGAATGTTAAACTATCCAATGGAAAGTTGTAACCATTTCAAATAGCTACCTGGTGTTTCACAATGTGATGAGCATAATAATATATATTTATGCCATTTTGATGGGACAGAAATAATTCAAGGCATGAGTTCTTCGGAGTCACTATACCATATGAGAGAACCTAGACAGGATATTTGCTTTACTGGTAGAAGCTTTGTTAAAACAATCTTTAAGCTACACATGGGCAGACATGGTCCTTTGGGGGGGGGGGGGAGTCTTCATCATGGCCTGCATGGGTTTCCAAGCTGCCTCAGTCTGACTTGTCCCTCCCAAATTTTGCTGTGACTCACCCAGGGCTGGTCTTACTATTAGGCACATTAAAGCAGCTGCCTCAGGAGGCAGAGACTAGGAGGCAGGGAATGGTAGTGAGATGCTTGAGGTGAGAAGTGCATGTGTGCCATGTGGCCTTCCCTGTGTCACTGTTACCTTCAGGAGCAGTGGACAATGCTTTCCTGGTGCCAGTGCTGAAGTAAGATTCAGCTGCCGGTCTCGTCAGCTTCTGTACATGGAATGGGTGCCACCATCTTGTCCTTTGCCTCATTCAGCAAAATACATTGAGTGGCCAACCTAGATTTCCATTCACAGCTGGCTCCCCACCCCCAGTTTCTGGCTTGAGGGGACTGAGAAATAAGGAAACATTTACTTCCCCAACTAACAAAAGATATGCCCCAGACCTTTTTTACTGACCATTAAGGCAGTCTCCAGCAGAATGTCTGGCTCCATTTACTCTCGCTGTCCAAACCCCCAGTCTTACAATGATATATTATGTAATGACCATAGACTACTGCAGGGTTTTCCTAAAACAGTAGCCTTCAAGGTAGCAGCTGCTTTGCAACAATAGGGATAATGTGGCTCTCTGACCTTCTTAACTAATGTTTTTGAATCAACACTGTGTAAAGTATTTTATTGCCATTATAACACAAACGAAACAGAAACATCTATATATTGAAATCAGCTGTTCCAATATGCTTTATGTGACCATTTCTGCAAAACAGTCCAGGGTTTTTGCTGTCCATAAAATACTAGTCCTATGTATATTTACTCAGAAGTAGGCCCCACTAAATTCTATACTACTTACTTCCAAGTAAGTGCATAATCGGATTGCAGCCTTGCTCATTAGTTGTATCCAGTGGATACTTGAACTGTTGATTGAGCTCCAGCCAAACCACCAGTTTAATTTACAAGAGGAAACATGGAGTGTTTCCTATCTGTTTCAAATGCCAGTTTTGCAAGTCCTTTTAATAGGAATCAAATAAAAACAGCTCACATGATTTTGGCTTAATGTTGTAGCTGTTTCTGGAATGCTGCTATCATATCTTACTTTTATGCTCTAGTCAGATCCCAGGTGAAATAGTAGTCTAAGTGATTAGAAACACACACATCAAAACATTTTCAGTGCAAATCTAAAACATTAACGGGATGTATGCTACTAATTTTTATTCAGCGTAGACCCATTGAAATGAATGGCCATGACTAAGTTAGGCCCATTAATTTCAGTGGATCAACTCTGAGTAAAAGTAGGTTGAAACTATTGAGTTCAATTCCTGACATTAGTTTGAGACTGACAACACCATGATTACATCATTTGGAATTAAACTATTCTGCCTGCATCATAGTGTACCACAGGTAAAGAAGATAGTTGTTGTGTTAGGTGCATGCATTTCTTATTAAAAGTAAGAAAAATGGAAAAGGCAAAGAAAGAAAAAATGTAATTCAGATTGCCTTTGATAGATTCTCCTCCTATCCCGCAGTTATGATAAAATGTTCTCCTTTTCTTGTTATCATCTCACTCTTTTGGCATTTGCTAATATAATTCTTTCTCCTTTCTTATTTTCCTCTTAATAACCATATATGTCTTTTCTCAAACACATCAGCTTTTGACCCTCCTTGTTTATCCAGATTCACTAGGCTAGCTTAGTCTGTCTTTTCCTGTCCAACAAGCTCTCTCCAATTCCTTCTTTGCAGCACCTTCCTCCTAGATCACCAAAAAGCTCTCCTACTAACAGAAAAGCTGTTCTGGGGACTTTCAGCTTCACCCCACTTCCTGCTCCATTTCTGTTTCTTAGAACACATTAAGTATAGCTTATTAAATGTGTAGCAAAAAAGTAAGTTATGATTCTGGTACATGAACTCCTGCTAAAATCGCTTAAGGCTATATCTGCAGTGGTGAAATTCGGTAGTTTTATGCTCTTGCACCCTTCTTTAGTTACCTCAAAATGTGGTTAAGCCAGGCCTGCTATATTTGAGGTCCCTCCTGTTCATTTTTCCAGTAGGGTCCTTGATTTCTGCTTCAAAGTCTGGCCCTGACAGCACCACTGTAGCTATGTGCATCTTTCAAAGACAATGTTCAGTTATCCTTTATCATGCCAGTATTGCAAATGATTACAAGGAAATCATTGCCAAGGGGTTAGTGGTTCCAAACTTAATGGAATAGTTTGTTTGTTTGTTTGTGTGTGTGTGTGTTTATCTATATATCTATATATCTATAGCTATATATATATATATATATATATATATATAGGACTGACTTGTATAAAAAAAAAATAGAATAAAGTGGAAGCCACTGCAACGTCAAGCGTTATGTGGACACAATCCTTGTTACTTTAACGTAAGATATAAATCCAGAGATTTCTCATGCCATCATTTTGTAAATAATTACAGTTCTGCTGAATCTGTTGTATAAAGTTTACATGGGAGGTTCACTGCACCCTCGCTCTTGTTTAGAACATTCGGAACCACCAGAGAAATGTTGACATATGGCTGCACTGTTTTAGTGCACAAGACATCTACTACATGGGAACATAATAAACAGGAGCATAAAGACAGGTTTGTGCAAGCAGTTTGGATTGACCTTTCTGGCAGATGAAATCCATCTTGAATCCATGGTGCTGATTTGGACAGAGATGTAAACTTATTCTTGTTACTACAACTACTAGTTCTACAAATATACCCACACGTCCCCAAAAGTACACCACTCTCAGCAAAGTGATTTCAAGCAAGTCATACCTCAGTCGCATCGCATTAATATAATACTCTCAAAATTGCTAAATGACTAAGACAGATTCTATTGCCAGTGCTTTTTTTCCTTAAAAAAAATGTTTAGGGGTACTCTCATTTTCCTACTCATATTGAAATACTGCCCCTCAATGAGGCCAAACTTAAATTCACAAAATGTTTAGGGGTATGCATCCCCCTGCGTCCCCCCAGAAAAAAGCACTTTCTATTGCTATTTATGTGATTGTCTCTTTAAGCCTCAAAGTTTAAGGTTAGGCGTGATTCATTTACACTGAGAAGGTGCTACAGATGTTTACTTCATGACTGGTTTACTTTATTTTAGGTGGACAATAATCAATTTAGAAACTGGCGGATTGTTGCCTAAATCTCTAACTCAAGCCTACATTCCCAACTTAAGGGGGGGAACCTATCACATAATTCTGAATATCTGAAAGAGCAGATGCTACAACTTTGAAAAAATTAATGTGAAAGACCCTTAGAAACTGAGGTTTTTGGGATGCAACCTAATCTGAATTAAGATTAGCTCACCCAGCATATTTTTTGTTCATATGTGCCTTCACAACTATCTTGTAGTTTGCCTGTACACAGTCTAAAAACATAGATATTTCTCAGGTCCCAGTTTTAGAGATGTTCTATGCATTTTTACTTTTTCATTCATTCATTTATTCATTCATTCATAAATAATATTTATATTGCCTTTTGCCATATTTATGCAAGGCAGCTCATATAGCCACTTTGCCACCTGAATGCCTTGAAAGCAAGCTTTTTTAAAATTTAAAACCCTAAGTAATTACATATAGTAGAACATCAAATTATAAAATAGTGCATATAACACAGTAGCAACTGGTGTGCTGAGATGGAGTAAGCCTCCTATCATCAGTGTCACTGCAGCTTAGTTGGATGAGTCTGGGGTGGGGAAGGGCAGTAGCAGGGTTGGGGTTGTGCAAACCCACCAGCAGAAATGCCAGGTTACCTCTGCCAGGGCATCTACTCAGCCCCAACCTTGCTACCATCTGACACCAGCTTGGTCTAGATAAGCTGCAGCAGTGCTGGGGACAGAAGGACATCTTCATGGCCATGCTCCACCACACTAGACACTACTTAAGGTAAAGGGTAAAGGAACCCCTGACCATTAGGTCCAGTCGCGGGCGACTCTGGGGTTGCGGCGCTCATCTCGCTTTATTGGCCGAGGGAGCCGGCGTACAGCTTCCGGGTCATGTGGCCAGCACGACTAAGCCGCTTCTGGCGAACCAGAGCAGCGCACGAAAACGCCGTTTACCTTCCCGCCGGAGCGGTACCTATTTATCTACTTGCACTTTGATGTGCTTTTGAACTGCTAGGTTGGCAGGAGCAGCGACCGAGCAACGGGAGCTCACCCCGTTGCGGGGATTCGAACCGCCGACCTACTGATCGGCAAGTCCTAGGCTCTGTGGTTTAACCCACAGCGCCACCCGCATCCTTAGACACTACTTATATAGCACCAATAAAATAATCCCAATGACCAAGGACAATCAGACCAGCATGAAAATACTAGCACCAACAAAAATACCAGAAAATCACTACCGCTCAAGTAAATGCCTAGGAAAACAGAATGGTTTTTACTTTGTGCCTGAAGGATAATGATGCTGGTGTGTGAAATGGACATCTCTGGAGAGGTGCCACTACAGAGAAAGACCTACGGTATCTCTACTTGCCACCTGGGTAATCTTTGAAGGTGGGGGTACTGGGTGAAGGGCTTCTGATGTCCTAGCACCAACATAGCCAAGATAGTGCCTTCCAGATATTGTGGGCTGCCACTTCCATCAGCCCTAGGCAGAATGACCAATGGTCATTGCTGGTGGGAGTTGTAATCCGGAATATTTGGAGGATGCCATGTTGGCTGTCCCTGGTGAATGAATGGGGAGATTCTTAAAGGAAAAGAGCCGAGCCTTTTAAGATTCCATGGGTCAAAACAAGCATATTGAACTGCTGGAAGCCAATACAGATATTTCAGCACAGGTGAGATTTGTTCATTGTGGTAGATTCCTTTAATGACTTCATCAAAGTACAGATAACTGGCTTGAGAATGTTTAATAAATTTCCCACTAACAAATATGGACAAAAAGTGTCCAAAAATGTTAAGAGGCTGGGTGCAGGGCAGAGAGGAGAGAACAAAACCATGTACAGTACTGTTAACAGTGCTGTATAAATAATGAATGGCTTAGTGCTACAACATTTATCCAATAATTTCTGCTTCCTAGAATTGAGATTTCATACATTCAGGAGCATAATTTTCAGAAAGTTTTCCCTAGTTTGGTAAAGACCAGTTAAATAAGGGTGCTATGTTTTGGTATGTCTACAAGCACAGGGGTGTCTTTTGTAAAGTTTGCACATATTTCTTCTACCTGAATTGTTGAAGCAGAAATGAAGCTGAAGTAAGTGGTTTCAGTCTACTCCCTCAGCGAGCACTTGTTCACATTAAAAAGCCACCCTGTAATTTATCTCAATCCTACCTGATTATTTGCTTTTCCTCAGAAGCAGTGAAAATGTGAAGGGGTTGAGGGGGGATATAATTTCACATAGACCGTCGCAGCAGCAGAGCAGAGTAGTTGGGTGGGAAGGTTTGCATAATGTCAACTCCTATCAGTCTTTCCCCCATCAAACTGCTGAATGAACTAATAAGAAGGAGACTAAAGTTTAGTGCACGGTGTTTAAATATAGCCTTTGGTTTTTGATGGAATCTTCCTCCTCTCTCAGACAGTTTTCAAAAACACATCCAAGCATGCCCCATGCCATCACAAGTAGAACAAAACATATTGTACCCTCCAACATTTATCAGCTGAAAATAGGGACGTCCCATTCCATAATCATAATTTTACTATTTATACCCTGCACATCTTACTGGGTTGCCCCAGTCACTCTGGGCAACTTGCAAAGTATATAAAAACATAATAAAACATCAAACATTATAAAAACTTCCATATACAGGATTGCCTTCAGATGGCCCAGGGGTCAGATAACTCCATATCCTCCAACATTTCTCCAATGAAAATAGGGACATACTAAGGAAAAGTGGGATATTCCGGAATCAAATCAGAAACTGGGATGGCTTCTCTAAATCAGGGAGGTCCATGGAAAATAGGGACGTTTGGAGGCTCTTACATAGTCATGTGGTGGGTGGGTGTGTCTTTAAAAGTTTTCCTTCCACGCACTCTCTATTTTTACATACAATCTAGGTTCTCCTCATGCTAGTCAAGCTGTGATATAAATCCTTTTTTAAAAAGTTCAGTACCCTTTGGGGAGAAATATTGTTATTATTTGCCTTTGCTATAGAACATGTGTAAAGAAATGCTTAGGAAAGGCTGCTTAGTATAATGAGCTGAGTATGTGTCTCCTCTGTGTGATAACACTTGCATGCTAATGGCTATGTTTAAAATTCCTACTTCTTATCTCATTTCCTGATTGATGGGAACTTGAACTAACCTCTAGACTTCCAGACCTCACTCTGTTAACTACATTGGTGGAATGAATCATACAATGTGAAAAATAACTAGACACGATTTTTGTTCATGTCTGATCCTAAAATGACATATGGTCTAGGAAGTCACAGAATTATATCTGATTTGGATCACATCAATATGTGCTATAACATACTTTTTGTGGGGGGCAGGGAACGGGGCGGAATAGTAGTTATTATTATTCATATACCTTCAGGGATTTTTTTCACCTCATATTTTGCTACGTATGATATAACAAGAGATGCACGCTGCATTTCCAAGCAAATGTTTAATACCTTTCTTCTCTGAGGTAGCATTATAATAATATAAGTCTCTATGTTTCCTCAGAGATACCAGATTAAAACAACAAAATCAAATAACGGGCCTACAGCTTGCCTGTTTTGCTGTATTTCAACTCCCACCCCCAATTTTCTTTCCCTTTCTTTCCCTTTCCTTTTCTTCGCCTGAAAAGAAAAGCAGGCTGTAAGCAGCACTGACTGTGGCTTGTTGCTCGCCTTGCTTCTTGTGTGGTCCATGCAGACTTTATGATTTATTCAGCTAATGGGAAAGGAGCATGACCCCCTGTGGCCACAGAAAGAGAGCTGCATGTGGGTTTAATGCTTTCACCACAAAAATGTCTGCTATGACTAAGCTGTGTGGCTGAAGTCACTGTCGGAATGGTGCTAAAAAGGAACTTAGGCATTAAGTGTGCACTATTTACTATAGATTGGCTCTTGGGATTAGGCCAAGGGTTTCTTACTCAGTTTCAAAGAATAGCATGGAAGCTGCTAAGAAAATTAGAGCTGAGCAATTTATTTTTACCAGTGTCCCCAGTGAGTTCTTCGGTGAAGCGTTTGCCTCATAACCCTATTCCCAACCCCCCACCAGCCCCAACATCAGTTACCAAAGGGAGCACAAAATGTGCCCATTGGTTTGTTTCTGAGCTTCAGAGGGCTTATTGATTTCATTCCCCTCGTTTTGTCTTACTTCACCTCATGTGGAAAGCAAGATGTCACAACTGTGGGTTTTCTTAAAAGGCAACAAAAGTCTCCTGAGGAAAAACAAGCACTGGTCATGCTGTTGTATATATGATATTATGGGTGGAATTAGCACTTATTTCATGTGCTGGTGTCACATTCCAGCCACCCCCACTCTAATATATAAAAACAACCCTGAGGTTATAATATCTGACATCACTCTCCCTCTCCTCCCCTGAACAGTTCCACCCCACATAATGCCCTACTGTATTTTTTTTTTTTTAATGGTGTCTGTTTGTGCTGGTAACCCAGGTCACCCAAACACTCCGACGATACCATGGCAGCAACACATGGCTGTTGGTAGGGTGGCCTTTATAGAGAACAGCCCTCTGTTTCAAGGGCTGCCAGAAGACAGTCCTCTATTTGACTGTCCAAGTCTGGTCTAAAGGCTATCAGTGGCTACTAGCCACAATGACTCTGCTCTGGCTCTGCAGTCAGAGGTGATATGCTCCTGAATACCATCTGCAGGAAATCAGATGGCTTCTCATAGACATCTGGTTGGCCACTGTGAGAATAAGATGCTTGACTAGGTTGGGAGCCATAAGAAGAGAGAGCAGGAGACTTGAAATAACCCAGTTAGCACCTGAATAGGAGAACAGGTGCATGGATTACCTGGGCACAGTCTTCCTCACAATAATGAGATGTGTTTCTATTTGACTTGTAATGATTTATTTCTAAATTTGCATATAGACATATAAATTAGCCCATATACATTTAATGATGCATTTCATCTTTTTTTGTGGCGAGGGAAGCTATGCTTAAGTATCCATTCTAGCTGTCGGTCGCCTTTCCTCCTCTCTCAACTGTGTCTGATGCTGTTGAAATGCTTTGGCCCAGTATCCTTTCACTACAGCAGTAGCAGGGAAGTGACAACCACAGTTAAGGATTTGTGGTTCTTTTGCCATTATCCTTTGTACAAAAAAATAGCAAACCCTCAGGGAAATGGGAAGTACCAAAGTGGGGAGGGAGAGCTTGAAATGGCTTTTCTAAAATGTAGTTAACGGCCAACGTATTTCAGTGGAAGCTTTTCTCATGGGACAATCATGCAATTTGTTGAGTTACGGTGTGAGGCAAGGTATCGTTTGAAAGATATTGTGTTGCTAGAAATTGAATTCGTGTGCCCCTGAGGAAGATTTCCACTGAAACACATTGGACAATTTCACTATTTTATTAAAGTTCTCTACATTTTTCAACCCTGCTTTGAGGTTTGCCCCTTCCGTATTTGGTGCAGCCATCTTTTTCTCTTTCTTAGCCCTTTGAGCAGATGGTTGCATTATAGATCTGACTCATTGAGTGAGTGCTGTTAAAGGTCAAAATATGGTGTATGGATCAGGGATACAGTATGTCAAAAAGAACCCAGATTAGAATTTAGGATGGAACCTTCATCAACTTTCAATCTGATCAGAATTAAAGCTGTGATATCCCTTAGTGCAGGGTTGAAAAACAAATCCCACCAGCCCCAGGGAGCACTGCTGATGGCTAGGGATGATGGGAGTTGTAGTCCAGCAACATCTGCATGGCCACAGGTCTCCCTGTCTCCTTGCTTTTTGGAACATCTTCTGTGATGGAACAGGTTTCTGACGTTTGAGTTGGGCAGTGAATCAGAAGAACAGAAAGGAATAACAGGACAGGAATTAAAACACGATGCAAAATTTTCCTTATACAATCACTTCTAATATATTATTTTACTGTTGTAAACTAGGTTGGGATTTATTTTCAAATGAAAAGTGGTACAGAAATTATTTTAAATAAGACAGGATAAATAAATATATTGCTTCCCACCTACTTTTCGAAGGGGAGTGGAGGTGGGAACAGGAATGGAAATGTACCTGAATCCCATTGTGGATGTTCTGTGCCTCAGTCAAACATGCTGGCATGCAGGCATGAACTAGGCTGCTTTCCAGATGGATCAGCAACAAGTGCTGTACATCTGTGCATGGCATGAGCTGTACGCAGGTGTTTCAGCTGGTGTTTGCTGCCCACAGTTGCAAACAGAACTACGGTTTCTCAAGGAAGGGAGAGGGGATCACCCAGACTGCTTCCTGGATCTGTACCAAAAGCCAAGGAGGGTGTCAGCCCACCCACTGTCGATACACAGTCTGTCTTCTTGTTTGGCCTTACTCTACAAGATTTAGATCTGATAGTTTCTCATAGTTCTGGGTATCACAACACTGTTTAACCACATATCTATTTCTAGTTCAAAAAGGCAAAAACTTGCTGAAGATCTCTGCTCCCCTGCTCCAATTATTGTTTTCTGCTGGGCCTCAACAAACGGAAAAGAGAGGCCCCTCTCCCCCAAAGTGAAATCTTAGTATTCTTAAATTATCTTGTGGTTCTTACCACAGAGTAAAAGACACCATAACACTGACTTTTCTTCTTCTGTGTTTTAAAGAATAGATCTGTATCTCTGCAGTAAAAGCAATGATTTTTTATTTTTTTTGGGTGGTGGGGAATAGGCAGCACTGTGTGTATCACATTTTTTAAAAAAATATATCTACACCAAAGTCACCCAAATTAAATGTAAAAAAGATTTTGCTTGGCTTAAGTTATTTCATTTTGTGTTGTTTGCATAATGACACAATTGCCAGCCATGAGGAAGGAAGAGAGATGTTCAAGCTGCAGTCTCATAATTTCTTAACTTGCAATGATCTCTCACTGAACTCAATGAGACTTATGTCTGGGTAGATTTAAAGCACATTTAATGAGCATTTAAAACACATGGTCCTGGGAAATGTAGTTCTTAAGGGTGCTTGGAATTGTAACTGTGAAGGACAAACTATAATTACCAAGATTCATTTGGGGAAACCATGTGCATTAAAAGTACTTTACATGTATGGTACGGATGTAACTGAACATTGTACATCTTACTCAACCTTCACCTTCAGAGATTTCACCACAGATTGCCCATACATTGTCAAAGCTATATTTGCAGCTATATGGACTAGAAACTTGCTTTTTAATTTAATTGATGCAGCCAGAGATTGCCAGGAGTTGTGTTTACTGTTATTTCATATTGCATTTCAGAGCCAGAACCTAGAATTGAAGCAAATTTTGGTCTGGGTGAGTCCCCAGATCAAACTAAGCCCTACTCGGGCTGACGGTTTGAGAAGCTCAACTGCCTACCTAACATTTGCTAAATCCATTGCATGTGCAAATAAGCAGCAACCTATTACTCTGTTGCCTCTTCAAGCCAATTGAAATGCTGTTTCTGGGCCAAAAGTTAACTTCAGCTTGATGGAAATTCTTTTGAGCTGGATGAATTTCTACTTGAGAGAGATGTGTGTGGTCTCAGATGAAGGTTATGATGTCAAATGGCAATGATCTCAGAGGAGATCCTGCAGTGGCAACTGAATGGAGAACATGTCTCTCCACTGCACACAACCCCATGTATTTTTCCAGTAGGCAATAAGTTGTTCTCTGTAGCAAAGCCATCTTTATACAGTAAGCAAACAGCAGTAGAATTGTACCTCACAAAGAACTGGGTAAATTCTTCTTACTGTGAAATACGTCAGTAAATGGAATAATCATCACCCTTTTGATATCTCCCCTCTGGTGCAAAATAGGATAAAGGGATAAGCATACAGATGCATCCTTTGAGTAGAAGGATGATGATTTTAAGCATTAGTCAAAATGTCTTTTTTTCCCCCCAAAAAAGAAAGAAAGAAGTGTAAACATTAGGTTTTCACACTGTGGGTTTACTATTAATTTTCTTTCCCGTTTTAGGTGTTTGAAGACTGTTTCTTTCAACATCATCCAATTTTCTCTGTTTTACTGAAAGACAAGAATGAGACTTATTTTTCCTACAAACTTGGAAATCCCACTGTTCATGTTTTGAAAGCCGTTGACAGGCTCTGACATGCACAGGACCTTTGAATGTGTAGGAATAGTCCAGTCAGCTGTCTCATTTGCTTATTTGTAGGTGACACTTTGTGTGCACTGGCCTGGCAATCTCTAAACCAATGAAAGCTTTGCCAAGGGCGAATATAAATGGCACCTAAATATTATGCCTAAAGTGGTGGGAGCAGTATTATTCATTGGTCATATTTTTGATGTGCAATGTGTTTTAACAATCCTTCGGAGTCAATTTCCCATTGCAAATGCTTGCAAGGATTAATGGAAGAGGAACTGAAGCTGTGACATGGGGTAGATCTTTGCCACAAATGTAAACTGATTGAATAGTCTGTTCTTCTTCCAAGGGGACTGAGGTTCTGAGAGGAAGGCTTAGGGATCTCTACATTCATCTCATTATACCACACTTCTCAGGACTCTTTGGACGAAGTCATTACTTTTGGGCTGGGGAGGTTGAGGAGGGGGTTGTTGCTGGTTTTTTTGTATCTTTATTTTAGATCTTGTGATTTATATGGAAATTCTTCAGTTTTGCTGTGTGTGTTTTTAATTTTTTATTGTTTATGACTATTTTTATTATGTTATAGTTATGTATTTCTTCATGCAGTAAGACGCCTTGAGCATGGTTTGAACTGTGGAAAGGCAGCATATAGATGAAATTATGTATTGCAATTAAACTAATAGAATGTTCAGAAGCAGCCTTTTACTAGGTCACATTATTTGACTATCTAGCCCAGAATTGTAGAGTGGCAGGAGTTTTCCAGGGTCTCTTACACATCACCTGCTATGTGATCCAGGGGTGGAACCTGGGACCATTTGAATGCAAAGTATATCCTCTACCACTGAGACACTGCCAATCCCCACAGTGAATTGCTAAAGGTATGGCTTCCCTAATCTCTCTGGAATCCACCCAGGAGGATTCAAAATGGCACCCGCAGGATGAGAGAGCAGGAAGGACCTACCCATATCCTACTCATGTTGCTTCTTGGTAAAAATGGGTATACATTTGTGACTGCAGATAGTCCCATGATGATTTGCTCAATCCTAGTCATGCAAGCCCTGGCTATATGTGGCTTAAAAACTATGATTCGCAGGCCCAAGTCCAAATTATATCCATTGAATTACATAACCTGTGTGGTAGAAGAAGCCCACACAACTTATGCTCTGTATCCAACATTGCTTACCGTCTTCTTACTGTCATTCACAAGAAGGGGGAATCCCCCTGCAACTCACAAAGGTGCTAAGGCAGAATGGGTGAAATTTGCAAATAATTACTTACGTATGTAAATGAGCTAGACCTGAAAAAGAAGGATACAGACAGGCAAAATCTGAACGCTGATTAACCTTCCAAGGTTTCTGTATGTTTTGGGAAATCTCATTTTAATTCTTCTAGAAACACCAAGGAATTGGCAAACATTTTGTATGGGAAAGGAAACTAGGAAGATTGCCAATGGTTACAATGCAGAAGCCATATTTTAAAAGGGAACTCAGGATGTACCTGATATTGCATACATTCATTTATCAATGTGAAGAAGGGCAAGCTGGTGTTTTATACCTCAAGAGTCTGCTTCAGCACCCCTTGAGTGACTACCCTGGTATTATAAGAAGTAAAGCAACAAGAACCAGAAACACCCTGTCACATGGATTCAAACTGCTGACCTTCCAATCAGCAGGCCCAAGGGGCTTGGTGGTTTTAGATCACAGCGCCACCCGCTCCCTTTATATAAGAAGTAAGATATAAATCAATGTCTCCACGCATGATGCATGCAGTGATTACATCAGCCATTTCAAAGGGTTTTGAGTCTGGCAGTTTCCTTACAGACCTCTTTTATATTCAATTACACCTTTTTTATTTGTTTGGAAATGTGGCAAAGTAGTTTGCTTATGGCATATATAAGAAGATTTAGAGATGTGCAAGGAGGACAACATCCAAGCCTTAATGAAACAAACAAATTCAATTAATAATGTAAACCTCTATTGGTTACAATATTTCTAATTGAGAGACAATGTGTTATCTAATTTACCGGTAATAAAATAAAAAATATTGAATCTATCCTTGAGTGAAGGAAGTCAAGAAATGGGTTACCGTTTACCCCCAGAACATAGACATTACCACTATATGTCCACCAGATTCCACTAGGTTTCCAGGAGTGGCTTTTATATCATATGAATGATCACATAAAACATGAAAATCATCAGGGAAGGAAAACGTCATGGAAATGAAACAAAGTGCTGTCTTGAATGCAGCCTGAGAAGGCATACAAGCCTGTATCAGCATAAATGATGCTTCCACTGACTGATTTTTTAATCAGATGAGAGTATGAAACTAGAGTGGCCCTGGTTTTAATCTTTCCTGGTCCTGAAACACAGCTCTGTTATTGAACATTATATACATATTCTTTTAAATTCTGTCTTAAATCCAGCTCAGGGATGGTATTCAAAGACAGACTGGCCCATAAACAGAATGTTCTCCATCCTGGACCATAACAAATCTCCTGGCGTTAAGTTGAGCACAGATACATTCCCCAGTCTGTACAAAGCTGGATGATGCCTACATTTAAGATTAAAACTTTATGGATATCAGATCCTTTCTCAGTGCTGAATGATTTCACTATGCTCCCCAAGACGAGATGTCTAGCAGATCCAAAGTAAGGGAAAGAAAGAAAGAAATACAGGAGGAGAAGATCCTTGCTGAGTTCCTCTTAGGGAAATAACCAGAGGAGACAGTAAGCTATTCATAAGGATTAAGGCTAATGGGTGAAAGTAAATTGTTTTAATTAGGTTTCTGAATTTTAATCCAAAACAAAACTCACTCCAGGCATGCTGCAGATAGCAGCCAACAATCCCCACGGCATCAGATGCCTGTTCAACTTCTCGAAAAGAAGATCGCCGTCATCCCTCACCTCTCCTAACATATGTAGCACTCTTTTTAAATTCATCAGCTGCCTCTCTGCCTGGCATGAAATTGCCTTGATCTTGATTTACAATGGTAGTAAGACTTTTGTTTAGTCTTGCGGTTCACAGTTTAGTAAATATTTTTTAAGTCCACATTTAACAAAGATACAGGATAAGAGTTACTACATTTCTCCGGGGGGTGGGGTGGGCTTGCTCATTTTTTGCATTTGGAGAATATTGCTCCTTTCACTTGCTGGCAGGATTTTATTTCTTTACTGATTTGCACAAGATATATTGGAGGTACTAGGTGGGATCCAGGGATAAAAGACCCATTTAAGACATCTTCTAGCACCCTGCTCCTAAAGCTAGCCCTCTCCTCCAGTGGATCTACAAGACTATGGCATTGCTTCTGCATCCATAAATATCTCTTCACTTAAAGGTATTGTGGACACCACCCATCAAGCAGTGTCTCTGAGCATCCACCCTTTCCTTCAGCAGGGCTTGTGCAACATTCCTGCACTAGACCCACTGACCTGCATTGAGATGCTCAGCAACATTGTCTAGTAAAGCTTAGACCCAAGCAGATCCCTGCTCCATCTAGCTCAGTAAGGTTTATCCCAGAGGTGGAGAAGCTTTTTCAACCTTGCAACATGATATGCAGATGAACTTGGATCCTGACTGTAGGTTTCCCACAGGCATCTGGACCATTAGCCTGATCCAGCAGGGTCTTCTTATGCTCTTACGTTCTTAATGTTGAGATTATCAGATAATTGCATCTCCAAAGGCAACACACACCTACATAGTCTAAAGCAGGGTTTCCCAAACATGGGTCTCCAGCTGTTTTTGGACTACACTTCCCATCATCCCTGACCACTGAGCACACTAGCTAGGGCTGGGAGTTGTAGTCCAACATCATCCCGGAGCAGTGTTTCCCAAACATGGGTCTCCAGCTGTTTTTGGACTACAATTCCCATCATCCCTGACCACTGGTCCTGCTAGATTCAGGTAGGTGAAATAAATAAAAAATTGTCAAAGATTTAAAAATTGCTACTGGACAATTTTTAATTTTTTTATTTATTTCGACTGGTCCTGCTAGCTAGGGATGATGGGAGTTGTAGCCCAAACAGTACTCTTCTTCTTCTACTTCTTCTTCTCCCCTCCCCCACTCGGTTTTTGGGTTGTTCAAGACCACTCTCTCTCTCTTCTTGCACAAGTAACTTGCACATGGAGGGCTGAACCCAACACTGCAGTGCCACTGGTGCAACAGAATGCTGGCGCAGCACTGGAGACATTGCAAAAGGATTGGAAGATCCTTTGGCCCAACATTGGTGCTGCAATCTGTGTGCGTGGGCCAGGAGTTTGCCACAGGCATCCAGATTCCAATCTTTGTCTCTTGACTCAAATAATGCATGTATCCATTAGCACATTCAGTATCAGTGAGCTCCAAGATAGAATCCTGTGCTGTGGAAAATAAAGGTTTTCTTGGTTCAAGATTACTTGTGCAGGCAGGCCCCATGATCCTTGCCTACATGTGAAACTTGGTTCCTATCCTCTGTGAAGCCGAGGAAGTTAGTTCTTCACTTCTCATACTCAACTAAAACGTCAGCAGGGAACTGTCAGATTTACTGGGCACAATGGTACAAACTGTTCACTATATCCTGTTTTTAAATGTCAACTTTTTTTTCCTCTGTGGGTGGGCTGACTAAACAGAGACTTTTAACATGGTACTTTGCTGTTTTCTAAACAGAGCAGCTACGCATGCTATCTAGTTTATATACAGCTTTTTAAAAAGCAGGGCACCCTTATAAATATGCTGGGTTTAAAAGAAACTGACCTGACCAAAAAAAAAAAAAAAAGTGTTTTGTTTATAATATCTAAACCTTTTATTCATTTGAGGATTTATTTATTTATTTTTTAAAAAAACATATTTTACTCATTACTTTCCTGTCTGCCTGGTTTTCTGTGTTTTCGAAATAATTATGCATAGATCTTACAGTACAGTACAGCCAATGTTTTTTACAGAGGTTTTTTTTTTTTTTGTTCTGACACACAACACGGAATGTAGCTAATCAAAACAGATGTGTTTACCTTGCGCTGCTAGCAGTAATTTTAAAAGGATACATATAAAAACGTGTTTTGGTGTTTCAGCTGTGCAACATGGAATAAAAGCTGTAAATGCCAATTCATACCAAATTATGGAGAATAAAACAAACAAACATTCTAAAACAAATACAGTGGGTTGGGGTTCTTTTTTAAAGGACAAGCTCTGCAGCAGGGTTTAGATGCTCCTCTCGTTCCTTAGGGCTTTTCTGTATGATTACTACATCCCCTCCACACATTCACGTTTTGACTTCCTCCACTGCAAGGAACAACCTTTCTTTCACAGCAACAGACTTGATATTGGGACATGATATCATACCAGAGATGTGCAGAAGAGATTCACTTCAGTACAGTGGTACCCCGGGTTACATATGCTTCAGGTTACAGACTCCGCTAACCCAGAAATAGTGCTTCAGGTTAAGAACTTTGCTTCAGGATGAGAACAGAAATCGTGCTCCAGCGGCATGGCAGCAGCAGGAGGCCCCATTAGCTAAAGTGGTGCTTCAGGTTAAGAACAGTTTCAGGTTAAGTACGGACCTCCAGAACGAATTAAGTACTTAACCCGAGGTACCACTGTACTCCAAAGCTTCAATGCAAAGGGAAGGCCAGTGTTGTGTAGGGGTTAGGCTGTAGGGCTGGGACCTGGGAGAGCAGGGTTCAAATCGCCACTCAGCCATAAAGCTCATGACCTTAGGCCAGCCACAAAATTTCATAATTTTGTAAGACTTTTTTGAAGAGTGATTAACTAGTAGTTGCAATGTTCAGAGGTCCGCTCCACACTTTTGTATGAGTTCTGACTAAGCTGTGCACAAATGGCCTCTTGAAATTAGGTATCTACCCTGTTGATGACGAGAGAAGAAGAATTGCTATGCCACTTCTAGTTTACAGTTGACCAGCAATGGCTGGGTGCTGTCTGGAAGCACCCTTCAGGGGCATGATCACGTACACAGAAATTCACATTGTGTGGAAAAATTATTGGCCAGCAACTCTCCAGGTTCTTTTGCTCGTCAGAATCCAACTCACTTTCTCATCCCAAGTGGAAGTACTAAAAACTTCATGTGTTCTTAATTTCATACTGGACAGATATTGGCTGTATTATTCCAAGAGGGGCTTTCAGGAAAATCCACTCTGCTTTCTGACTCCATTGTATCGCCTCATCAATAGGAGTATAGCATCTAGTTGAAGGGAAGTAATAGTGCCACTGTATTCTGCTCTGGTCAGACCTCACCTGGAGTACTGTGTCCAGTTCTGGGCACCACAGTTCAAGAAGGACACTGACAAACTGGAACGTGTCCAGAGGAGGGCAACCAAAATGGTCAAAGGCCTGGAAACAATGCCTTATGAGGAACGGCTAAGGGAGCTGGGTATGTTTAGCCTGGAGAAGAGGAGGTTAAGGGGTGATATGATAGCCATGTTCAAATATATAAAAGGATGTCACATAGAGGAGGGAGAAAGGTTGTTTTCTGCTGCTCCAGAGAAGCGGACACGGAGCAATGGATCCAAACTACAAGAAAGAAGATTCCACCTAAACATTAGGAAGAACTTCCTGACAGTAAGAGCTGTTCGACAGTGGAATTTGCTGCCAAGGAGTGTGGTGGAGTCTCCTTCTTTGGAGGTCTTTAAGCAGAGGCTTGACAACCATATGTCAGGAGTGCTCTGATGGTGTTTCCTGCTTGGCAGGGGGTTGGACTCGATGACCCTTGTGGTCTCTTCCAACTCTATGATTCTATGATTCTATGACCTTCTTCGCAGCAGGACCATTTTTGTGCTGCAGCTGACATAGGTTACTCTTGTGGCCACATCAGTTTGTGTATCAGATGTTCTTTGAGCAGATGATAGTCTGATTCAGACATACTAACGAAACATAGTTTGTTGTTATGTGCTTACACAGTTCCCCCTACCTTCCATCTCTCATTTGTGCATCTGGGAGGAGATGTAAAGCTTCCTTTGAGAAGCTAATTAGCTTCCATCACAGAGTTCCAGTGTGTTGTGAGAGTCAGTGTACTGTCATGGTTAGAGTGTTGAATGAGGACCTGGGAAATCAGGTTTCAAATCCCCACTCAGCCATTAAACTCACTGGGTGATTGTGGGACAGTCAGTCTCTCAGTCTAATTCACAAGGATGAACTGAGGATAAAATGGGGGAAGGGAAGGAGCATGTATGCTGCCTTCAACTCCTTGGGGAAAGGTGGGATATAAATGTTATACATTTTAAAAACCAAAAATACTTTCTTCTAAATATATGAAACTGGTTTGTACAAACCAAGATACCAAACTAGGACCTAAACCATGGCTTGGTCCCCTAGTTTGAACTATGGTTTGTACAGGTCATAGCTTCCTGGGACTCAGCTACATTCGTAAAGATAAAACACTTTATATGCGTTATAACACTGTGGCATCAGATGGTGCTGTGGAGTGCCACTTTCATCAACATGATTTCCCTTTATGAAGTTCACAACGCGTTTAACTGAAATGCCCAGTAGTTAATTCAATAGGATTAATTCCAAGTATTTCAGCCTATACCTGGAACAGTGGGGAAGGAGGTAGCGGATGAGCCTGAGATTTATAACGACAAGCCATGCTTTGTTGCAACATCTGATGTGGGACATTATATATGGTGGTTTGAATCAAGTTAGATCTAATTCTATGAGAAATTTAATTCACAGCAAAATACTAGTGCAAACAAGGCTTGTCATTCTTAGCTTAAGCATATTACGTGGAAGTAATTCCCACTAAAATCAGCGGGGCATACTTGTTCTAAGTATTGTGTTCAGGATCAGGGTGGAAATCACTTCCTCCATTTTCAAAAGTGACTTACAGGGAATTTCCATATGCGGTTTCATTTTATCATCTTCAGAGTTGTATAATTTTAATGGAAACCCATCTGGTTGTTTAAAAGCCTGTTCCATGCTTCCCAGATCCTGGTACCCAAAACACAGCTCCACTGTGACGATGTTGGAGGACCGAGCATTCTTTTGGATGTGTGGGAAATGGCATGCATGTTTATATGGTCGTGGTTTCACCTTACGCATGGACCACCAGGCTTTAATGACACATTTGGCCACAGAAGGTTCAGGCCACTGACCACTTTGTTTACCCCACTGAGCCAACTCACTGGCAAAGTGAAAGTTTCTGTCTCAGTTGCCAAAACATGGGATAAGACAAAAGATTGCTTGTCCATTTTTGCCACTTGAATACAAACATGAGAGATTCTTAAGGAACACATATTTTCCATGTTTATAGAATCTGTTACGGAGAGATGTCACTCATGCTATTTTGCCGGGAAATATGTAAATTCAGTTTTGGGAAGTGCACTTAGGCAACAATTACGTTTATTAAAAAACTGAATAAATTCCAATAACTTGTAAGTGCCCTTTTAAAGAGAATAGCTTGGCATGTTCATTTATACACATGCATGAGAGGGAGGGATAATTATATATGTGCAGTAGGATGTCCATGCTCTGTGTAATGCCTGTGCATTGTCACAATGATTTAACGCACATATATATATTCACACAGGGACACGGGTGGCGCTGTGGGTTAAACCACAGAGCCTAGGAATTGCCGATCAGAAGGTCAGCGGTTCAAATCCCCACGACGGGGTAAGCTCCCGTTGCTCGGTCCCTGCTCCTGTCAACCTAGCAGTTTGAAAGCACGTCAAAGTGCAAGTAGATAAATAGGTACCGGCTCCGGCGGGAAGGTAAACGGCATTTCTGTGTGCTGCTCTGGTTCACGAGAAGTGGCTTAGTCATGCTGGCCACATGACCCGTAAGCTGTACGCCGGCTCCCTTGGCCAATAAAGTGAGATGAGCGCTGCAACCCCAGAGTCGGCCACGACTGGACCTAATGGTCAGGGGTCCCCTTTACCCTTTATATATTCACACAAATGTGAAAATTAGCAACTTATGGACACAGGAAATTCCCTTGTACTGAGTCAGACCATAGGTCTGAGTCAGATGCTGGCAGTGGCTTCCCAGGGTTTCAGACACCGGCATTCCTCAGTCCTACCTGGAGACACCAGCAATTGAACTTGGGACTTTCTGCATGCAAGGTGGATCTACAACCAAGCAATGGTCCTTCCACAGTTCACAGCAGAAAGCAAGAATCACCACCCCACAGTACAGTGGCATATTGCATTGATACCTGGAAGTTATTTGTAACTCCTTTGAATTTGGCATAACACCTTGCATTTTTTAACCATCCACCCATTCATCATAGCAAAGATGCAAAAGAATAGTCTCAGGCCATTGGCGATCTCTTTAGGAACGGAGTAGGGTGGGATATAAACGGTCCAGGGTAAAGATAGAGATGAGGTAAAGGGCTTTTTCTGTCCTTGAGCTCAGATTGTAGTACAGGGCATGACCATAGTTCAGTAGTAGAGGATCTGCTTTGCATGCAGAAGGTCCCTTGTTCAGTCCTTGGCATTTCTTGGTAGGACTGGGAGTGTCTCCTGCCTGAAACCTTGCAGAGGCACTGCCAGTCACTTTGAGCTAAATGGACCAATTGGTCTGACTCAGTACAAGGCAGCTTCCTGTGTTGCTGTGGCTTTTCTAGAATGGAAATTCTGGTCCCTTTGTTGACATAGGACACAACTCTATCCTGAGTCAGAGTTTCCACAACTTGCTTGCCACTGCCAGAAATTCATACAGTGCTTCGTCAGTGGAGGTAGACTGGATTACTGCAAAAGTGACCTTGCTGTGGTCATTGCAGTCATGTTTGTGGCATTTATCATCTCAATCATTTAACAATATTTATCCCACAGTAAGAAAGCCAAAAGGTTTGGCAGCTGATCCCAACCATTTAAGTGTTACTTCTTGCCCCCAAGGCAGGCATGAGAATGAGGAAGTATGTTGCTTTTCTCCTAGTGTTCAAGAGACCTGGAACATCAGCCAGAGGGATTGCTCTTGATATGATGGTGACAATGGATATCCAGCCAAAAATGGATTTTGTAATACATTCTGGAAGTCACAGTGAGTATAGGATTTGTCTCCAGAGGGAGGAAGTAGGGCAGGCAAGGCAAATGACAAATGGATTACCATTCAGCAACACATTTTCAGTCAGAAGGCCTTTGCACCTACCAACATGAATGGCAGGGTTCAGCTCAACACAGTGCACAAATATAGCATATTGGACCTATAACATATCTGTATATAGCACAGTGGACCTATAGCATGTCTGACTGTGTTCCTTGAGTATGTGATTATGTCAAACCCCATCCTGAGTGTTTGGGGGAGGAAAGGCAGTTTGGAAATAAAATAAATCAGCTGGCAAAATGAGCTTCTGGCCACATCCAGAAGCAATGTCAGGTTCAGGAAGTCTCCCAAGCTCTGAATCTTATTCTTAAGGGTAGTATAACAGGTTATGCACCTACATCATTCAAAATAGATTTCCCAGGCTACCCCCCACCCACATCAAAATGCTAATCTTATGTGGATTTAGCCTTAGTTTTAGTCCCTCGGTGATCAGACATTTGGTCAGAATTTTAGCAGTTTCACCAGAACCAGATGAGAAACGAGAAATGGTTGTGGGCAGCATACTGGTGTCATCACACACCAAATACCCTGAGGGCCTTTCAAATGTGTGTTTAAGTAAAATAATGTACTTCTGTTTGTGTGTATTTATTCATTGAACTAATACCCCATCCTTCCTCTTGAAGGAACCCAGGGCACTTTCCCTCTTGACATACACTAGATGCAACATTGGTCCCGGATATCTGGGTGACAACGGTGGCAACAAGTGCACTTATGCCCTTTCAACTGGTGTGCTAGTTTTGTCTCTTCCTGGAGAAGGCAATTCTGGCCACATTTCTGCATATCTTAGTCAATTCTGGATTAGATTCCTGTGGTATGTTTTGTGTACAATTGATGAACGTTTGAAAACTGCAGTTGGTACAAATTGCAGTGACCTGAATGCCTTCAGCTGTCTGGGTTTTAAAACTTATTACACCAGACTTTTACCATCTGCACTAACTCCTTGTTTGTTTCCAGGCCCAGTTTAACTCACTGGTTTTTACGTATAAAGCCCTAAATGGCTTGGGATCAGGGTATCTGAAGAACCTCCTCCTTCCAGACAAACCACCCCACAAATTACGGTCATCATCAGATGCCCTGTTCCGCGTCAAGGGAGATGCAGGTAGCAGGTCACAGAAAATGGGGCCTACTCTTGATTGTGGAACTCTCTCCCAAAAGAGGTTTGACTGGTCCCTTCACTGATAGTTTGTAGGTGGGCAGAGTCAAAGCATTTTATTTTATGGAGTTTAATTGTATGTCAACTTCACACATTGCAGTTCTTATTTTGTTTCTTTACCTAGTAATTTGGCTCTTCTCGATTTCTATTGTACCAGCGGTGTGTTTTAATTATTGTGAATCATCACGGGGGCCCTCATGGGGGCTGAAAGGTGATATATGAATGTTTCAATAAGCAAATAAATAAGGGACACCAAGGGGGCAGCTGAGGGCAATCCCAAATAGAGTGAGAACTGCAGCAGAGACATCGTGGTGGAACCATACCCTAAAAGGATGTGCAGCGTGACAGGATAACTGAAACAATTTGAACTTGCCATTTACAAGAAGCAATTAACATTGCATGTTACAGAGTAGAACCTACAGCACGCAGTACAATTTGTTATAACTTGGTGTCAGCTGATTTTGACTGGTTTGTGGCTGCAAACTGATATTAACCACGACAAAAAGTGACTCTGTTTGGCTTTTTATTTCCATGCAGACATGGTAGACTTAATATGTCCATGTCTGATGACATTAAAATTATCTTTCTTTTCTTTTTTAACTTTAACAAATGTGATCTGCGCATTTAATGTGTCCTCTCACCATTTTCCTTTGTGGCAACATGCAAGCTATATTTGGTGTTGCTGCCTTCTCTGTCAGATTATTTAGTGCAGGCTGCATAACCAGTGTGTGTATTTTTCTTTTTAATGGGTCATTTCACTGCCACATACCTAAACAGCTGGAATGAACTGATACTTAGTGATGGTAACATTCTGGGCAATGTTAACATCTGTTTCTCTTTGGAAATTTAAAGGCCAGTTGAGATTTAGAAAGCAATGGATCAGTATTGCACTACTAACTTCTTACTCTATATGTGGCATATTTTAATAGACCAATCTTAGTAATTTGGAGAATGTGGGCTTATCTTCCACCATGTGGTTAAACTGTCACCGCAGCCAGTATTAGAAAAGTAAACCTTAATTGGAAATTATAGCTTTCCATTAAAAAGTAGCCCTGGAACCTTGCTTTTCTTATGTTGAGGAATCTTTTGACACATCAGAAAATCGGTGGCTATTCAGTCCAATCGGTCCAAATCAGTCCAATTCAGGAAAATCGGTGGCTATTCAGTCTATGGGACAGTTTGTGTAAAGCTGTCTCCTGATAGATAAAAGTAGCTATGGCTCCAATCTTATATACTTACCTGGGTGTAAGTCCCATTGAACTCAGCAGGACTTACTTCTGTGTAAGGATGCACAGGATTACACTTGTAAATGACAGTAGGTGGATTTTTAATAAAATCTGGGGTGATTCAGTTCTCTCAATTCCTCATTTTTCCAGTCTAAAATTCAGTTCTCCACATTTTGCAGTGATTTGCATTTTTAAAAAAATTATTGTGAAAGTAATTAGCATTTTAGGGTGAATCCACCTAATAAACACATTTTAATACACTGTTTTGACTAATGTGCACATTTTTGCAAGAAATTTCCCCTAAGATAATGCATTTATGCCTATTATTTTCAGTAAGATTTGGCTTTAAATGCATACTGAACCACATTTCTCCTCCATCCCTACTTATGCTCTCTCAACAGGAGTCCTTTGGGCATTTTATCTGCCTTCAGTTCTCCCTCTCCCCTGCCTTTGGAATGCAGAATTGGGCTTTAAAATAAAATTAAGGCAATAAATAAAACCTGCAAAACAATCAATCAGTAAGTAATTAAATTAAAGAAATCAGTAGTATGCAATACCTCCCCCCCAAACCCCTAAGAACCTGCAAAATAAAAAATAATAAAACCCCCTCTGTATAGCTCAATGGTAGAACACATACTTTGCAGACATAAGGTCAGAGTTCAAAGTTCAAATCCCTGGCTCCACCAATTAAATCAGAGTGGCCCACCTTTCATACCAAGTGGGCCACAGAGTATTTTGACACAGAACCTGCAGGCACCACACTGCCTTGTCATGCAGGGAAGGAGGGAGCAAGGCCTATGTTACAAGCTGGAGTAGGCTTGCAACAGGTGAGGGTCACATGCCTCGTCAAGCCCAGATGCTGCAATCTGCATGCAAAGTCCAAAAGGGAAGTGGAGCTGAAGTGCTGTGTCTGCTCAACTGCCCATGTTGATGGGCCTCAGCTTGTTCCAGGATCTCTGTGGAACTTTGAACACATGGATTGACCCTGGGCTGGGGGCTTGACATATTGACTTGACACCAGGTAGGCCAGGGGTTTGGGATGGGGGTGGGATCAAATGTTGCTGAGGGCCACCCAAAAAATCCTTGAGGGCCACATGTGGTTCCCAGTAGGACTGGGAAATATCTCTTTTTGACACCCTGGAGTGCCAATACCTGTCACAAGTAGAGAATACTGGGCAAAATGATTTAAGTCAATGACTAGCAGCCAAAGGAGTAAATCACTTCACACTTAAAAACCACCTGTTCTCTGTAAATATGGCAGTTGCCTAGCATCAAAAACCAACAGAGAGGGGGCTGGAATGACTTTTCCCTTGAGAGGAAGTTCTACAGTTCTTGTGCCACCATTGAGGAGTCCCTGTTGCTGGTTAGTCCCACCATATTTCAGTGAGGAGTGGCACCTGGAGCATAGCCTCTGAGGAACATCTGAGGATATGGGTGGTTTAACAAATTATTTTAGTTATCATGGTCACAGCCACTGAGGGTTTTAGTTTAAAGGTCAACACCAGAAGTTTGAATTGAGCCTGGAAGCAACAGGGAGTCAACAAAGATGTTTTAAGATTGGCCACATAAGATCCCTGCAGCCTCCCACATCAGCAAATTGGTGTCTGAATCATGAACATGCTGAAGCTTCTGAGAACATTTGAAAAGCAGACCCATATAAAGTGTCTACAGTAGCCCAGTCCTAATATGATTAAAACATGGTGTTCTGTGGAACTGGCATTTCTTTTCAATTGCCCTAATACCAATGAATTCAGTTTCCTAAACTGCTACTGTTCTATAAGAGGTTGTTGGCATCTGTCTTGAGACAATGGAGTGCACCTTCAGGAATGAAGTCCAACCAGTGTAGCACCTAAGTGACATCTGACAGGCACAAGCCTTTGCAGCGTGTATGGAGGTCCTGGGCTGCCCCAACTACAGTATTTGGGAATTGGCCTTTAACCCCGTACAAAAACGGGATACAAATGCTAGCATGAGAAGTCTAATATTTTGACCCTACTCCCTTGGCTCTCACTTCTGAAGATCCTATTCCCTCAATTCCAGGATAAATACAAAGTTCAGTGGGAACTTTCACTGTAGCTTCTCTGCTGAGTAAAATGTTGTCTCTTGCCTTAATTCTGGAAATAAACTGATCCAAACTAACCCAAAGAATTTTATTCTTTTTGTTCCAATGCAAAAGCACACGAGAAGGAAAGAATCTATCCTCTGGCTATAGTTCACAGGCCAGGGAATATTTTTAGAGTATTTGGTTGTATTTCTTAAACATTAGAAAAGGAAGATCCTACTGAACATATAATTCCCCAATGAAATTTCCAGACTCCAGCACCACTCATAGAAGAATTAGAATAGCTGACACTCCATATCCTTAAAACATGTAGACGTTGCACCTCTTGCTCCTGTCTGATTCACGTCCACCGTTGGTAGCCTAGGACTTCAAAAAGCTAGCACAGGAGATTGTAAACATCCAATCAATGATAATACATTTAGTCTTCAGGAGGGGAAAGTTCTCTTGTACTCAGGTAGATGGACTGCTCGTCCAATCCCACAGGCTCTTCTTATGTTCTTATTTCTATTCCTTCATCAACCAATCTTCACTGATTTCATTTAAACTTAGCCTTTACTATGGGGTTATTCAGCATCAGTCAATCAGCCCTAAATTTGCCATTTCAGTTACACCAAAACCTGATCCTTCCTTATTCCTCTCCCTTCTCTCTATTTTCCTCAGAGAGCTACAATTCCCATAGTGGTTTAACCATCAACCCTTATTCCCAGAGCAGTCTGGGAAGTGTGGCTCTGTGAGGAGACTAAGGGTCTCCTAACAACTTTCAGCATCTTTCAACTGCAGTTCCCAGAATTCTTTGCGGGAAGGCATTGTTTAAAGTGGTATGATAATGCTTTAACTATATAGTACAAATGGTGCATAACTGAAGTCATAGCATGCTTACTCAGAAGTAAGTTCCAGTTAGTCTGCTGTCCTGAATAAATGGATTTGGCCATACATCTCTGTTTTCTGCCTATGAAGTTAATTAGACCAGCAAATGAAATATTTCTAACTGCTATGAAAGGGCAAATATTTCTTTCTAAAAATTAGAATGCAAGCTAATTCGTTTTAACCTTCAATAATAAACTTGTTCCTTCTCTACATGCCTTTGCTTTAACCAAACAGACTGTTAGAATGTACTGCTTAATTTTAAGCACATGAGTCATGGAGTCACATTATGGGCACATTTGCCTCAGCAGCAACTGTGGGTTTTGTTGTGGGAATTCTCCCTGGTTTGGATGGTTTTTTTCACATGTTTTTCCAAGCAAACAACTCCCCAGACTATTGTAAACTTCTGCAAGAAACTCACTGCTGCAAAGTGTAGCCTATTACAAGGTACATCTAAATGCATTTCCTGCAGTATGTATTGCTGGAAAAGAATACTTTGTGATAATGCCATCTCCCACCTGTCCTGGCTCCCAGGAAGAGGAAAAAAATACATAATATGGATATCGACACACTATATAAAGAACAATGCAGGTGCTGATTAAGAACATACAAAAAGAGGGATGGGGATTCTGTTGCCTTCCAGATGTTGGACTCCAATTCCCCATCAGCCCAAGGCAGCATGACTGGGAGCTATGATTTGAACAACATCTAGAGGGCCACCAGTCTCTCATCTCTGTACTAAAGTTACATCCAACTTTAGCAGCATGGTTCTAAGACCCTCTTTACACAACACATTTTTTGGGAGGGGGGAACCCCCTATGGTTTAATGTTTTTGATAGTGAAGCCTACCCCATGTATTTGATGTTATTGTTCAGATAGACCTTTGCAGAAGAATGTGTAGCCTCCTTTTTCTTCCTTCAGTTGTCCCTCGCCTGCTCTTTGAGTCTCTTGAAGCGCTACAATATCGATGTTAAAATGTTGCAGCTCTCTTGCAGTGATGGCAGTTCTGCATTCAGGATGCTCGCTGTCTGTGTTATCTGACAAAGTCCGTATATTCCATGTTCCAAAGTTCATTTGTCTTTTACGACTGCTAGGTGGTGACCCCACTGGGCACGGTAATCCAGTCAGGGGGGAAAAGGAGGCAGACTGTGTTTAGGCACCTTTTCTAGCCCCTCCTCCTTTTTTGGGTGAGCAGCGTGGATCCTAAGTAGGGCTGCTCAGTCATGGATACAGCTGCCAAGCTGCTCAACTACCTCGTTCCTTGAATCAGAATGACTGAATCTGTATCCACCGAATTTCTAAAATGGCAGTTGCTGCTATTATAGAGTCCTTCCAGATGAGGGCTTAATATTGCAAATTGGTCATAGAAATATTGCAAATGGGTCACAGATATTGTAAATGAGACGTTGGCAACCTTTTTTAAAAAATTGTTGCATTTTCTGCAGAAAGGGCAAATTCAGATTGGAGGAGGGGATAGAGGCTGGCATTTTGGTACTGTCAACTTTGCGTAGATACTGTGGAAATGCATGAGAAGCACAAATGCCACAGCAGACAGTCATAGGCAAGTGTGTTAGAATTCATACTGCCTGAAATGGAAGCTTTCCTGAGATGTTTGCATGCTTGCAATTACTCAGCAGGAAGTAATCACAGTGCTTCTTTATTATTGCTAAACAGGTCCCAGGCCTGAGCCATGCTATTTTTAAAAAAAGTTCTAATTTAAGCTTTAACCAAACTAAGTTCCATGTAGGAGGTGAATAATGAAATAGAACCCTTCCATTGTGCAGATGGAACAGATATGACCGAGAGTCAAGAAAAAAATTGTACATGTTTCTTAGAATTGTTGAGAATCCAAAAGGTCACACACACTTTGGAGAAAGAAAATAGGAATAGTTTTATCCTCTTTCCAAAGAAAATGTTTCCGTAGTCCAAGGAATTAGAGATGTCCAATAACATTTATGTTCAAGAGCTCAGTACCCCCATTCCCATCCTGGTGTCTCTTGAACTTGCTGCTGGGTGGATATTATGAATCTAGGAATACAGTATCAGAAAGTTATATTCAAGTGAATTGGGTGACTTTTGTGTGTGTATTTAAATAACTTTCACATCACAAACTCAAATACATACATGCCTCCAAAGACCTTTAGCTCCAGGTGAATAGGTTTTTCATTTGCACTAAAGTTTTTCTCACATTCCATCTGAAATGTTCTGTCCAGAATCATCTTCCTTGCTTGTTGTCCTGTTTTAGGAACTGGGACTAGTAACCAGATCCAATAAAGCAGATTTTATAGTTCATAAGGTGATGGTTGCATTTGATAATGCTATTTTAGCCATTCATCTTTGTAAGTGATACAGCTGCTTATCATGCATGGGAAGAGTCTGAAACCTCCTGTCTTCCCTCTGCAAAGTGGTTTAATTCACTTTTGGGAAGCAAGGAAAATTATATTGGAAGAACTAGAGGTACTGAAAGAGGACTGTTGTTTACCCTTTAATTTTAGTACTTTGCCTCTCATAAACTCTCTATTCCTTTATTGTGTTTCATGCTCCATTGTCGTGAATGATTATTTACAAATTGGTGGAAATTGTGTGATCTGGTAAAACAATCATCAGTTGGTTCTAACTTGCTTTGAGTCATTTACAAAAAGGTTGGAAACAGTATTAAAGATCTCACACCGGGGCTAACAGCCCAAATCCTATTTCACAGGGGCATACCCAACTGAGTTCAGTAGAATTAATTCCTTACCCATACTTCAGAACTATAGGGATGTTACTTCTGGAGCATATGAGTGGGTCATTGGGCTGTTTATTGCCAAGCAAAGGAACACTCAGTCCAAAAGACCCTGCTTTCCCACTCATTGTACCAAGTTGAACTGATACTGAACTGATTTTTCCATTGGAAAGTTAACCCCTTGTCTCTGAGCTATATAGTACCCCAAAAAATAGCCCTATTTGATTTTGTTGTACTTCAGTAGGATAGCTGTTCCAAACCATTCCAAACTTTTGAGCTTGAGGAGTTTTGTAGATCTCAAACTCATTCCTTAACCAAGTAAGAATACGAATTATCACATAAAAAAGGGAAAGAGTCCAGTCCAGTGAGGAACGAATATATGAGCTTAAGTCTGGTAGACCTTGAGCTTCAGTTGCCTGTTCCTTTTGTTCATGACATGACCTGCACCTTTAATAGTATTCCATGTTGTGGTGGCTGTTCTGTTTGGTGACACGGACATGTGTGCGTGTGTCCATCAATATTCTCTTCCTTTCAACTGCATCTGGGGAGTAGAGCAGGGAGGAAAATCTGTTCACCACATGCCATTTTTCAGATGTAGCATGGTTTGGTCATACATCCTCTTAAAGCGATTTGGCCACTTGTCATCTGGAAGTATTTTAAAAGGCACCTCGAGGGGGGGGGGGGTGGATAACAAAGCAAATAGTGCTGGTTTACCACAATGGAACAGATATGGAATGTGATCAGTTAGCTGCAAGCTACAGATAAACACACACACTGAGGAGCCAGCAAAGACAAACAGAAACCATGTTATCATCCGGTCAAACAAGAGGAGTTTGGAGTAAATTGATGGCATTGTTTATATATTTCTCTCTCCCCCACCCCACCCCAAAGAGGTAGCTGAGAGGTTTTGAAAGTCTCTCTCTCTCTCTCTCTCTCTCTCTCTCTCTCTCTCTTATAGGCCTCCAGTAGCTTCGGTTTATTTTTATATGTCTCTTCTGGGGTTAGGTGGGTCATATTATTTATTTCATGAGATGTGTTGTGTATTCTTTTGTATGGAATGCAAAAGAATAACTGGAGTAACCATGGGACTATCCTGTTTTTGTCACTTTAGGTAAAACAGCATAAATCTTACTCTTAAATATGTGTAGTTGGAAAATATTACTTCTGTTATTGCCATTGTACTATGAAGTCATTATATCCTTTCTCACCTTTCTCCTGTATCTGATGCAAATAATGTGGCTTATAACTAGCTTAATTTCAAGCTTAAAGAACCTTTTGCAAAATGAGATTAGTTCTATCCTATGTAAGCAAGGGTTGACAGGTTTTGAGTAGTCAACTGAAACTTTGTCATCAATAGGATGTGCCCTTGCCACGAAGGAGTGGAGTCTTGTGTCTGATTTCATGGTGCATCTTTGAGCTCCAACCACTCAGCAGACACAGAGAAAAGCCATGTGCCTTTTCTGCCCTTCAGCAGTTTCAAGCTGGAAGGAATGGGACATGTGGCATGAGGTCAAAGGCAAACAGAAGCTCCTCTGCCGCAGTGGTGGAGGAAGCCGCTCAGGCACCTGGGATGGCGTGCCCAGGGACGGGGCGCACTGCCTATGGAGTGGACTGGACCACGGGGCCTCTGGAGTCTGCCTGCCTCCTCCCACTCATCTGCCTTACAGCTGGAGGGAAAGCAGCAGGTGGACCGGTTGGGCAGCGCAGAGCCTGCGCATGCCCAAGCCACCGTGTCTCTCCCAGGAGAGATGTGTGGCTCGGGCATACTGCAGGCCCTGCGGTGAGTGCCGCCTGGCATTTTGTCACCCCCCTCAGTAGTGACACCCGGGGCAGACCACACCCACCGCACCCCCCTTCCTCCACCCCTGCTCTGCCATTCCCTCAGCTTGGAACCAGTGAGGGGACAGCAAAGTCATGCAGTCTTGTCTGTGTGTCTGCCAGGCAGCTGGAACTCCAACTACCCAGCAGGCACAGATAATAATAATAACAATAACAACAACAACAACAACAACAATAATAATTAATAATAATAAAATAATTTATACCCTATCCATCTGGCTGGATTTCCCCAGCCATTCTGGACAGTTTCCAACAGAATATTAAAATGCAATAGTCTATTAAGCATGAAAAGCTTCCCTAAATAATGCTGCCTCCAGCCTAAAAGTCTGGTAGTTGTTTTTCTCTTTGACATCTGGTGGGAGGGCGTTCCACAGGGCGGGTGCCACTACCAAGAAGGCTCTCTGCCTGGTTCCCTGTAACTTGGCTTCTCACAGCAAGGGAACCACCAGAAGGCCCTCGGCGCTGGACCTCAGTGTCCAGGCATAATGATGGGGGTGCAGACGCTTCTTCAGGAATACTGGACCGAGGCCGTTTAGAGACAAATTAACATGCCTGCACGTTTCTCCAGTGAGATGGCAAAGGTTTGCTTTGGCTCTTGCACCCAGCAACTAGAGAGCTAAAACAAATTACAGATGTCTTCCCATTGTGTTAGACTTGCCTATTGTGTGTGTGTGGTTTTTAGCTTTCATTTTGTTCTGATTTTCATATTCAGTTTTAGTGATTGTTTCTTGATCATAATCTTATAAGTCATCTGATATCGTTCTTTTGGCATTATGAATAAGCCTGACTAGATTTAAAATAAATAAATAAATATTCCTGCATTTCTTATTCAAACCAGTTCACATTTTGTGATCTAAAAGCTTTAGGAGCGGCTGACTACACTATGTGGTTTCAGGAGGTCTGTAATCTGTTGGTAGCCCTCCATAACCCCCAGCCTGCCCTCCCAAATTTTATTCCTAAAGTCCAATGTAACATGTTTATTATTCTGTAAATCGCATATACCGCCAGTGTTGTGTTTTGTTCTGGTGACACTCAGTGGTACGCAGTGCTGGCACTTTTTTTGCTAGAAAAAAAGGACTGGCTTTGGGTCACTTTCTGAGAAAGGTGACTAATAAATGCAGTTGATGATGATGTATAGGGCTGCCTTGTAGTTAGTGAGGTTAATGTTGTTAATTAAAGCAGAGTTTCATTGATACTTAACCATGAGGCAGACACTCTTATGTTCAAAGTGGGTCATTGTCTGCAGTGGAATGTGAGTGCCATCCACTCCTGGTACTTAAGAGGTATCAGCTGGGATCTGTCACTACTCAGGGCAAAGTACCAAGGTACCAATCTCATTACAAACAGCATTACATTAGCATAGTTTAAAATACCTATGTTTGTCTTGACAACGAAAGTGGGTATTTTGGGCTCTCTCCACCCCAGTTGTTCCTTGTTCATGCTAACATTTTAAAACATGTCCTATAAATGCAATATAAAATTGAGCTGTAACTCTGTCAAAATGTATGTGGGGTCATTCTTCACTGGCTCCAATCCTTTTTTTTCTTCCAATATTGTATAGACTTCTTAAGTCAAAGAATCAGCTGGTGCTATTGAATTCATGGGGCGTGGGGGGTTTCACTATACAGAAATCAGGTGATGAAAATCTGATATTTCTTGACCTGACTGACCTCCTTGAAAGGCTCGGGTTTCTCCACATCTGCGTCTGTACTGCAAAATTATAGTTGTTTAGTATTGGTATAGCTGTTTATGTACAAGAAGAACAAGCAGGGAATGAGACTAGAATAAACATAATGTCATTCATACAAATCTTGATTACAGTAGGATAATCAAACTGGCACCAATGGAGAACGTTGAATGCAAAATAAGTTAACCTGCCAACTTATGATGGGGGGGGGGGACCTCAGACGTCTTCTGGGGTCTTTGTCCTTACAGTACATAATAAGAGTTTGCTGGATCAGGCCAATGGCTCATCTAGTCCAGCATCTTGTTCTCACAGGAGTCAACCAGATAGATGCCTATGGGGAACCTGAAAGCAGGATCTGAACACAGCAACAACATTCTTTTTCCTCATAATTCACAGCAACTGATGTTCAGAACAACTGATTAAACACAGCCTTTGTGGCTAGCAACCAATGATAACCTTATCCTCCACGAGAGGATCTTGTGTATGGTTATGGCATGTCAAAAAAAGTCCATCTAACCTCCATTTGCTTATGGAGTTGTGAAAGTTGGTTACTTAAATGTAGAAAGTTCCAGAAGCAAATCAGAATGCAGATCTGTCAGTGTCTGTTTTCTCCATCTCACCATCTGCACAAACTAGGTGCATGTCAGAAAGGAGAACTTCCTCCATCTCAGAATGGTTCAGGGAACTCTGGAAATTGTAGCTCTGCAAGGGGACTGAGGGTCTCCTAACAACTCAAAGCAACCTTAACAAACTGTAGCTCCCAAAGTTATTTGGGGGAAGCCACAACTATTTAAAGGGGTATTGCAGTGCTTTAAATGTATAGTGGGAATGGGACCTAAGGCTAATTATTTTAACTCCACCTACCTGGGAGTAATTCACTGGGATTTATTTCTGGGCAGACATGGTTAGGATTATCCTGTAAGGCTTCAATCCAATGCTCACTTGCCTGGAAGTAAGTTTTATTGAACTCATTAGAACTTACTTCTGAGAAAACAGATCTAGCATTGCATTGTAAATCTGACTTGAGTACCCCTAATTTCTCAATTCAAAAATCCCAAATGGAGGGGGGGCAGCTGGTTTGTTTCCTCCACCTTTAGTTTGTGTCACACAACAATTCATGAATTCCACATATAATTAATTTGCCACTTCATTTTGAGAAGTCATTTTTAATATAAATAAAACTCTTGAATTCTGAATGAAATGTAGCTCTCAACATCTTTTCTTTCAACATGAAATAAAATTGTGACTAGTTTTCCACTGCCGTTAGCACTGCTGAGGCTAAATTGCTGTAGGATTTGGTGCAGACAGACTTCTGGCTGTTAACACCTTTTCTAACACTTGATCTCTTGGATGGGTTGAAGCAGATCCGATAACTATAGTGCTGAACGTTGTGAGGGTAGCCAGAAAGCTGTCTACACTAGACCTCCCCACATTGCTAATGCTAATTCTGCCTAAACTGGTATTAACGGTAGTGGGAAATTTGTCAAAAATTTCAGCTTTATAGGCTGGGCTATGGAGTCTGCAAAGGGAGTAGAGTGGACCTGCAGTGAGGGGAGGGGCAGGATGCGGTGGAGCAGTGGAATCCTACCTAACACTGTTTGGGAGAAATTGGATACACAGACTGGATTACATTTTCCATTGTGTATCCACTTCCATTAAGGAAAAGGGTGCAAATTTGTCCATAGGTTTTTAAATAGCTGTAAGCAATATTCAGCCAATTAATCTCTTTATTATGGTCAATGACCAGTATTCAAAAGGATACTTTGTACAAATGCATAAGATAATCTCAAATGTAACAATAAAATGACTAATGGTCATAATTGTGCTATAGAACACTCAGCATACAAAATAGTTTGCTAAAATTAGTCCCTGGTAAGTTTTACATGCAGTAGAGAGATATGTGTTCTGATCTGAAAGGAGTAAAAAAAAGCACAAAATGTATCCAATTGTCCTGGGAATTTCCATAAAAAGGATGAAATAACAATTGTATGTATATCACAATAAAAAGAGCAATACGTAAGAACATAGAATCATAGAGTTGTTGAGTCTAGTTCTCCAGATTCACAGGGATATTTTTGTTGATAATAGGGTTTTGTGTTGTTGTTGTTGTTTAAAAAAACTCCCACCCAGAACTGCTGATGGGAGAACATTTGTAAGCAGTATTGATGGTTGTGTGTTTTTATTTCCAACTTTGTAATTTAATTTCAATATTGGGGCTTGGATGAATGAAAGAAACACTACCCACTTATAATCTAATAATCTAATACCCACTAATAATCTTACCTAACACATAATTTTTTAAAAAAACAATTAGACATATTCTTGTAAATAATGTGTATGTATGCTGTCTGTCTGTCTGTCTGCCTGTCTCTGTACATACCCATACCCAGAAAACACACACAAAGAAATATTCTAACATGGAGCATTAAAGTGCAGACCTCTGTGTGGAAAGAGAGTGTAATGCTGTTCCGCCAAGGGCAATCAATCCACTGGTAGTCCCCTCTCTTCTGCTAGAGCTGGATGTTTCTGTGACAATTGCACCTGCTCATGCTCCCTACAGCTAAGGCTCTGTATTGTGTTCTACTGAGCCTAAACTATGTAAAGGAGGACTAATTCATCATTTATTTATTTATACATTTATTTATACATACATACATACATACATACATACATACCCAACCTTTGTCCCTGATAGGGACTCAAGGCAGCTTATGGATAAAAATAAGAACTTCTAAAAATATAGAAAAGGCTATTATTAAAAGAACCAATTAAGCATACATACGAACTATTAAAACCATACAAATAATTAGAATAAAAACAGTATGAATTGCCCCATGAATCATGCCCCATGATAGCTTAGAAATTCAAAATCCGTATTTTTCCATCTCAAATTTTGCATTGGAAAGGAAAATAATTCAAAATGCGTTTTTAGAGTTACCACTGTCTGTAAGATATTTGTTCTCACCCTTTTAGAGAAGCGTCTTGTTGACTAGTGAACTTAAAATCAGGGAAACTTTGTCCAAGACCTAGCCCATTCTGCTTTCTTCAAGATGGATAATATGTTAGCAATATAATACAGAGAATCCTTGCCATGTAAACCACGAATTCAGAACACAAACCATTAGACCCACAGGAGAGGTTTGTTTTATCTGAGCTGGGAAGAAAAGGACCTATGAAAACAACCACGTTGCTTCCAATTCAAATTATCAACTGGAGGGATTCTACAGCAAAAGAACAGAAACAGATGTCGGGATTGCAATCCACTTGGTTTGCAGTTTGTTCCCTTTATGATAAAACCTCAACTTTTCATCCCAATCTGGTTCAGGGGAAGCTCTGAAGTAACTGGACACTATTTGGCTTTGCTCTTCATCCTTCCTGTAGATGTTGAGTGACTTACCATTCCTCTGCAGTAGTGTGGTCCCTGCATTTACAGTGCTTCCAGTAAATAATCCATTAGGATATACTAGCTTCCTTTTGTGTACAGAAACTACCTCTATGGGGATTTTTGAATTCCTTGTTTTGAGGTGGAATTCACCTTATGAAAAAAAAGTATTATGGATCAAACCAATCAACATGGTTTATGGAAAGTATGCTAACTTATTTTTTGTAGTAGGATAAATGAATGTTTCTTCCAGTGTGTTAATACAGACTTTTCACCACTCCTAGAAAAAAATGGCATAAATTGGAAGTGACAATTGATTTAGCAGACAATGAATGAGCTCTCCATGTTCTTTCTTTAGCACATTAATACAATTAGCAGACACTGTTCAAGAATGACAAAGCCTTTGCTAAAACCATCCCTTGCTTTTAAAGAATGGCTAGATTACCCATTGGGAGATAATATATAAATTAGAGTCTATTTATGTGAAATATTGTTCTGCCAAGATTTCAGGGTTACTGAATTTGTAAAGATTATCAATAATGTCAGTGTCTATTCTTCATATGGTCTGCAGATTCCGACAGGATACAAAACTTGAAAACAGTCTAGGACTGTCAAAACTTAAAATCAGTCACAGATGTTCCAAATAGGTGAATCTTTCATGCCTGAGAACAGTATACACCCCCCCAAAAAAATTCAAAAGTTGCAGTCCATTGGGAAGTTCTCCTGTACAAGAAAAAAGAGAAACATTTCATGAATTTTGCCTTAGTCTAACTAGACTGTTACATTGCTTTATTAATAAACACATCAAACATTCATTGCTCCCTTTCTCTCTCAGAAACATACAAATAAAATTGCAGTATATAGAGAAATATATGCTCAACACTTAGAACAGTGTCAAAGTGATAAAGATACTGAACTCCCTTTGATTTCTAAGATTTAAGTCTGGCTGGTTCTCAAAAACCATCTGCAGACGCTATTGACCCAACCAAGCAATAACCATGTTAGCAGGAGCCCAATTGCTCAATAATTATGGTGCTGTCAGCAGAAAAATTTGACTATACTCATTGATCCACTATTGCGAGGGAAGCAAACATGGTGCCCTTCAGATGCTGTTGGACAACAATTCCCAAGACAGAATGGTCAATGGTGAGGGATGATGGGAGTTGTTGTCCAAAAACACCTAGAGGGTACCATGTTGGCTGCCCCTGCAATGACGCATGGAGTGACACTCCACTTCAGGGATGAATTATGTTGATTCCTAGGTGTGGGCACTTGGCACTAGTTCCTAGTTAAACTGAATTGCAAAACATTCATTTAAAATTAGTGACTTACTTCCTCTGAAGCAAATGGATTCTTGTCAATTAGGGATGTGCAAAGGAAGCTTTCAAGGGTAGGAAGAAAAAAGGAATGTTGTTAGGAAAATTAAGCTGCTGCTCTCAATTAGGTGTGGGCAAAAGGAACCTGTAATTATTTTAAGGTATTTTGCATAATTTTCTTCAGTAGACATGCCAAGCTTTCTCCATGTCTTTCTATAGTAATTAACTGCGAGTGCTTGCATTATTCCTTAAACAAAAACAAAAACCCCACAACAAACCAGTACCAATCTGGAGTTTTGATCACTGAATGTTCTAATTGGATACATCCAACAGTAAATACTGCAGTCATCAAGGCTCTTTGGTCTTATATCGCATAACACAAAAGAGTGAATATTAATTGCTTGTTGTTGCCAATGGCTTTCCTTCAAAGTGGTCCACCAATATGCACCCAATGTCAGCTGAAGTCCATGGCATGGAAGCAATGTTTAAACAGATAACATAGCAAAACGTGTTCATTGTGCTCATTGATCTTAGGATCACCTACTTAATTTAATTAGCTACTTAACATGATGACATGTAATACAGGCAGCACCTGGTGGATGGGGAGGGAAGAGCCTGGCTTATACTTAGGACTGGAGTCTGATGGAAATGGAGGCAGAGCTAATATCAAAAGTTCTCATCAAGTAGAGAAAAAAAGAAAAAGCCTGGACCCTGTTTCTGGTCCATCACCAGTTTTTACTCCTCCTAGACTACCTGAGAAAGACAGTAACAGTGCAAATCTGTACATGTATTTTCAGGAATTATGTCCCATGGAGTTCAGACAATGCAGTGCAATATGTGCTTAATTAGGAGTAAGTCCTACTGCAATGGTGGGGATCCAGATGTTCCTGGACTCCAACTCCCATCATCTCTAGCCAGCATAGCCAGTTAACATCTGGAGGGCCACAAGTTCTCCACCCAGTCTTAATGCATTTAATGATACTTCTTTCCCTCCTACTTATAGTACATTTAGGGTTTCAGTCTTAAACCTTGACATTTCTAGTTAAATTTCTGAGACCCAAGAGCCTGTCTTCCAACCTCAAAGCACTGACTAGGATGGTTTCTACAGGTCGAGGACCCTTCACAACTCTTTCCTGGGAGAAAACCAGATCTAGGAGTTATTCAGAGGCTGCAAAGATAAAAATCTGCCCAAGTGTGCCAAGAGGATACTGTGGGAAAGGAAGCTATTCTAACCTGTGGGATGGATAATGATCCTTCTCCGTGGAATGGCTATTGCACTTTCTCTTGTCTCACAGAACTGAAGACTCTATGCCATCCTGCACATAGCAATAAGTGAGTGTATGTTTGAGAGGGGGGAATTGTATGTTTGTCTTCATCATTTCACACTTGTGTATACCTGGGGGGCAGGTGGGGATGGACAAATCTATGTTTTGATTTCTCTCAGTTTCTCTTTTCGTCCCATCTTAAGTTCAGATCTCCAAATCAGTTCATGATTTTTTGTAAAGTCCTCACAAAAATTTGTGAGGCATTTTAGAGCACACTTCCCCCAACAGACACATCTTTACAAGCACTCTTCCCTGACATAGCACATTCCTGCATGTTGCTTTCACCGATACACACATTGTTATACACACTTTCCCTGAACATATACATTTGGTTGGAAGTACAGCATTGCCAAATTCAGAGGTGTGAATTTGGAAGAATGCTGTGTTTCAGTTCATGAATTGCATCAGTAAATTGAGCGTAAATTAGGTTTGCATTAAAATGTGAACCAAACCGGATTTCCCTTTCATCCCTAAAAGGTTCACAAACCCTGTAGTAATGCTGTAATGAGAACAGTCTGGGATCTGAACCATCTAATGCCACAGTGCTGAAACATCCCTGGCTTCTGGTGCATGACAAACAATACCCTTGCATTATGACAGTGGGCAAGAGGTAAGGACTAAAGGGACTGCAGAACCAAGTAATGGGGCTGGTGCATTTTTAAGCTGCTGTTATTTCATAGAGGGGATCCCTGGAAGCATAACATGGAGGTGCTCTGCGTCTCTTTAATGCAGAATTTAGGGCTGTCTAGTCTTGCTAAAGTTAGATCAGCTTCCATAAATTTTGCAGCCTCTGCGGGTAATGAAACTCTGCCGAACTCTCCTTTTAGGTCCATAAAACACACCACAGTGGACCACACAGTATTCTCACTGAGGGCTTTCCTATGAGATAAAAGCTGAATTACACCGATCTGTTACAACCCCAATGCCAGCAGAAACACCCTGCAATCCTGCATCAATCAGCTGCAGTACGCAGGGGTGGTCTCTGACATTTGACTATATGAAAGCTGCCTTGAAATTTCACCATGAAAGAAAACTTCAGTAAGGAAGCTGGTTTCAATTGAAATGAAATTTTAGTTGAGTTTTTAAAAATATTATTATTTGGGGTGGGTTTGAGGTAATTGAATCAATTTTTGCAACAATCTGTGGGGACTCAAATTAGGTAGACCAGACAGTGATAGGATAAAGAAGCAAGAGAGGAAAAGAGAAAGGGGAAGAAGAATTTCCTTGGATTCACTGATTTTGATGCATCTTTTTAGAGAGAACTTATACTGCATTCAGCACCATTTGCACACTACCTTTTGACCAGCGATTGCTGTCATGAACATGTACAGTGTTGAGAGGGAACATCAGCAAGCATGAGACACAGAGAGAGCTTTTCCACACTTACCATTTAGAGTGATATAGCTGCTATTTGATCTAATTTTTTAAAGCAAATTTGGAGCTTACTGTCTGCATCTTCGGTCAATTGCGGCTATATATGAGTGAGTGTGCTTTTTCCTGTCCACACTAATGGCTGCTTGTGACCAGTTTGAGAAGAGATATCTTTCCCTTTCAGCATCTCTATTTTGCCTAACATCCAGCCTGATGAAAAGTTATAGAGATCTCTTGTGGTTTGTTCTAATAAGGGTATTCCTGCCCGGTGGTGTATTTTGAAATGTTGTTTGCGGACCAATGTGGCTTTCTCTTGTTTTTACTTCTCCACTGTCTTCTGCTTTGTTTTGTTTATGCATAGTAAATCATACTCATTCTGAGAATATCTGTGCCTACACCCAGTTTAGGAGTCTTCCACAGATTCCATTCTATCTCTCTATCTGTTTCTTACAAAGTCAAAACTGGTTTGCCAATGCAATTCCATCTACTGTTAAAATACTATTTAAAAAATAAATCCTTTTGTATGTTTTGGGGAAGTGAGGACTGAGGAAGAACTGCTTTAGCCCACCCAGATGTTGGCCATTTATGTATATTCTCACCACAGAGGCTGGGAAACCATTTGTGGGACAAAAAATAATCTGCCTCTCTGAGCACAAAACATATAGATAAGCAGCGTTTTAAAGGTGAAATGTGAAGAAGACAAACAATTTGACAAAAGTTTTGGAATAAATCAATGACCAACATACATTCCTGAGTCCAGCCTCTCCAGTCAGCCAACCATTCATTGAAGCTATTCCTATAGATATTGTGAAATCAACTGGTAGAGTTTTTCCCCCATGAGAAATATTCTTTTTAAAAAAACGGTTGTCAAATAACAAACAGAAACCGACAAGTGTCAGCTGGGCCCTTGTCTAGCCCTATTTAAAATGTGGGGGTACAGAGCATGTCAGAAGAATTGCAGTGTGGCACTGCGATGTTGGCTTCCTGTCAGTGGGGCTTACTGGGAGAGGAAGGGGTCAGGCAATGGGGACTCTCAAACTCTGGGATTGTTGAAATAAAATTAACCCATTTGAGTTGTGCCACTCAAATCTGGTCTCAAATTGGGCCTACTATGTTAAGTTGTGAGTGAACATATCAGACGACACAGCGATTCTTCAAACAGCTCTTGTTTATTCACAGGCCAGGACAGAACTGAACTGAAGGGTTCAGTCAGTCAGCTTATATAGAGCTCCAGTACAATGTAACTGTAACAATTTTCTAAAACTATCCAATCACTGAACGTCACTTTCGATCCCTTATTTACATAACTATCTACAGTATCCCCCTGCTGGCCCAGGGTGAGAACTTCAGTATATAACATACTAGACCCAAACATTTTAAGCAATGTAGGCTAAAGTAACTTCTGAGGCCCCTTCAGGATTAGGGGCCCTGAGGCTTAAGCTTCATTAGCCTCATAGTAGATCTACCCTTGCTTCTTCAAGGACATGAAGATGGAGGAGAGCAGGGGAAATGGTGACAAAGAGCAAGGGCCTGTTTCCCTTGTCCTCTCCTGTGCAGTAGTGAAGATTGGGCCCCGAGAAAAATACTGAATGGCAATGGTGAGGAGAAGGGACCCAATTAAGGAGGAGGGGATAGTAGGAGCTGGAGCTGGCACTGCTTGGGAATGGAGATAACAGACACAATCTCTCTTCCACTCTTTGCATTCAGTTTCCCCTATTTCAACCATGTGAATAGGGCTAATCTCTCACTTCGCCACATACTTCATTCCAACGAACATCTTGACTCAATTCTCTGCTAGAGTCTGACACTTTTTTTGTAAAGCAGGCTGCCTTTAGATTTTCTTTGTGTGGTTTTCTGGCACCACCAACTTCTCTTCACTTCCTGTTCCGATGATAGCAGAAATGAAAGGTCATAGGTAAGTTTATCAAGCAAAGAAGCAGGTCCTCCGCCTTCTACCCAGCCTCTTGCATAAAAAATTATGGCTTTCTTGGCTCCCTCATTCCATTGATGAACTCCTCCTATATCTAGGAAATAGTCCCTAGATGTTTAAACTAAATGGATTGTTTCTTGCCCTGTATTTCTTCCTTGAAATGTGGTGCTGTTATTTGCCTGGATTTCACTGAAGTTATGGACAGTAGGACTGCAACCTAATCTACTTGGTTAGTTTGATTAATCAAGTAGAAAGTTTTCCAATGGACTTAAAAAGACACCCCTCACCCCCATTAATTGGACAACATATGGTTTTAGATACATTGTTCAAATGGATTGTTTTGATGAGGGCGTTATTAAGACAGGCTAGAAATATATTGAATGAATAAACTTAAGACAAGTAACAATGATAACTGAAGGTAGCATGTCCCATCTTAGAAAAGTCTCTCTTGTATTGCACCCACACTATATACAGGCATAGGCAAACTCGGCCCTCCAGATGTTTTTGGGTCTACAGCTCCCATCATCCCTGACCACTGGTCCTGTTAGCTAGGGATGAAGGGAGTTGTAGTCCCAAAACATCTGGAGAGCTGAGTTTGCCTATGCCTGCACTATACATTTAAAGCACATTTAGAGCACTCACCCCAAGAAGCTTGTGAACTGTAGTTTGTTAAGGGTGCTGGGAATTGTATCTCTATGAGGAGTAAACTACAGTTTCCAGGATTTGGGTTTGGGATACAATGTCTTTAAATGTATGATGTGTAGGCATATGCATGCTCCATCTAAAAGCAAAGAAAGTACAGTATGCTTTTTTTCTTCAGGACTGTTGCTTTGGTAATGCACAAATATATGCAAATATAATTGGTTAATTGAGTTGAAACTCATTGGATTAGTTTAGCAAGGCTGTAGTCCTTTGCACACTTACTTGAAAATGAACCTCTCTTAATACACTTCTGTATAAACATGCTCAGGATTGCACTGGAGGACGGAGTGGAAGGGCTGAAGCTCAGTGGGAGAACATATGAAAAAGGTCCAATGTTTCACCCCCAGCATCTCCAGGAAGGGCTGGGAGAAAGCTTTGTCTGGAACCCAACGATCTGACTATGAGGCAGCTTGCTATATTCCTAAGATTTATTTAATAGGGTGATTACTGTATTTTTTGCTCTATAAGACTCACTTTTTCCCTCCTAAAAAGTAAGGGGAAATGTGTGTGCATCTTATGGAGCGAATGCAGGCTGCGCAGCCATCCCAGAAACCAGAACAGCAAGAGGGGTTGCTGCTTTCACTGCGCAGCGATCTCTCTTGCTGTTCTGGCTTCTAAGATTCAGAATATTTTTTTTCTTGTTTTCCTCCCCCAAAAACTAGGTGTGTCTTGTGGTCTGGTGTGTCTTATAGAGCGAAAAATACGGTACTTTCAATTACCTACCAAAGTGAATCATCTTGACAAAACTTCAAACACAACTGAGATGTCCCTCTAATATAGGTGTGCTTAAGAAATGTATATAACTATTTCAGTCATTTTCAATGAAATACTAAATGCTGCCACAACAGTTGTAAAGCCTACGTTGGCTAGAATGTACAATCACAGAAATGTTCGCTGCTCTCTCCTACGTTAACAAAAATCACCTGCAACACCAGCTCTAGGTTTTGGGGGGGCCCTTGGACAAAATTCCACAGTGGCCTCTCTCCTCCCTGTGATCACCCACTGATTCTCCCTCTTCTTTTGGGCCTAGTCTCCATCACAGTCCAGAGAGAAAGAACAGATGAGCAAGCAGCCAGGGGCAACTGCCATTCTCCTTATTGTTTGCTGGTGCTCTCCTGGGCCAGAGAGACAGAATGGATGAGCAGATTGCAAGTAGAGCAGCAAGAGAGCCAGGGGTCTCTGATGGTCAGTAGTGGGGCCCCTTGCTGAGAGATGGGCCTTGGCAAGTGCCCGTCAATACTGACCTCTGATGACCACTTGTGTCATAAATACCAAAAGACGATATCAAATGAGCTCTTAATATGTCTTGTGTGAAACTGCCCTGAGAATCATCTAGCTGTCTACATTGAATGCTGTATGGTAGCAGACCCACAAAACTGTCCCTGGCCCCTGCCTTGATTAGAGCTCCTTACTGTGTAACAGATCATCCTCCGAATAGTTGGGGTGGGAGAAACTTACTACGCTAAGAGGTTGTGAAGAGAAATCATTTCAGTATGTAGATCTGCAAAATATACATAATGTCATATTTAACCATCCTCTTTTAACGAAGTGCAAACATACACATGCACACACACATACTCATACAGACATAGCTATTTATACTGCTTGTTTAATCCATTTAGTAAAACATCATCTTGTCAGTTAAGGCAAAACTTCAAGCTCCAGATTACTTTAGTCTGTTACAGCCGCTTTCATGAACAACATGTGTTTATGAGTGGGAAGGCTAGGCTTCCAGTGTGTTAAGATTTTGTTTGTCAGTCATTCATCGGAGCCTTGCTGTTAATAGCACACAACGTTTTGTGGTTATACCGCAATTTAACCCAGGTTTTGTACATACAAACTAGAACCTTGGTGGTCTGGGAAGAGCAGCCATTGAGGAGAAAGGTATTATTGGATGAACCTGTTTTGTGGCTTGTTGGTTGCAGATTGCATAACCAGAATAATGTTGAAAAAATGCACATGAAAGAGTGCGCAGATAATGGTCCCCAACTTATCTGGAATTTCTGAGAACATAAGAAAAAAGCATCCTCTTTGTATTGCTAGCTGGGAGGCAAGTTAAAAACAAATACCATGAAACTGATGAAAAGACAGGGGTCTAACAGGGAAAAGGAATGCCGGTGTATATAATCCATCTAGAGCACCATATAAATTCTGACACATACATAGGGCTGCCAGGTTAGGAGCATCCCAGACCCTGAGATTTCAGAGCCCAAGCCTCACTGATGTCATGGGCTGCAGTGATATCATTAAATCTTTGCAATAATTTGCAGAGATGGAGTTTAATTAGGAGATGGAGGAGGAAGGGAAGGAGCTCACTCCCCCCTGCAGAGACACTATGCAATAATTTGCAGCCAGCTCCTGCCATGCTGAATCTTGCAAGCTGCACATGCAGTCTCCTTGATTGTTATTATTTTTTTACAGTACTCATGCTCACCTGGAGATTCAAGCCTGCTGTCTGAGGTATCCAGGCAAACCTGGAGATTTTAGGTCAGCTCTGGGGACCTAAACCTATGCAAAGCTCCTGTATGTGCACGTTTCTCCATTAAGGTCAGCAGAGGTGACCAATCCATCCACACACATCCCCAGAGCTCTTGTCCCCATAATAACTAAAAAGAGAAGCTGGCACACCTACCAAAGGACACTGAACAACATGCTTATTTACTTGAATAGGAAGGTGGAGGGAGCATTTTAAAAATGTTTTCCAAATTATGCTTCTTCCCATAGGTGCTGTCAAAGTAGTGGCACTGGCCAAAGCTGATGGGAGTTAAAATTAAGAACATCTGGAGGGTGCCAGGTTAGGGAAGGATGTTCTTAGGCAACACTAGATGTTTCTAGGTCTAATTTACTCTAATGACTCCGTATTGGATAGCAATGTTTCATGAGCTCTGAAGTTCCAAGATGAATTCTGCAGCATGTGGTGGTGTTCTCCATAGGCAAAACTAGCCTGTGTGGTATATGCACAGAACCAGAATCTTAAAGAAAAACCTTAAAAAACTGTGGCAGTCCCCCACCCCCGCAATGTCTTTTTTTTTTTTTACAGGCCAGCCCATTTCCAGAAGACACATGCCCACATCAAACTAAAACTGACACATGATGACATAAGTGCACAAATTCAATGTTTGAGTAGGAGTATGTCCATCTACCAGGGTAGAAAACATCTATTCAATTGGTGTTGAAATAAGAACTGTGGTTTTGCTGGGAAAGGCTTCTACAAAGCACAGCTGAAAATATTGCTCCAAGCTAGGACCAAGAGTAATTTTACACATGGGGCCTTCAATATTTATGGCAGGGGTGGGGAAGCCTGGGACCCAGTGCAGACTTGCCAGGACACTCTGTCCAGTCCTTGGGGCTCTCCCAAGGGTGCAGCCTTCACAAGCCTTGTTCAATTGTTTCTGCTTGCCTGGAACTATGATGGTACCTCTAGGCTGCATTGATGGAGAGGTGTTCTTAAGTGTAGAGACTGCTGACCTCTCTGTGACCAGAATGCACTGTGCAAAGTACAAAGATCAGAATCTCATCTGTTGTTCTGCCCACTTTTGCTTCTCCACCAGCTTTGTGCCTCTGGCCTCATCTGCCACTGGCATGTCTCCCACCCTGAAGGTTATCCATAGGGGAATTCAGCCCTTATGCTGAAAAAAAGATTCCCCACCACACCCAGATTTATGTGAACGTATGGCCATTGCTGGCTGAGCAAAACAAGGCCTTTGTTTTCATTCACCCCTTCAATGTTCTGTTTATTAGCTTGCTTGCTGTGTAATATAGTACCTCCATTAAACACTGAGGGTGGGGGCAGAAATTTGGTGCACAAATTCAAGGTATAATTCTGTGTTTCTAGTTCAAACATCAGCCTGGCATCTTAAAAATTGGGGGGGGGTTATGTCTTAAACATCTGTTTTCATAGTGCATCTGATGAAATGGATGTTAGTCCATGAAAGCTGATGCAGTAATAAATTTATCATTATGGTACCACAAGACTATTTGTTGTTTCTGCTGCAACAGACTTAGGACCCTCATGATGACCTAATTATTGAACATTCAACCTGATTTGGCTGCACAAAGCTGATGTGGAGGTTCAGTTATATCTTGTCTTTATTGAACATGCATTCTGATTTGTTTGTGGGGAGGTTTTGCAACAATGAGCATTCCTCCTGCATTCAGGGGTGTCTATACATATTCTAGGTAATCATTTGTTCATTCCACACTTTTCTATGTAATTCCTCATCACTTTCCAAACTAAAAACGCCTGCTTCCTTTTTAAAAACTGGATTTTTTGCAGTTCAATCCATTTTAATTGTGTAAACCTACATTTCCCAGCATGCACTTGAATCCCACAAAATGCTGGCAGTCTGGAGGTGCTGTACTTCGCAAGTTAACAAAGAATACAAGGCACTGGTTTCTCACTATATGTTTTCATCGCAACATAATTTCAGCAAAAACTGCTTGAGGCTTCTTGAGTGAAAATGCTTTAAGGCAAAACATGGAAAAGGCAAATATATAAACTGCTGTTGGCCAGGCTGTGGAAAAACATAAGCTCTTGAAAACAGAATATTTCCATGTTCTGTGGGATGGTTGACATTACCGGGGTGGAATGACCGATGTTAGGTGTTGGTGAAGAGGTTCCTTATGTAGCCAGTTAGAACTTATCACATGGACACATGTTATATCAATGAAAGTTGCTTTCAAAGAGGTTGCGTCTGTAAACTAATTGCACTGACAGCTGATCAATGGCACCTCTATCTTAACAAAGTAATGGTCTTCTAGACACTTTTGGCTAGCAGAAAGAGTTGCCATAGCAAACCTTAGCCAGTCACTAATCTGCCCCACTTCCCTGCTTGCATTTCCCCCGTCTCCTGATTTCTATTTGGTTATTGTCCTTGCATGTGGTCCAACATGAACTTTAGAAGACATAAAGCAAATTGCCTGGGAAGGAGGTGGAGTTTGTGGGATAGGAGGAAGTCTAGAATTTAATATCTGGACCATGTCGAGATGCTTTTTTAAATGGTATTTTATTGGATATTGTTATATTGCCAATGGGAAAATGCTCAATAAAGCAGTTAATAAAAGAGAAGACATTTTGTCTTATAAATATCGGAAGCCCTCTGTGTCCAAGTCCCTGCTGCACTCCTCACCACAACAGCACAGTTTATGCATTCCAGCACAGTGGTTGCTTACTGGGTGGCCCCCACCTGGCTGTTCTTCCTCTGTTCTTATAGAAGCTGCCTCTTTCTCTCACCTGAAAGCTACAATTACAGATGCAGGCTAGGTAACAGGAAAGTGCACCAATAAAGAGACTACTGGCCCACAGGATACTTTGGGATTCCTTGGAGAGGAGCTCTGGAAAATAAACCTTTGTGTCTTATCATCTGCAGCACCGTCAACCACTTTATGCACTTCCTCTTGCATTGTGCTGCTTTGGGGAGATGAGGGCGAAACTGTTTTGCTGTCACCCAGTGATCCAGGGCCTCACTGGGAGGAACTAGAAACTCCTCAGATTTTGTATTCCTGTCGTGCGTCTTCTCTTTTTTAAGTGTAAAATGTTGCCAAGTGTGCTGCTGTTATTATTTATTAATTTTTGAATCACCTTTTGCAAAAGTCTCCAGGCATTTTACAGACATATCATAAAAACAGCTAAAAATAGTCCCATTAGTTGGTTTTGTTTTGGTATTGAATCCATCGTTACTTTCTAACATGACGTTTATTTACTCCCTTTCAATTACTTGAAGCTCGTAAACCTGCTTTCATCAGAGTTTTTTTTTTTTAAGGAATTTTAATGGCACATGATCAGTCAATAAATAATTACTATTCTTAACTGCCAGGGGACTGGGGTTCCAAAATCATGGGCAACTGCAATCAGTCTGGTTATTTGAGAAATGTCTGATGTTCAGAACAGTCCATAAACTTTATGGACAGCTTAATACACTGGGTTTATTTCCATTCCTAGGATTGCAATGTGTTTAGGCATTCTATGTTTATCTAATAGTGGACAATGCATGGCATGCAGCAAGATCACACTATCTGCTGAACCACTTACTCCAGTGCATCCCAAACGACAAATGCACACACACTATATCTTTAAAGCACATTTTCCCCCTCAAAGCATTCTGGGCATTGTAGTTTGTTAAGGGGGTTGTAACTCTGCAAGTGCCCAGAATTCTTTGAGGGGGAAATTGTGCTTTGAATGTGCCTTGAAGGTATAATATGCACACAGTCTAAGTCTGCTTTACATAATAGGTACAGGTGAGGACATATGAGACATGAACTGCAAATGATTATTCTCAATTTTATGCATAAATATGTTTTTTTTTTAAAAAGATGGACACATTTGCTAATGTTAAACTTTTTATGCCATTCAGTTGTTTCCGTGATGAAACATGTAGAATTGAGAGCAGCTGAACAATCAGCTAGTGCAGCCTTTGCTGCAAGGTGGGGCCATCCCTCCAACCACCTCCTCTGCTAGAGATATAGCCCTTCTGATGTTGCTGGGGTATTAGGCTAGTACCTCTGGTGAGGGATATATCATGCTCCTTCTGGTGTAGTTTGTCCACCTTTGGTCCCCATCCTGCACTCGGTTCTCACCTGCGGCTCCTAGAAGCTGTCAGCATGCAACAGTGGCCACACCCTGGAGAAGTGATTTTGACTGGCCAGCTAAACTAGGTGAGGGTAACCAATGGGTCTTAAACCCTCAGTGAGTTAAGGACTTCCCTTGCATGTGAATACATGCTCTGGTGGATTGAGTGGATGAGACCAATAATGCACCCAATGGTCAAGCAGGAAGTTATTGCACACACTGTAGAGGGAAGTGAGGGACAGATGGGGCTCATCAACCTGCAAGGTTCCTTCTCTAGGAGAAGGAAAACTCTGAACCTAAATCTCCACTGCCTTGTGGATAACTTTGAGAAAAGAAAAGGCTAAGGAGTAAACCCTACACAAATCCGGAGCGGAGACCCTAAGACAGTTGGATGGCTCCTTGTACACTTCCTTTTGGCATTTTCTGCAGCCAAGCTGGTGCCAAACGTATTGCTCAGCTTTTCTTTCGACCACATCACTGAGGCCAAGGACGAGTGTCTTGTTGTCTGGGCAGCCTAGGACCTCCATACACCCTGCCCAGGCTTGTGCTCCGAGAAGGTCACTCCGGGGCCTGGGGTTGTTGGGAGTTGAAGTCCAACAACATCTGGAAGGGTACATACAGGTTCTCATGCTCTATACCACCTTGCACAACTAAGTCCTCATCATGCAACACAATGAGAAAGAGTAGCATATGAAAGAGTCACAATGTGAAGAAGGCTCATTTACATTCATAGATGGTGGCAAATGCTTTTTGAGGGAAATTTGCTCATTTCACTTTTTTAAAAGATTGGATATAATATAGAATGGAATGGAACTTCTTTCAGGTTATGGTCAGGATTCTGTTGGCAAGAGGTGCACAATGGACAAGAAAGAGATTCAGAAATGCACACGTGGGTGGGACAGATACACAGATGGTTCAAGCTGTGGACTCCTGCCGTTGGTTCTAGGCATGACTTTGACATTTTCATAAGCTTTCCTGCATATTATGAACCTAAGGGTGGCCTTGTGTGTTTTTTTTTGTTTTTTGTTTTTGCATATTGTATTAATTTTGAAGAAGTTCCTGGAAAAAGAGTGGAATGTGCAGAATTTAATTTCCACGGCTGGAAATTTTTTGGATCACTTAGTTCTCATAAAGCTGTGAATATCCTGTTTAGAATATTCAGAGGAAAACTGACCTAAGTGCATTTTTTTTAAGAGTTATATTTAGTCCTGTGGATACCTTGATTAATCAGAACAATCTGCCTTTCTGAATATGTATGAGTGGATTGTACTGATGTTTATCTACTCCTGTGCTACTAGTTTCAGAATGTGTTATATGTTCTTCTTAATTATGACACACAATATATTTACAGACAATTGTTCTTGTGGGTCTCATTTTCTGCTCTCCACAATAGGGCACTTCAATTCCCAAGCTTCACCTGCTGGATAAGGATGGAAGTGCTACTGAATTTACTTCCATTGTCAGAACCCAAAGACATACCATCACAGTGTTGCATCAGCATGACATAACAGTGATGTTAACTGGCTCTAGGGGAAAACCAGACAAACTACAGATAGGTGGGATCACAGGTGAAACAAACTTCCCAATGAGCAAGCAGACATCTCTCAAGTTCATGCACAGAATGGGTTTGCCTCCATCTCAGATGTAATGTTGTGTCTGGCAAAGAGGTGGGGCAGGTTAAAAGCTCCCATTTAGGTCAGCAGGAATCCCAAACAACTCTTTCCCACATCTTCCTGCTCCAAGCTCAGAGCCACAATAGAGCAAAAGATTCTCACTAACTCTGTAACCAATCACAACGCATCAACAGCAGTGTGAAAGCAAAGCCCCAACTACTGGACAGTGAGGCATGGTCTATCTCACCCTATTCTCATATCTGGTGGACATAAAGCACACAGGTTGAAACTTAGGTGATGGGACGTCTGCTGAAAGGGCACTTTGTGCATAACAAAACAAAACAAAAGGAAGCTATATTTGCACCAACAACAGACAGAACAAGGGCGAATAACAAACTATGATAGGCATGTTGCTAACAATTATCTTTTCAGGGTTTTTATGTGTACTCTGCTTCAAGGCTCTAGACACAAGCACCTAACAGGAACATCAACACCATGGCTAAAACTGGGGAGGCATGGAATAATCAAGGGAAGTAAGCAAAGGAGAAGGGACCCACCAAGGAGGGGAAATCCTTCCTCAAAGCCTGATTTCCTCCATATCCTGCCCTTGCATCTATCTCCCCTGCACTGTGTGTTAGCTGATGTGGGCAAGTTGTTAGTTCGTAATGCTGTGATGTGTGCTGGTAACAGAGTTGCAGTGGGGGCTTTAGGGGTGTCTTGTCAGTGTTACTAAATGAACTTTTTCACCTGGTCTTACTTTGCTGCTTCTCTTTTAAAAATTTTATTTAGTTTTTTCAGATTTTAAAAATTTACAAATATCAAACCACTGACAAAGGAAGAGAATTCCAAAGAATCTCCTGAACATCCCTCCTCCCCTTTGTGGGTCCTTATATTAACCTTTTCCTCCTGCATATTGTCTATTAATACAAATCTTTTAAATCTCCATTGTACCCCAAAATCAACATTTAAACTACAAGTGTTATTCCGATCCTACTAATAATTTTAATTGTTTGCAATGGCTTTTAAGGTAAATTATATATTTTCCCCATTCCTTATTAAAATTTTCGTCTTCCTGATTTCTGATTCTTCTGGTCATTTTGCCAATTCAGCATAGTCCATCAACTTAACCTGCCATTCTTCTCTGGTAGGGACTCCATATTCTTTCTATCTCTGGGCAAGTAACATCCAAGCAGCAGAGATCACATACATAAATAGTCTTTTCTAATCCACTGGAATTTTAGCACTTAGGATTCCTAAAAGAAAAGCTTCGGGTTTTTTAGGGAAAGTTATTTTGAACATTTTTTTCAGTTCATTATATATCATCTCCCAAAATTCTTTTACTACCTTACATGTCCACCACATATGATATATATAAGGTGCCAATCTTATTTTGCTTCTGGAAGGAATCACAACTACGTTACACCAGTATTAGTGGCTGGCTGCATAGTCAGACCCTAAAATTACACTGTAGTTAAAATGTAATACATGCACTGCTACCAATGTAACATCTTATAGACTGGTTGTAGATCTTCAGTGTGTGTTTTGGCACCATAACAACCTCATTTGATAAGCTACTATTATTCCCATTTGACAGATCTGAAACTCAGGTTGAGATATTGCCTAAGACCACACCTTGTGTCCATGTTAAAGGATGATTATGACCTAGCCTTTTCATTTGCTGGCTCATGTGAGCATCAGTGTGATATATGGAATTGTCTACAAAGAATTTCAATGACATTCTCAAAATTCTGACCTTTGGAATTCCTACATTTTGCAAATTGGAAGGGCGGGGGGAACTGTCCTGGGAGTCTTCTACTGAAGCACAGTTTATAAATTCAGGAAAGAATATGTTCTTTTTCAGTCATATCTACTTCTCACAAATATGACTTCAATGTTACAGTTAGTGCTTTTGAAAAATTTAGTTCACTTCAACCCAATCCTATTATTTAGTATGTTTGTCTCATCTCATTCAGCGGGGCCTACTCCCAGTTGTGTGCTTGGAATTGCAGTCTTGAATTCAGCTTCCCAAGGTCCTGGTGATATTAGCTTAACACACAATTTGAAACAATAATATATTACAGTGGTGCCTCGCAAGACGAAATTAATCCGTTCCGTGAGTCTCTTCGTCTTGCGGTTTCTTCGTCTTGCGATGAACGGCTATTAGCGGCTTAGCGGCTATTAGCGGCTTAGCGGCTATTAATGGCTTAGCGGCTATTAGCGGCTTAGTGGCTATTAACGGCTTAGCGGCTTAGCGGCTATTAACGGCTTAGCGGCTTTAAGAAAAAGGAAACAAACTCGCAAGAACTCGCAAGATGTTTCGTCTTGCAAAGCAAGCCCGTAGGGAAATTCGTCTTGCGGAACGACTCAAAAAATGCAAAACTCTTTCGTCTAGCGAGTTTTTCGTCTTGCGAGGCATTTGTCTTGCGGGGCACCACTGTAATATAGAAACTAAAATGATATCCCATGTCTGTTAACTATAACTGTTAACTGCATATGCACTTAGGAAAGTATGACAACACTTCTGATCAGATAAAGAGATAAGGAACTACAAATCTGGACAAATATTGGAAGGGAATGGCCTACTACTTGAAAGGAACGGCCTTTCAAGTGTATCATCAAGTATATAAATAAACCAATAATAGGGTTGCCATATGTCCAGAATTTCCTGGACATAGCCGGAATTCTGCAGTCAGAAGCAGCTCAGCAACTTTTCTGTCCGGATTTTGACTGTTTGAAATATGGCAACACTACCAATAGTTCATTGTACGCTTGTCACACTGGTAAATTTAATGTGCAAGGTTTGAGTACTTCAGAACACCTCATGAAGGGCAGAAGAGAAGTCTTTTGGCAGCAAGTTATGAAGGAAATAAGAAGTAAGATACAGTTTTTGCAATACCTTTGTGTACAAGAGAATGAAGTATATATTATATGGCCGTGTAAAGCCTGTTGTTGTTATTAAAAATCATTTTTGTTGTTGTTCTTCAAAATCATAATAGAACTTCAAATGTATCACACTATGAACTGTGAGGAAATTAATAATCCCCTGTGATGCAAGTATTGGTGGTACAATGAACATATAGCAAGCATGAAAATATGCCAAGCATCCTAATCTAAACATGTATCACCTAAAATGTATAAATTTGAAAATGACTTAGTTCCTTTGTACAGTCACAACTTTCTGGAGAGTCTACTACATTCCCATCCACTGCGGTCACTCAGATTTGTTATTCTGTACCAGAAATAATTGCCCATGGCTGGCAGTTTTACCTTGATTGCAGTTCTGCATAGTCTGCTTAAGGGTGCAGCCCAAATCTTCCTCCTCCTCCTTCTCCTCCTCCTCCACCACCACCACCAGCAGCAGCAGCAGCAGTAGCTGCCAGTAGGACTTTGCAGATCAGGGGAGCCACTATGGCAGGGGTAGGCAACCTAAGGCCCGGGGGCCGGATGCAGCCCAGTCACCTTCTCAATCCAGCCTGCGGACGGTCCAGGAATCAGCATGTTTTTACATGAGTAGAATGTGTGCTTTTATTTAAAATGCATCTCTGGGTTATTTGTGGGGCACAGGAATTCGTTCATTCCCCCCCCCCTTTAAAATATAGTCTGAGGGACGGTGGACCGGCCCACGGCTGAAAAAGGTTGCGGACCCCTGCACTATGGCATCCACCACCAGGCTACCCACCATAGCAACAGGAGAGAGGGGAGAGCCAGGACAATCAAGTCCATTGTTATTGTACAACAGCAGTAAGACCAGCTTGGGATGCGGTGGATCCCAGACTTGCTACGTAAGCCCCACTCTTTGGGGACTTTCCACCAGGCTCCACTGGTGAAGAACCTACCACTTCGCCTCCTGCTTGCCCACACATTCAGCAGTAAATCCCATAGCCTTCAGTGGATTTTAAGAAGCCTAACTATAGTTGCGATTGCGGCCTTTGTTGCCAATTCAGTAAACATTGGTTGTGACTAAGTTGCATTGAAACTAATGGAACAATTTAATCATGGTTCACTCAGTTCCCATTAGCCTCAGTAGGACTTAAGCCATCACTAACTTCAGCTGGATTAAGACCGATTTCTGTCAAGCTGGCCATTCTTTTCATGGTAATTTTGGGGTTGATCTAAGGCTTTTCATATTCTCAATCTCTATTCTTAAGCATTAAAACCTTGAGTGTGTGACAACAACTGCTTAACCTGTATAATTTACAACCCATTACAAACCTTAAAAGCATATTAACCAGTTAAACTTTTTTGTGCCACAAATACGATGATTGTTTTCCATGCAAAGACCACTTGAAAGAACTCTGGCATGGGAACAAAATGCTTTAAATTAGGATAATGTCTACCAGCAGTGCCATGATTGCCAAAGAAGCAGAAATAATACCCTTGTTTCCACTCTTCTTTATGCTGTAGGTGGCCATTAACACAGTCGTTTGTTGCTTAGTTAATTTCATATGTGGCGCGTGGATTTCCACTGGAGGCTAACAGCTAAGCTCTCTCACTGAGCTACTGAACATTAGTCTGGTGTAGTTCTCTCCTTTGACTGCAGCCTACAAAGTTACCTTACATGGCTATTGTCATAGCACAGGCTCCGTACAAATTATGTGACCATGTTCTTTGGATCGAAGGTTTCAGAAATTTATGTTTGCCCTACCATCTGGTAGCTGCAACACTCACTTTTGACTACCTGAATAGAGCAGGCTGGGACCTCCATCCTCTAACAATCTGCCATGGTGATGCAGAGAGCAAGGCATTTGAGACTCACTGCTAGAAACTCTGGTTTGAGACGTCTGCTACCTTTAAACAATGCAAGAGTCAATGTCAACTGATTAGATTCTCATACAGACCAACATGACACCCTGATGTTCAGGTCCTGGGATGAGGCTGAGTATGGGAGAGAGATGGTCTGTTCCGTCTTCCTTACTGTGCTACCTCTTCACTTTGGTTGACCATCCAGTTGTAGCCTCTCCCAGGGAGCCTTAGTCTGAGAGAGAGGAATGCTGTTGCCACTAGGGATGGAAGAAGGAAGTGATTTCTGTTCTGACTTGTCCTCATCACAATCAGCTCTGTTTTCATTCCACTGCAGTTTAGTTTCTGCCAAATACTACATTATTCATCTTGTTATCTGCTATTTAATGTATGTTATGCAATTATCTATGTAATTTATCTACGTTACAGATTTAGCGTAATTAATGGTATAATTAATACGGCTGGATGAATCCCAAGACGGAATTGAGATTGCCCGAAGAAATATCAACAACCTCAGATATGCAGATGACACAACCTTGATGGCAGAAAGTGAGGAGGAATTAAAGAACCTTTTAATGAAGGTGAAAGAGGAAAGCGTAAAATATGGCCTGAAGCTCAACATAAAAAAAACTAAGATCATGGCCACTGGTCCCATCACCTCCTGGAAAATAGAAGGGGAAGAAATGAAGGCAGTGAGAGATTTTACTTTCTTGGGCTCCATGATCACTGCAGATGGTGACAGCAGTCATGAAATTAAAAGACGCCTGCTTCTTGGGAGAAAGCAATGACAAACCTAGTCAGCATCTTAAAAAGCAGAGACATCACCTTGCCAACAAAGGTCCGTATAGTTAAAGCCATGGTTTTCCCGTAGTCATGTATGGAAGTGAGAGCTGGACCATAAAGAAGGCTGATCGCCGAAGAATGGATGCTTTTGAATTATGGTGCTGGAGGAGACTCTTGAGAGTCCCATGGACTGCAAGAAGATCAAACCTATCCATTCTGAAGGAAATCAGCCCTGAGTGCTCACTGGAAGGACAGATCCTGAAGCTGAGGCTCCAATACTTTGGCCACCTCATGAGAAGAGAAGACTCTCTGGAAAAGACCCTGATGTTGGGAAAGATGGAGGGCACAAGGAGAAGGGACGACAGAGGACGAGATGGTAGGACAGTGTTCTCGAAGCTACGAACATGAGTTTGACCAAACTGCGGGAGGCAGTGGAAGACAGGAGTGCCTGACGTGCTCTGGTCCATGGGGTCATGAAGAGTCGGACACGACTAAACAGCTAAACAACAACAATGGCATAATTATTTCCACAGCACTCATTTCAGTGCAAAGGAAGCACAATTTAAATAGGGTGTGGAAGACCATGATCAATTATGTATCTTTGTGGACTGAAATAACAACAACAGTGAATGCTCACTGGTGTTTGCTGTATTGATTTTCATTCCAGACCGGGGATGAGTAAGTGAACCTCGGCAAATTGTGCTTGTGTTTCTGTTTTTGTCAGAATTCCCTGGCATCCCTAGTTGCCACCCAACTTCTTCCTCTCTGACTTCTCCACTGTTGCCTGTGGGAGGGAACCATCCTTAGGTATCATCGTCATCGTCATCTGAACATAAGAGGAGCCTGCTGGATCAGGCCAATGGCTCATCTAACCTGCCATCCTGTTCTCAGAGTGGCCACCCAAATGACAATGCTCACCGATGTATCAAACCATGTCCTCCCTTCAATTTTAGGTTGTCCAGCTTATCCATCAGCCTCTAATGCTGCTTCAGCAATAGTGCTGAAAAGCCAGCCAGCTCACCTAGCCAAGCTTTGGCCTTTCCTGGACTCCTGCCTGCTCAGCGTGTTTTCCCTCAGTTAATGACTCTCTCGTTCTTGGCTGTTTACGGTTTTGCATACTGCAGCCTACAGCAGTGCATTTATTTACACCTTTCAGACGACTCATATAACAGATCTCCAATAGTTGTAGCTTTCCATTTGTCTCCTTGGATGCCATGGAAAAATGACTCTCCTGCGTCTCTCTGTGTTTATATCGTCATAAATAATGCACTGATGTGAAGTGTTTTAAGTATAGCAACACACTTAAAACGCTGTGACCATACAGCAATGTGCTACTTTAAACAAAGTTGTGAAAATAAATACTGCACCGTGTCCAGTTATTTTTTCTTATTCCAAGGGTAATATTCCCCACACACCCCACACCAACATTTTTATTTAACTTTGTATTTCGCATAACTTTTTTTTAAAAAATCCCTGTGCACTATACCTCAAAGTGAAATGAAGTTCAAAGTCAAATGGCGGCGGCTGTAATGAAAACAAGCATGAATCCAAACTGTGTGATATCATTTGCCTGAATGTTAAAGCTTTTTGGTTTTATGTTCGTTGCTGCAAATTCATGTTACAAAGCACGTCTTTAATAACAAATCTGAGATACCCCCCTCCATCTAATATACTGAAAACTCTTCTTTTAGCTAGTCATGTCTAAGAAGAAGAAATAACTAGACAGCTGTAGTAATGCTAAATGAATTTAGGTATACATTTATGTTAGTTATAGGGTATAAAGCAGGAGTGGGGTAATCAGTGGTCCTCCAGATGTTACTGGACTGCAGCTTCCATCAATCTCAACCAGGATGGCTAATGGTTATGGAAGTCCAACTGAACAGTCACAGCTTTATCCACCTCTGGTATAAACAGTTGCTGTACTTGTTATACCCAAAGCTAGTGGTCTAATCCTATAGGTTAGATGATACAGGGTGAGTCCTTTAAAAGAGGCCCCATGGATACAGAGTACACATGTTCCGCAGGGCCTCTTTTAAAAGACTCACCCTGTATAATAATAATAATAATAATAATAATAATAATAATAATAATTTATTACTTATACCCCGCCCATCTGGCTGGGCTTCCCCGGCCACTCTGGGCGGCTTCCAAAAGAATATTAAAATACTATAATACATCAAACATTAAAAGCTTCCCGAAACAGGGCTGCCTTCAGATGTCTTCTAAAAGCCTGGTAGTTGTTGTTCTCTTTGACATCTGGTGGGAGGGTGTTCCACAGGGAAGGTGCCACTGCCGAGAAGGCCCTCTGCCTGGTTCCCTGTAACTTGGCTTCTCGCAGTGAGGGAAGCACCAGAAGGCCCTCAGTGCTGGACCTCAGTGTCTGGGTAGAACGATGGGGGTGGAGACGCCCATATATATCCACATATATCCACATAGGTTAGATGATGTATTGTTTTGGAACCCTCACAAGTGCCATACAACTAAAGGAGATCCAGTTGAGGGGTTAATAATTCAAACTCATGAGGAAGAACCAAAACTCAAGAATCCATAGATTAAAGCACTTCAGAATCAAAACATTGTTAAAGAGAGATAGACTGGAACAAATGGTTCTTAAATGCAAATCTGAAAGCCTTCACTGAAGTGACCTTCCATAGTTCTTCAGAAAGGGAGTTCCACAAGGGTGAGCTAGGAAATGGCACTTGCTATGTGTCTGCCACATATTACAACATTTAACAGAACCCCCAGCAGTTAGATTGCTAGACAAGTGGGTTGGCTAGCAGGAGAGCAGCTATACTAGTGCAGTTTTTACGAATGAGTCTGAAGTTTCGGAATTCTTCTGTGAGAATTCATATAATGCAATAACGGGGAGGTTCTGTACCTGTTTTCATTCTGTACATTGACCCAAAGGTTGCACAAGCTCACACACAAGTGGAATAAGGTCTTTGGTTTTTGCTTTGTGTCAAGAATGTAACAGATTCTTAATTATCTTTTAACCACATCCATCAGGTGACTTCAGTTTCCCCTGCTGTGACAGAATGTTCTTTGGGAAGAATGTGTGCTAAATTGTCATCATTCTTTTTTACCTCTTGCTGAGATGAGAGGAATCTAAACGATTCTTCCTTTCTTGGCTATCCTTACGCACATGCAAAAAAGAAAGCAAAAAAGAAAGAAAGATGCACAGTGGATGGGGGAAGCCCTCAATTCTTATACACCCTGAAGGAACAAAGACATCAGCATTGCTTCCTCTTGTCAAATGCGTATTTGTTTTTTTTAATGTGCAGGTTTGTTAAAATGCAAATAGCTTTAGCTGGGGCAGCTGATAATTACAGGGATCACAAGAGGTATGATGGGGGTGGTGATTTAACCCTTTCCTCCCATGCTGCAGTCCTAAGGAAAATCTCTTCTCTAAAGTTGGTATTTGCATCGGCTCCAGTGCATTTAAGTAAGCATGCATGTTAAAATGCAAGCACATTTATGGTCATGTGCAGTTTGGCCCCATATGAAGTGACAGATCTCTTGTATGGGTTGCCGAAATCCCAACATCCCCACCAGAGGAGGCGGCATGTATATGTAGTTATATACATTCAGAGGCAGCTTTCTATTATTTTCATCTCAAGTGATTAAAAAACAAAAACGTTAGAGGAATTCTGCATATAGAGGAATACTTATTTGAAAGTCCACATCAAGGTCTCCCTGCAAGAGGAGTGCTAGCAGATCAGGAAGATGGCCAAACCAGTGTTCAAGTAAGCAGTTTTTGATATGAAGTCTGAAGTAGTATGATCTCATATTGGACTGAGCATTTGTATCTGTTCCAGTTGGTTGAAATTGGGGGGAAAGGGAAGCAAGCAGTAACAACAGAATAGCTAAAAGGATTGAGTGCTTGGGTGGATTTTATTTTGAATATATATATATATATTTGTGTGTGGATGGGGGAGAGAGCAAGAGCGGGTGGTTGCGTGGATAGATGGATAGATCACTGTGGTTTCTTTCCATGTGTCATGTGCTGTAGGTGAGTTAAAGAGGCAAAATCCCTAATTGCCCTCTTGGGATTATTAGTTGATGATAATAACTAAAGACTTACTGTAGGTTTGCAGCAACCTCATCTGTATAAACATGAGACCAGTTTGCTTTATATACAAAGAGCTCCCTCACTGAATTGGGCTCTTCATGTGGCACACAATAAATAAATGTTTCCTTCATGTGGATTTTTGTCTCTTTTTTCTGATTAAGCAAATAAAAAGTTGCAATTAGGGAGGATAATTAAAGGATAGATTCGTTTTCTGTAAAGATTTTTTTTAAGTGTGTGTGTGTGTGTGTGTGTGTGTGTAACACATACACAAACACACACTTTGAAGGCTTCTTATCATTCACAGGTTCTTTATACAGGAGACCCAGAGCATTCCCCCTTCCCAGATCCCCCAGATATGAAAAGGTGTTTGGTCTCTCATTCAAATGTCCTCCTGAATGTTCTGTTCCACTGATGCCTTCACATGCCTCACGTGGAATGAGTAGAAGAGAGATGTTTCTTTATTGAAATATGCCATGCCGACTCCTTTGAAACATGGCTGGGTGTTATGTGGTTCTGTCACAACAACATTACTCAGAATTCAAACACACCAGGTATCAGCCAAAGAGCTTTTGAGTATCAGAGAGGCTGATAAATCATACTTTCATGAAACACAAACACCTATCTCTTTCAAAAGAAAAAGAGGGAGACGTGCCTTTCAGGTACTTAGCGCTTGAAGGAACTGCCTTGAGCTATTCAGTGTCCTTAATTTGAGGTGCCCAAAGACTTTACAGTAACAGCCAAAATCAGAGTTACCAAGAGGGAACCTTTGTCTTCCTACCAGGGCTTTAACAGTATCTGAGGCTTTGGTGACCTCTAGCGTTCAACGGAAAGTATCCTCCTTGAAGGTCTCAATAAATGAGATCAGCTGTGCTTTGAGCCTGCAGATCAGTGCGGTTCTTTTAGTGGCTAGTGGACTAGGCTGTGGTGTTAAGAGATCTGGGGTTGGGGCCTGGGCATGCCAGGTGGCCCATGGCAAATCACTGGTGTGGTTGCTGAGGTGATGGTCAAATACAAGCCTGTTCAACCATAATTCCTACATGTACAGAATGAATGCCAGATAGTCAGCTTTGAGTCTGAGGTATACCAGTCTATCCACTGGGATAACTAGTCTTTAGCCCAGAATGTACTTGTGTCATTCAGAAACATTCAAGAAAATGTTTGTGGGTTGGTTGAGTTGTAGTTCTCTGTGACACAGCAAAGTGTGTACATGTGTATGAGTATGTGCATATATATACATAAGGGGATCCAGAATAAGTATCGGTCTAGAAGAAAGTGGACTATTGGGAGTGCAAATTCAGGTTATCCAAGTGGAGGAAAATATTCAAGGTTCTTAGGGACTTTATAACTTACCTAGCACATGGGCCCATTTAACCTCTGGTGTCAGCAGTCTCTCAATGTGTAGACCTGGTGAGCTGGCCAAAGATATAATTCACCCCACAGAATATTACTTGCATGTGCAATAAACCTGCAATTTACGCAGGGGTTACATTCCTAGGATTACACCTAAAGTCAAAACACAATGGGGGTGATGGTGGGTGGAATTGCCAAAGTCATTTTTCCTGGATGCCTGCCCCCTTTCCACCCCCCTTTTAATTTTTTTTTTTGGGGGGGGAGATTGCCAAGTGCATAAAGCTGAATACGCACACATTAAATATGTGTAAGTTGTGGGCTTACTGTAATCTAAAGTACAGTTGTGGGGGGGACGACTAATCTTTGCCCTCTCTTAATGGTGCTCTTGGCTTCTAAATGTCCTAAAAGAACATACTCAGAGCCCACTGCATCAGGCCAATGGCCCATCTAGTCCAGCATCCCTTTTGCATAGTGGGGAACCTGAAGGCAGGCTATGAGCACAACAGCACTCAAGCTATTAAACCTGTGAAGTTTTTAATTAAGAAGGTGGAATTGCAGGGAGGAGGTAAGGCAGGCCAAAGCTCAGAATGAGCTCAGGCTGGCAAGAGATATTAAAAATTAATAAAAGGTTTCTTCGGCTATATTTGAAGCAAGAGGAAGAACAAGCAAGTAGTAGGTCCTTTGCGTGGAGAAGATGGCGAAATGCTGTTGCGTGACAGAGAATGCAGAACTGCTCAACACCTTCAAGAGGTTGTGGGCTCAGCCTTCACAGGGGAGAAGGCACCTGGTACTGATGAGAACCAGCTGCCTCTGGCCTTCTTAAACAGAGGTCTCAGCAGCAGTCAGATGCTGGAAATATTTCCTGTAGTTCCTAGCCCTACCTTGCCGCTTCCTGCTGGACCCTAGACTCTGTGATTATCTGAACTAACTGATCTCTGGACTGGACCCTGGGCTCTGTGATCATCTGAATTCCCTGACCTCTGGACTGTTGGTCTTTGTATGTGGATTCTGCTCTCAGGCAAAAGTTCTTCAGAGATTCCTTGCCCCTGCTTGCTTGGCAACGGAACTCAGACGGGGCTACAACAACAGGGGAACTGAAGCTGTCCATCAAAAGATAGCATCTGCACATGCCAGCTACTATGGTGAGATGTGTTGTATTTCTATTTAAATTATAGCAATTATTTCTAAATTTTGCATTTATACACATAAATTAGCATATGCTATTTTTATGCTGATCTGTGCCTTCTTTTGCCTTCTTTCCTGATGAAGCATTTCTCATTTGGTGATACGTATATAAGCAACCAGTCTAGGAAAGTATCACCCTCCCACTAATTCTGAGGCATCCAGATGGGGAACAAGTTTTGTCAGGCTGTTGTATATGGAAAAATAAACCCAAGTTAATCTAATTTTCAGAAGACTTGGTGGAGTCTAGCAGTAGACCAGGCATATAGTTTTCCATGTCCTCTTTATTATAGCTCTTTCTATGGCATTTTTTTTTACTACCTACTGACAAGTCACTTCATTCAAGAAACAATATAATTTATGGTATTATTTTCATCAGGCATAACACAAGACTTTTCTAATTTTTTTCTTTTTTTCTTTTTATTGGAAATAAGCACAACTGTCTGTTCAGATCTTGCAGCAACTATTCTTTGGATAAAATGGTGACAACCACCCGATTTTTGTCTCAAGAGTGTGAATTAACCACATGCCCTCACCCCTTCTAGATATTTTTTTTTTGTAAAGTTAATTTCCTCATAACATTCATTAGAGCTTAACTCTCTGTACACCAGACCAGATTGTTTGTCTTTTACATTTGGCAACGGCACATACATATGATGTGGTAAGTGTTAAATATACCGCTTCCTTTCACACATGCCTAATACAAACAATCACTAATTCTATAGTACCTTTCATTTTACTGCCCTCTTCTAGGAACCTCTAAAGAGGGTATAGAAAAACATAAATAATGGTTATGTGGCAAAAATCACTTGCCCACATCTTTAAAAAGCAGTAATAACTCCAGCTTTACAGTAAATTTGATAGGTATCACCTTGGCCATATTTCATTTTGTTAAACAAACCATTTCATTTGATTGCTTTTTTAAAAATGCAAACTTTAACATGGCTCCTGGCAGCAAATAAGGAAAGAGACTGAAGAGGAAGCCAGCATCTAAAGGCATGATCTGCAAGTTAAACACTTTCCAGACTTCTTTAATTTCAATGCAAAAACATAGAAAGTTGCCTTACACAGAGCCAGTCACTTCAGTCAGCTGAATTGTCATGTTAGTTATGTATTTGGGGAGTTGTGGCGAGGTGGAGAGAGATTTTATGCTGTTTTGCCTTAAGTAACAAAGCATTTTAGACTAAATATAGGCACTGTAGTAATGGATAATGGTAGATTTAAACATTGTCTCCAGTGGAATGTAGTACTGTATTGTACTATGCTAACAGAGATTCAGCAGGCATCTTCCATTTCAACTGTTGAACAGTTGTTAAAAACTTTTGTGTTCCTCCAGGCTTAGTCAGGCAATTTAGAATATGTGCCTTCATCAGGGACGTCTTTACCATTGGGCGTAGTGGTGTGGCGAGCCAGGGCGTCAAGCAGTGGAGGGCACCAGGCGGAGAGTTCAGGGAGGGGGGAGAGTGGAGGTAAGTGAGGTGGAGTGGGGGCTGGGTGCCTGCACGCCACCAGCACCCGTCGGAGGCGGGAAGGCTACGGATGCTTTCCCACAGTCCAGAGCGCTTTCTGCTAGCTCCGTGACACACCACCTCCTCGGCTGCGTGGTTTGCATACCAAACTCTGTGCATAATAAACATGACTCCCCCCCGTCCACTCTACCTCAAAAGATCCCCGTGCTCAAGACTACACACTGCAACTGCTGCCCCCAGCACCCCTCCCTCCTTCCCTTGCTTCTCCACCTCCTCCCACTGCCCCCACCACCTCTGCACTCCTTCACACGAACCGTGTTTCCTTCCCCTGCCCGATCCCCTCCCAGTCACACTCTCTCCTCCCCCCCTTCCTCCCCAAGCAAGGACGGCGAGACTGCAGCTGAGTGAGTGTGCTTCTCTGCTGCAGCGACATGGACAGCCCAGCCCACTTTGCCTGTACCTGCCCGGACAAGACCCCCGCCTGCCTCCCGTGCCACCCCCATCGTGCCTGGCTGTTCAGCCCCACACCATGATCCCGCCGTGGGAGCCAATGCTCGGCCATGCGTGAGGGTGGGAACAGCCTTTCCTAAAAAAAAGCCCCCCCTTAAAAAAGGTTGACAACTCTGGGAAATGGGGGAGGGGGGCCGGGGGGATCTTTGCACCATGGCACTGGATATGCTTAAGACGGCCCTGGCTTTCATAATAGTAGATGGTCTCTGATTTTAAATATTTTAAGCGGTTTTTATTAGAGAGATTATTGTAAATCACTTTGTTTTTAATGATATAGTGGCATATAAATGTTAATAAATAGATAGATAGATGAGATGGAAGCGACATCCCACCCTTTTGTTCTTGTGGTTACTTTAATTTTCCTATGCAGTTGTGCAGCCTCTTGTTCTGGGCCTGCAAAGTGAGTAATCCTGCTTTATATTCAAGGACTTATCGGTACATCTTGCCCAGTTGTCTTTTACTCTGACCGTCCATGGCTTTGCAGGATTTTGGAAACTTAAGAGGGTCTCACAGTCTCTGGTCCCCTGCTACTTACTACCCAATGCTTTTAACTGGAGATGCCAGGGATTAAACCTAACACCGTCCACCTGCAGAAATGTTCATGCAGTTATGGTACCTCCAAATGAATGGTGCAAACAGTTTCATTTCCTTCATTGAAACCAACAGAACCAAACCACAACTAAACAAAGAAGTTAAATTTGACTGGATCCTGATTAGTGTAACAAATAAACAACTTGGCTTTAAATACAATTTTCACACATATTTTAAACCAGCTGTTTATAATTTAAGATGTAAGGCTACATTGCTCAGAATGCTCATTCCCACTAATAATGAATATTTTAGCCTTTATTGATAACCAGGCTAATCAGATGTCCACATGGATAACGCAAGAGAAGCTCAAAAGGTGAAAATGCTGTTACAACTTGCACTTTCAAGATACTGATAATTATTCACAGTGGTCAAAAAGAAACAGTGAAAAGGGAAGGGAATTAGAAAATAAAAGCTGGAGAATCCTGGACTTTACCAACAGGATTTAGAATCGTGAGATTATAGAGTTGGAAGGAGCATTGGTGGTTTACCAGGATGAAGCCATAGTCAGTGCAGGATGTGCTTCACTGACTGTACAGCCCTAGCATCCTTGACAAATGGCTGCATGTCCTCTGCTAAAATTTTAAGCAGGCTGTGAAAACCTTTTAAAACAAAGGAGAATGAGTTGTCTTGTCAGTATCCCATTTTTACCTGGTTATTACATTTTTAAAAAATATATGAAGGCTTTTTTTAACTTTTTAATTCTTTGACTATTGCATATATTTGTGTGTGTTAGTAACAAATACATACATATGCTTACATACAAGCTATGTGCGTGTGTGAGAGAGATTCTGGTTTGTTACTAGCTGTCTTTGGAGATTTGAAAATGTAAGGTATAAACGGGTAAGAAATGGGTTTTGAGGAAAGATCTGAAAGGAGAGAGAGGAAGAATGGGGTTGTTTGTTGCTAGCAAAGAACCAGTGAGAAATTATTTCATAGCTCTTGACGTACCGTGTTGTGTTAATCTTTTCTATCATACTCAAGTGCATCAGGTCATCTTTCAAGGCCTTCACTATAAAGAGTAGCTGATTACATGTAGAGATATTGTCTCTCATTAGCAGCTTTAAACTCATGGGTGGAGATCAAAGAGAACCAAGTGGCTGTGCCTAGTATGGATGAAAGGACACACAAGAAAGCCTAATGCAGAATGACAGCGACTGCAGGCCATCCATTGATAGGTAGTCAATGAAATATCAAGATGAGAGGC